>NC_042618.1:197720836-198029593 GCF_901001135.1 Rhinatrema bivittatum | reverse complement strand
GATCATGATAATAATGCAGGGACATAACAATCCATCCTTCTTCCCTATGAAAAAGAATCCAGCCCCTGCAGGTGAGGAAGAGAGGCAAATGAAGCCTTGGTCCAAGTTCTCTTTAACATATTTGGTCATAGCCTTTGTTTCAGGAGCAGAAAGTGGGTATCCTCTGCCTCTGAGTGGAACCTTACTAGGGACCAAGTCTATGGTAAAATCATAAGAGTGATCAGGTGGCAGCAAATCGGTATACCGTGGTGGCAGGTCCGGAAGCTCCGAGGTAACTGCCTGAGCCACAGGTGAGAATTTGGCAAGGCATTGGAGGTGACAGCTATGGCTCCAACTAGCAATTGGCAATGTGGTCCAATCCATGTGGGGATGATGTAACAAGTAGAGGCTTATTTGCTCTCCATGCAGGATTCCTGTTTGCATGGCCAGTGGTACTGTAGCTCTCATAACAAGTCCGGGCAAGGGGGTGTCTGTAAGTAGAGGAGATCGAAAGTGGTGTCCAAGGAAACTGTCATTATGCGGTAGTGTTGGACCAGAGCCTCATTGATAAAACTGTCCCCAGCGCCAGTATCCAGAAAGGTGTAAATAGAGGGTAAATAAAATATATAAAAAGTTACCTGCCCATTGGTAGGCCTGGGGAAGCCCATGAGGAAGTGGCCTGATGGCTGCTGGGGCTGGGGAGGCCTTTGGAGAAGCCCCCCAATGTTTTTTTTTTAAAGTCTTGTGTGGCCCAGGGCAGCAGCATGCTCCTTGTTTTCAGCGGCACCAAGCTGCGTTTAAAAAAAATGCAGTGGCTGTCAGCCGCGGTGGGCAGGAGGTACCCCAGGGCCTTTAGAAACTCCCCGTGAAGGTTAGAGTGGGCCTGGAGCAAGAGGCAGCTCCTGCTGCCGGCGTCTAAAACAGATGCGGTGGTGAGCGCGATAGCGAAGAGAGGCTGGCACCGCTCCTGGGATTCAACCTCCCCCCCCCCCAATGTGGCTGGAGCTGCAATTTGAAAATTAAAGCAGTGTTAGGCCCCGTGAGCGTCAGCTGGGGCTGCAGGAGCCTGAGGAGCTCCTGGTGGCTGTGAATGAGGCAGTGCTGGGCTGCGGCAGCCAGAAGACAGGTCCAAATTGCCGCGGCAAAGTTTTTTTAAACGTGTTGCGCTTCAGTGCAGCTGAGCCCAGAAGTGACCTGATAATTATTTTTTAAAATAAGCCAATGTCACTGAATGCGGCTGGTGTCAGAAGGCAGCAGCAGCACTGGGAACACTGCCACTGCGATAATGAGTGGCAAGACAGTGTCTGGGGTATAAGCAAAGCCCCGGCGTGTTAGAAATAAAGGCCAAGGGGTCATCGCTGATATCGGGGATGATGTCAGTGAGAGGCTGCCCCAAAGATTGTTTGAGGGCAAATGACTTTTAAAAGTTATATAAAATGTAAACCAGCAATTTTATGTTTAAATCTGTTTTGTTGAAAAAGTAAAAACTGTGTAACAAACATAAGCCGAGGTGAGTGGAAACCAGCAATTTTAAAAGTTTAAAAAGATGGCGTTTTTGGTGAGAAGCATTTAGAGAGGCTCCCACCTTAGGTACAGCCCCCAGCAAGTACCCTGGTGACCCCGGCGCCAATAAATGTAATACACTTTTTCAAATAAATAAAAATGAATATTTTGACAGTGTTGATATGATTTAAGGGTGCTTGTGACCTGACCACATCTGATGTTTGGGGTCAGAAGTGAATATTAATAGTTATTCCACCCGATTTCCCAGGGGGTCCCTGTGATTGAAAAGCGATTAAAACCTGTCAGAAACTGGGGTTTGGTGGTGGTGGTGGTTGCCAAGTGAGATCATATGAACATGGTTTTGACTTTTGGTTTGGAAAATGTTTAATAAGTTTAAAAATATATTTAGCTGAAAATTGTTAGAATAGCTAATACGGTCATGAAAAGACACAGGACAATTGTTTGGTGTGGTTTGGGACTATGTGAGTGGAGTTTATTTATTTATTTATTTCATTTTCCCATTCATTGTAATGGGCATTCTAAAAAAAAAAAAGTAGTAAAACAAGTTCTGTCCAGCTCTCAGAGAGAAAAAAACAACTTTGCCATCCCATAGACAATGCCGTGGCAATGCCATAGTAACACCAGACCAGCATCCCCAGGTTGAAAGGAGGGAGTCAGCAATGACCCCCGCTCAACCTCCCTGTTCAGGCATGGATAATTTTTAAGATAACGGCCCTTTAAGATGACGGCAGTCCCATGAGATTGGGGCTGCCATCATGTTAAAGGGCTGCTTGCTGCGTTATTTTATGTCACAGTGATTGGCCACAACACAAAAGAACATGCCAAGGAGCCGCGATGTGTTTTTGGGAGGGGGCTCCACTATATCGGCTACACCCTCCCCCCCACGATAGTGGAACATCTCCTGCGAAGACACATCGCAGTATGATGAATCTTGTTCCTTGATAGATAAGTGGATGTGAGAAAAGTGGATGACTGATGGTCTGATTCTGAGTGGATTTAACTGACATTCATACTACTTCAGAGATAAATATTTCATAAAGTCCCACAGAATTCAGATTGTAGACACGCCACCTGTAGATAAAGGTTGTGCAGTGTAGATCACAGGACCTGTTGATAAAGGTATCTTTGTGTTGTTTACTACTTTGTGATTTCTCTCAAAGCCAGCATCCTTAGACAGGGTTGGAATAAATATCTTTTGATTTCTATTAGCAAGTAGGGATGTGAATCGTGTCCTCGATCGTCTTAACGATCGATTTCGGCTGGGAGGGGGAGGGAATCGTATTGTTGCCGTTTGGGGGGGTAAAATATCGTGAAAAATCGTGAAAAATCGAAAAATCGAAAAATCGCAAAACCGGCACATTAAAACCCCCTAAAACCCACCCCCGACCCTTTAAATTAAATCCCCCACCCTCCCGAACCCCCCCCCAAATGACTTAAATAACCTGCGGGTCCAGCGGCGGTCCGGAACGGCAGCGGTCCGGAACGGGCTCCTGCTCCTCAATCTTGTTGTCTTCAGCCGGCGCCATTTTCCAAAATGGCGGTGAAAAATGGCGGCGGCCATAGACGAACACGATTGGACGGCAGGAGGTCCTTCCGGACCCCCGCTGGACTTTTGGCAAGTCTCGTGGGGGTCAGGAGGCCCCCCACAAGCTGGCCAAAAGTTCCTGGAGGTCCAGCGGGGGTCAGGGAGCGATTTCCCGCCGCGAATCGTTTTCGTACGGAAAATGGCGCCGGCAGGAGATCGACTGCAGGAGGTCGTTCAGCGAGGGTTCCGGCGCCTCGCTGAACGACCTCCTGCAGTCAATCTCCTGCCGGCGCCATTTTCCGTACGAAAACGATTCGCGGCGGGAAATCGCTCCCTGACCCCCGCTGGACCTCCAGGAACTTTTGGCCAGCTTGTGGGGGGCCTCCTGACCCCCACGAGACTTGCCAAAAGTCCAGCGGGGGTCCGGAAGGACCTCCTGCCGTCCAATCGTGTTCGTCTATGGCCGCCGCCATTTTTCGCCGCCATTTTGGAAAATGGCGCCGGCTGAAGACAACAAGATTGAGGAGCAGGAGCCCGTTCCGGACCGCTGCCGTTCCGGACCGCCGCTGGATCCGCAGGTTATTTAACTCATTTGGGGGGGGGTTCGGGAGGGTGGGGGATTTAATTTAAAGGGTCGGGGGTGGGTTTTAGGGGGTTTTAGTGTGCCGGCTCACGATTCTAACGATTTATAACGATAAATCGTTAGAATCTCTATTGTATTGTGTTCCATAACGGTTTAAGACGATATTAAAATTATCGGACGATAATTTTAATCGTCCTAAAACGATTCACATCCCTATTAGCAAGAACTCCAGTCTCATTTAGACGCACACACTAGCAACATTATAGACTGCGGAAGACTGGCGGTGTAAGGAAGTCAGTTTTTATTATTGATTTGGTTTGAGTTAGTGTGGTAAGTGAATCGCCCTATCCTGAGACCTCGTGGTCAAGAGTGGTACTCCAGATATAGTCTGCGCCATGAAGCAGCTTGAGCTATTCTTGAATCACAAGCCACCAAAGCTTCACATCACTCCTGGGTCAGCGCTCTATACCCAGCAATCACAAGCTGCACTCTCAAAATTTATTACCCAGAAATGAATAAAAGATAAGGTCACACCAATGAACTGTGACACAATTTTGGTAAATTGCACTAGTGAAAGAAAACACACATGGACAGACAAATCATAGTAAATCCTTGAGTTAAACCAGGTTAAAGACAAAGGCTTTTAATACTTACCTGGAAGATTACAAAATTGCCTGAAGAGCCTGTAATGCAAGTTGACACAAAGAATCTGATTTTCTTGAATTAAAGTTAAGAATTCAACGTTTGTTCTCATGAAGAAATACTGAATAAGAGAAATACTTATCTGATAGTATCTTGGTGAGAAGTAATCCTTGTTCTGGAACTGGTTTCAATTCAAAACACTGTATTTAAGAATTAGAGTGAAAGTCAAATATTAAAAAATTGTTTTGTGTATCAGAAGCAAAATATTCTCATTGAAAATATTGACATTATTGAAATGTTTATTCCATTCAATAATTATACTTATTTTTAGAAGTGAAAAACCTGAAAAATTATCCTTTTGCCAGAAAAACAAAATTTTTAATTTGATTAGAGAAGTACCTCTGAGATAATTTTTCTATTTTGATTTACTTTCTGGTGAAGATACTCTGGTTGCGTTAAAACTATTTCCATGCCACCTCTTAAAGCGGAAACCCAATAGCCTTACCATCTGACTATCCACATGACAGTTACCAAAATAGTTTGGTACCCAAGGGTGTTGACAAAGGCATAAGCATTGACAAGAATACCCCCAAGAAATAAGCCTACTGGGACTTGTAGTTATGGAGAGGTGCAAGGATGACCTAGGTTGATCTCTTCACCAGGCCTAAGCCCTTAAGTTTTCCATCTTATTCGGGCAGTGACTTGGGAAATGCTCAAATGCAGAACAATATAAACACAGGTTCAGGTTTACGGCATCTATGCTTCTCTTTGGCTGACAACTTGAAGTGATCCAGCTGCATGACTTTCACTGGTACAGGTCCCAGCTCTAGAGGAAAGCGGGAGGTTAAAGGACGCTGGAAATTTGGAGTGAGGTAAAAGGGGTGGTGAGGCAAGCTTCTCTTTTTGACCTGTTCCTAGGCTAATCAGGCCTCAGGCAATTGTGATCAGATTCAAGCAAGAGGATGATCTGGAGAGTCAGGCCAAGGGTGGATGAGAACACACTGAAGACACTGGACAAGACACATAGGATAAGGCGAGGCTGGACAAGATGAGCTGGATGAGGAAAGCAGGAGAAGTTAAGGAAGGATGAAGAAAGGCTGGACGAGGCAAGGCACCAGGAACACAGAACAACAGGATCAAGGAATGCAGGATACCAGGAACTAGAGCAACATACACTGCAAGGCAGGAGACCCATTGCTGAGGCATCGGTGGCTCCTGTAAGGGAGCCTTAAGTAGAAAGGGTTCAGTGATGTCATTCCAGGGCACCTCAGCTGAGTTTCCGCCATGAGCCCTTTAAAAGGTAGGGCTGTTGGGTGTGCATGCGCCTTAGGAGAGATCAGGGAATGGTGTCGTGGCAGCATCCCTTACTGCAGTCAGCAGCGTTGGGTGCTGGTGTCGTTCCTGCCGTGGACAAGTGCTGGTGGCAATCAGGGGTAAGTTAGGCAGCTCGTGGGAAGGCCCCGAGAGCCATGCTTTGTAGCAATGGGAGAGAACAGGAGAGGAGGGACTGGAGAAGCCAGAGCCATAGCCTGTGATCCCTGGACTGCAGACTCAGCTGAGGGCAGAATGGGGGGAGGAGAAAGAAAGCACCCTGGAACCTTAAGATTTAAGGGAAGGGAGAGGAGGTAGATGCTGATGGGGAAGAGGATGGGTGGTGGTGATGAGAGAAAAGATGAATGTTTTGGGAGATGTAAGAGGGTTAATGTTACAGGAGTTAAATGTTTGGGAGAGGTGGGAAGGTGTGGCTCAAAAGGGGGTGATTGTTAGGGAGTTTAAGAAGGGGTTGAAGCTTTTTGGGAACAAGTGAAGGAGACGTGAATGTGATTTCCTCCCTCATCTCCCTGAAATCAGCAGTGCAAGTTTGGGCTGTCTAAGGTGAAGAGAGAGAGAGAGAGCCAGGATAGGGAATAAGGTTGTGTGAATGGGAATCTACAGGCATAAGACCTGGTGGGGGTGGGCGTACATATTGGGATAGAGATACAAAAAATAGCTGGAAGGGGAAAGTCTGTGTGAAAGAAAGCTAAAAGGTGTAGATGGGGGGGGGGGGGGGGGGGGGGGGAAGTATTATGGTGGAGCAAAGTTGGTGATGGAGGAGTTATTTGTGAGAGAGAACCAGAGGTGGTGAAAGGGGGAGAGAAACTAACAAAAGTGGGGGGATGGAGACAGAAGGGGAGAGAGAGGAGCCAGAGGTGTGATGGGTTGGAGGGGATGAGATAGAGCCAGAGGTAGTGATTGTTAGGGTTTGAGAGACAGACAGGGAAGCTGTATAAGAGAGACAATATTGGAGGGAAGGGGGAGAAAGAGAGAGAATTTGCAGGGGGCTGAAAGGAAGTGAGGGTGAATCAACGAGGGTGAAGGGAGAAGTTTGAAAGGGGATAACTGAAGGGAAGGGAGTCGGATTGGGAATCATGGGGTGTGGGAGTCAGACTAGAGGGGATGGGAGAACATGAAAGGAGATGAGTATAATGAAATGATTGAGACGGGTCAAGAAAGTCAGTATGGGGATAAATAGGTCGTGGTGAAAGGGAGAGGGAGTGACTATTAGGGGAAGAAAGGAGACAGCAGGAGACCAATAGGGAGGGCAACCCCCAGTGAGGGGAAGATGGAAGGCTGAGAGGGACAAGCAAGGGAAGGATTGTGAAAATGAAATTTTGGGAAAGGAGGAACTGAAGGATGAATGATGGTGAAGGATAGGAATGAGGGATGAGATCCAGATGTGAATGGTTAGAGTGAAGTGATGGTGATACTGTATAAGGGAGAAATTTAGAGGCAGAGAAATAAAGGAAAATGAGATGAAAGAGAAAGGCTGATGCAAGGGGAGGGGAGGATATAATGGAGACAGGAGAGAAAAAAAAAGTAAAATGGAAAGGTGAGTTTAGAAAAGGAGTTAGGAGAAGATAGATGAGAAAATCAGAAAAAAAAAAAAAAAAAAAGGCCATTGTAAAAAATACCCCACCCATTTTATTTATTTAGCAGCATTTATGAATTGCTTTCCAGAATTAAAAAAAAATCACGCACAGCTATATACAATAAAATAAACATTCAGTTACAATACATTCAAACATAAATACAAATCATATCATACAAATAGCCACACACAATGTAATGATTGGAATATGTAACACAGTGATCTAGTAGCTGTATGGCTCCTGGAGTAAACTGGATTCTTGTGAATGCGTAATCTGCTATAGGGTAGGAGGGACCCCGAGTCCAGAGTGGCTGGTATACTGGCAAGGCGAGTCAGATGGGTTCCAACTGGAACAGCAGCAGGGCTTAGGTAGTAGGCCCTATACTAGGATTCAGCAGGAATCAAGTAGCAAGCACAACCAAACTGGAAACAGGAAGACCAGATGATGTGAATCAGCAGTTCTGGAGAAGCATGGAATATGCTGGCATCAATGCGGAAATGTACTCTGGAAGCATGAGAACTAGGGGGCTGAAAAATGAGAACTAAACTTTGGCAACCTGCTGACTGGAAACTTGGAAATTACAGTATATATGTCCAGTCAGGGAACAAGATGGCCATCACCACAGCAGTAGCCTGCCTGAACAGGCAGGGAGGTACCAAGTGCTCTGGGTTTGGCAGAGCTCTTGGTACCCCCCTGCCTGTTAGCATGGGAGACAAATCATCTAATGAGCTGGGCAAAGCACATCTTGAGGCACTGTCAGCATTGCATATGGAAAGGGTGGACAACATAAGAAAAGATTTCCTGAGCAGGCACACCCTAGACCCAGGAAAATGGAAATTAATGGAACAGGCTTTTGTGCAGATTGTATCCAGGTGGGGGAACCCCCTGCTAGGACCTGATGGCAAGCTATCAGAATGCCAAGGCAGCAAACTTCCTCAGCCGGTGAAGGAAGAGGGGCTTCAAAGGGATTGATGACCTGACTTAATCTTGGCTGTGAAATGAGCTTCTATACATATTGTCTCCCTTTCCTATGATAGAGTGGGTTCTCCAAAGAATCACAACACACTCCGGTCACTCTGATAGTTCTGGACTGGTCCAGATGCTCCAGGTATGCAGACCTGATTAAGTTAAAAAAGAAGAAGATGATATTAGGGATGTGAATCGTTTTTTGACGATTTAAAATATCGTCCGATATATTTAAAATCATCAAAAATCGTTAGAGGCGATATTTAATAGGAATTCCCCCGATTTATCGTCAAAAATCATAAATCGGGGGAAGGGGGAGGGGAAGGGGGAGGGCGGGAAAACCGGCAAACTAAAACAACCCTAAAACCCACCCCGACCCTTTAAAATAAATCCCCCACCCTCCCGAACCCCCCCAAAATGTCAAATTACCTGGGGTCCAGTGGGGGGGTCCCAGTGTGATCTTCCACTCTCGGGCCACGGGTGCGTTGATAGAAATGGTGCCGGCGCTACCTTTGCCCTGTCATATGACAGGGCAAAGGTAGCGCCGGCGCCATTTTGGTTCCTGTCCCCCGACATCAAGAGCGTAGGAGATCGCTCCTGGACCCCCGCTGGACCCCCAGGGACTTTTGCCCAGCTTGGGGAGGGCCTTCTGACCCCCACAAGACTTGCCAAAAGTCCAGCGGGGGTCCGGGAACGACCTCCTGCACTCAAATCGTGTTGCCGTATTGCAAAATGGCCATACGGCCGGCACCATTTTGCAATACTCGGGCCGTATTGCAAATCACTGTCAGTCAGTCCCTGATTGGAATGATACTGAAGGCAAGGAAGATATCCACTTCACTGGCATACATCAGAATATGGAAGACCTTTGGGGCCTGGTACCATAGAAAGGGTATTTTCTCCTTCAAAACCTAATTGGCTTCAGTCCTAGAATTTCTACAGGTTGGTTTGAAAAGGGTTTAGTACTAAACTCCTTAAAGGTACAAATGGCAGCCCTGTCATGCTACAGGGGGCAGGCTGGGGTGGTCCCTTGACCTCACACCCAAATGTGTAGTACATTTTTTTCAGGGGGGGGGGGGAAAGAGGGTGAAATATGCAGCCTTCAGTCCATCAGTTGATCCCATCTTGGGATCTGGACTCAAGGCTGAGATCCCTAGCAGTAATCCCCTTTGAGCTGCTGGGAGAGGTGTTGGTCAAGGATCTAACACTGAAGATGATATTCCTAGTGGTCATCTGTTCAGCCAGAAGAATTTTAGAACTCCATGTGCTGTCATGTAGAGATCCTTATTTGATAGTTTTTAAAGCACCTGGTCACCATTCACTCAATGTCTTCCTTTTTACCAAAGGTGATGTCAAAGTTCCATCTTAATCAGGTGATATCACTGCTCTTGTTTAGGAGTCAGGAGTGTATAGGATCAAGGGAGATATACTTTCTGGATGTGCAACTTCATAGGCTAATGCTTAGGCACCTGAAAGTCGTGAACACCTTCCAGAGAACAGGTAGGCTGTTTGTCCTCTTCGAAGGATGGTGAACGGGGAAGGCAGCCTCAAAAGCGTCCATTGCAAGGTGGATTAAGGAGGCAATTGCCTCAGCTTATATCAGAAAAGATAGAAGGGTCCCAGAAGGGCTGAGAGTGCACTCCATGAGGGCATTGACCTTGTGGGTGGAGCAAAGACTAGTCTTTCCTCAGGACATATGCACGGCTGGTACATGGGTTTCTTTACATTCATTTGTTAAGCATTACAAGTTAGTCTTTCTAGCCAAGGAGACAATGGTATTTCTAGACAGATATTTTGGGGGGGGGGGGGCATCTATATCTTTTTTGAGATCTGGTGACTAGAATTGTACTTGGTACTCAAGATGCTGCCATACCATGGAGTGACTCAAAGGTATTATGACATTTTTTATTTTATTCACCATTCCCTTCCTAATAATTCCTATCAATCTGTTTGCTTTTTTGACTGCCGCAGCACACTGAGCCGACAGTTTCAATGTATTATCCACTATGATGTCTAGATCTTTTTCCTGGGTGGTAGCTCCTAATATGGAACCTAACATCGTGTAACTATAGCATGGGTTATTTTTCCCTATATGTATTACCTTGCAATTGTCCACATTAAATTTCATCTGTCATTTGGATGCCCAATCTTCCAGTCTTGAAAGGTTCTCCTGCAATTTATCACAATCTGCTTGTGATTTAACTACTCTCAATACTTTTGTATCATTTGCAAATTTGATTACCTCACTCATTGTATTCCTCTCCAGATCATTTATAATATATTGAAAAGTACCGGTCCAAGTATAGATCCTGTGGCATTTCACTTTTTACCATTTTCCACTGAGAAAATTGACCATTTAATCCTACTCTCTGTTTCCTGTCTTTTAACCAGTTTGTAATCCATGAAAGGACATTGCCTCCTATCCCATGACTTTTTAGTTTTCTTAGAAGCCTCTCATAAGGGACTTTGTCAAACGCCTTCTGAAAATCCAAATACACTATATCTACCGATTTACCTTTATCCACATGTTTATTAACCCCTTCAAAAAAATAAAGCAAATTTGTGAAGCAAGACTTGCCTTGTGTAAATCCATGTTGACTGTGTTCCATTAAATCATGTCTTTCTATGTGCTTTGTGATTTTGATATTTAGAATAGTTTCTACTACTTTTCCTGGTACTGAAGTCAGGCTCACCAGACTATAGTTTCCTGGATCACCCCTGGAGTCCTTTTTAAATATTGGAGTTACATTGGACACTCTCCAATATTCAGGTATAATGGATGATTTTAATGATAGGTTACAAATTTTAACTAATAGATTTGAAATTTCAATTTTTAGTTCCTTCAGAACTTTGGGGTGCATACCATCTGATCCAGTTGATTTTCTATTCTTTTGTTTGTTAATCTGGCCTACTACATCTTCCAGTTTCATAGTGATTTGGTTCAGTTCATCTTATTCATCACTATTGAAAACCAAATCTGGAACCAGTATCTCCCCAACATCCTCTTTAGTAAACATAAAAGCAAAGAATGAATTTAGTCTTTTTGCATTGGCCTTATCTTCCCTAAGATTCCCTTTAACCCCTTGATCATCTAACAGTCCAACTGACTCCCTTGCAGGTTTCCAGTTTTGGATATATTTTTAAAAGTTTTTATTATGAGATTTTGCCTCTTTGGCCAACTTCATTTCAAATTCTCTCTTAGCCTGTCTTATCAGTGTTGTATACTCAACTTGACAATGCTTATGCTTTTTCCTATTTTCTTCAGATGGATTTTTCATCCAATTTTTTAATGAAGATCTTTTGGCTAAAATAGCCTCTTTCACTTCACTTTTTAACTATGCCGGTAATCGTTGTGCCTTCCTTCCACCTTTCATAATGTGTGGATCAACATCTGGACTGTGCTTCTAAGATTGAATTTTTAAACAATGTCCATGCCTGTTGTACATTTTTAACATTTGCAGCTGGACCTTTCAGTTTTTTCTAACTATATTCCTCATTTTATCAAAGTTTTTCTTTTGAAAATTTAGTGTTAGAGCTGTAGATTTACATATTGTCTCCCTTCCAGTCATTAGTTCAAATTTGATCATGTTATGATCACTATTGCCAAGTGGCCCCACCACCTTTACCTCTCTCACCAAATCCTGTGTTCCACTAAGAATTAGATCTAAAATAGCTCCTTCTCTCGTTGGTTCCTAAACCAATTGCTCCATGAAGCAGATGTTTATTCCATCCAGGAACTTTACATCTGTAGCATGTCTTGATGTTACATTTATCCAGTCAATATTGGGGTAATGAAATCTCCATTATTACAGCACTGCCAAATTGGTTAACTTCCCTGATTTCTCTTAGCATTTCCTTAGAATGATGAACAGTTCAACACTCACAGAATGAGAAGGCATCAAGAGTAGTCGCACAGATAGAACTTTTCATAGCTGTTACAGTCTCTCCTATCTGGAAGCTCAGTAGTCTGAATGAAAACAACTGAATCTGAGATAGAAGCTGTGGAATATGAATTGTGAAAAGCAGTGCTTCTGCATAGCTTGAAACAGGAGTCAGGAGGAGCTGCTAGCCTGCAGAGAGCCCATTTCCAATTGAAGAAAATCACAGGAAGCAAACTGTTCCAGGCATTCTTAGTGGCAAGGAACCAATGAGAGCAGACAAGAGAAAGCAGACAAAGAAAACACAAAAGACCCAATAAGGTGCTCAGAATAATTCTAAAGACTAACAATCAGTATAAAGAGCTGTACAACAAGAAGAGAATCCAAGCTGTGCAATATCAATAAGATGACACAGTGACAGCATAACAAGAAAACATATATACATGTTTTCAAATATACTGTGAAAACTGAACAGGGCAAGTTAAGTTTGAAGAGGGGGGCAAGCCAAAATGACATTTTCACAAATCATACCCATCCCCACAGCATGGTCTCCTACCTTTAAAAAGGCTATAAAAAAGCACAATAAGAAAAGTCTCAAGGGCACTCTGTGCAACCAGTTTCATCTTCTCAATAAAATTACAATTAAAATTATTTGATATCCTCATTCAACCAGTTCTTTAGTATGAATATGAGAGTGAAGTCTGGAATCTATGCATGATGGGACAGAACCTCTCTATAAACCCTGCACCTTCAGTTCTGTAAAACATTCCATATCCACAGAAAATTTCCCTACAATGGACCTTGGATGTTTCCCCTTACAATTCTTAGAATCAAAAAATGATAGGGGCATTCTCTTTTCCTTTGTGCTGAGCCTTACAATTCACCATACAAAATAAAATTTTCGAATTCTGGTGTCACCTTAATAACAGCAACACAGAAACCTTCCACTGTAAGATAATTTGTGAAGTAACACAAAACCCTGCAAAAAAGACACTCTGAACCTATGTAACAAGCCTGCCATACTATAACAGCACTAATTCCCAGAATTCAAACAGCAACAACCCTACCTAGCACTGCAATATTATACTGGGTCTGGAACAATACATCTCCCATGTGGAAAATACAACAAACTATACTGCAACAGATTGTTACAGAAGTTACACACACTAGCAGAATCCCTCACCTCAGCCACACATACAAAACACAGAGAGTCACTTTATTCTGTATCTGGTGAGGGTCTATCAAGTATAAACAGAAATGTGCAAACAAACTGAACTGCAAACTGCAATAAGCCAGATTCTGTATGTGGTGCAACAATGAAAATCCCAAAATATCACCATTCTTCATACCACATCTGTTGCGCTAGAGGTGGACTCTTGGGCCAAGGTGGGATGGATGCTACTCATAGGAGGGATCCTACGGGTCTCCACCGTCGGCAGGCACAGTGGGCTGAAGGACGGAGGCCAGCTGGCGCTTCACCAATACCAGCCCTCGTTCCCCACGGGTTGAGCCTTTGGGTACAGGGACCAGCTGGACTTAGGTGGGCCTCTGTATGTCGTCGTCAATGGAAGGATTGAGAGGTCAGTCCAGAGGCAGTAACAGTGAAGAGAAGAAGTCTGTACTGGACGAGGCAGAGTCCTGGAGACCCGGGCACCAATAGAACCAAAGTTAGACAGGGGGCGCCTGAGCAAGAACAGGCCGAAGCTTGAATAGGCCAGGTCCAGGACGTAGACTGAAGGAGCATCATAGGGCAAGTGGCAATCTGGAAGCAGTGACAAGCAAGGCTGAGGTCTGGACGAGGAGAGAATCAAGAACGTAGTCTGGCAATGCAGAGGTCTGGGCTTGGAGAGAGTCAATGGCATAGTCAGGCAAAGCAGAAGTCGTATCCAAGAAGGCAGTCCAAAGGAAGGTTAGGAAACAGGAACACAGGAATGAGGAAACCAGTAACAGGAGTCAGCGATGATCAGGAACCGGCAACGAGTACATGACCAGTGTGGAGACCTGTTGCAAAGGCAATCCTTAGGAACGGAGCCCGGCCTTAAGTACCGGAGCTTCGCTGACATCATCATCATCCAGGGCCGCGGCTAGGTTCCCGCCACGAGCCCTACTTAAGACTCAATGATGCGCATGCGCGCGCGTGCCTAGGGAGGGACGTGGCGCTGAGTGGCGGTGTCTCTCCCTGGGCCACGCGGAGAGGTCCGACGTGGAGCTCAGGGATCTGCAGCTGAGCCGGAGGCACCGGGGGCGGCCCAAGGACGGAGCCGGCGGCCCACAGCTGCCAGGGACGAGGGACGAGGAACCAGGCATTGGATTTGTCTGAGAGAGTTGAGGGGGCCGGGCCACTGGTCTGCCATGACCAGCGTGCGTAGCAACATGAAACATAAAAACCAAGAAATATAAAACATCAATCACAATAGTAAAAGCATACTCATAAAAAGAATAAATATTCAAAACAACTGATAAATAGAATATCCAAAATTTCCCAAACACCAATAAAATATTTCAAAACAATAGACACATCAAGCATCACGCAATAATTAAAACAAATATGAATAAAACAAGGAAAAGCAGAATGGTAGTCCTCACATATGGGTGACAATATCAGATGGATCCCCGATACGGAAAACCTATGAGAAAAGCAAGAAAGAAGTGTGCTAGTCTATAAAAGATTTGTGTTGGTTGGTCAGTCACACTGTCATGTCTGTCTGTGGCTACCAGGTAGTGCCCAGAACACAGTGGAAGATGCACTTTGCAAAGACAATATGCTTTGTTTGCAAAGACCTGTCAGACACACACATGTATGCAGAGAGACAAACACACATACACAGGCACCCACATGCATGCACAAAGGCACAAGCACCCACACATATAGGCTCCTCCAAACACACATACATACACGCAGAGGCACACCCACATGCAGACAGGCAGATGCACCTGCATGCATATACAAGCACAGGCACACACACTCACACGCCGTTATTGACCAGACAACCCGAGCCTCGCCAGGTATTGTTCATTAATATACTCTGTCTATGAAGCCCTGTCTCTCATACTCCCAAACACAGGAACAGGCAGGCATAGGCAAACAAACTTGCACAAGTACACATAAGATAATGTAAGTGTGCACAAGTGCACATAAGCTCTTACAAGCTCACGTAACCTTGCACATGTGCACGAAGGCTCGTACAGACATACAGGCTTGCATCTGCATATCCATACAATAACACAGACACACTCACACACACACACACACACATAGACAGGCAGAGACACACAGACACAGGCTTAGGCATCTCCACAGACAACATAGACCCTGCACCCCCACAGGCAGGTACAGGTGCACACAAAGGCAAGTACAGGCAGACACACATACGCACTAACACACAGAGGCACAGATACACACAGGCTTCCCCAAACTCACACGCACACATAGGCACAGGTACTCACACACACAAGCAGACGCACCACACCCACACACAGGGACAGGCCCCACTCCCATTTGCGCACATACACAGGATGTGATAGACCAGACTATCCAAGCAACACTGGGCACTTTTCACTAGTAGTAGTTAAAAAAAATTGGAAATCTGCAAGATTATCAATGTTTGGGTTTAGCATTGAGGGAATTTTAAACATTTTAAAACAACATTTTGTGTAATCTATTTTCTACCTGGACTTGAGTGCAGAGATTAATGCTTTAACTGAGTTGCTGGCTGCAGTACAACTTGAATTTTAAAAAGTGATACTTTTAGGTGTTTTTAATTTACATGTTGATAATTGTGACTCAGTATGTGCTCAAGAAGTTTTTATTTCAATGACTACAATAGGTATGATTCAATTAGTGCAAGGTTTAACTAATTAATCTGGATATACTTTAGATTTGCTTTTTGTCTAAGAGTTGTTTATTATAAAATATAAGATCTCCAAAGTTACAATTATTTTAGTTCCTTGGTCACACCATCAGTTACTTTGCTATGTCAGATGACAGGCACCATAGATCAGTGACAGTTAATGAAAAGCAAATGAGACCTAAAATGGATTTAAATGCCTTTGAAAATCTTTGGATGCAAGTTACTCAGAATGTAAAGTTGAAAACTGTGGATGAGTCAGTAAATTAGTGCAAAGCTTGAATACAGTAGCTCCTGAGAGTCTGATAAAGTAGTCAGATCTACAAACAATACCTTGGTTGTCAGATATATTATGAACAGTGAAGAAAAATGTGTAAGTTTGAATGCCACTAGTGAAAATAGCAGCTACAATGTGATAAAGATCAGTATATGGCAGTGTTGAATGCTTATAGATTGTCTGTGATGGAAGCAAAAAAAGTTGTTTTCTACCTCTCAGATAAGATACTCATTCAACCAATCATAGGAACTATTTACTGTTGTAAAATTTTTTTTTAAAAGACAGACAAAACAGACAATCAACAGCCAGATTGTGAAGCACCTGCAGAGTTTTTATTTCTTTATAAAATTTATAAATCACCTTCCAGATTTTACAATAAGTTCTTCCAAAGTAATGTACAACAAAAACTATGAACAATAAACTTCATAACAAAAATAATATAATAAAATAACTTAAAACAAACTAACAATGTTACTGCTGGGCCTAAACAGAAGTTATAAATTAAAGCTCTGAAGCTATCAACCAGTCATAATTCAAAGCTCAGAGATCACCAACCAGATCTTCAATTTACAATGAAAACGTATTAAGCAAATTTCTTCCCTTATTGGCAGTGGAAGATCCATTCCACAGCTTGGGCATTGTTGTGGAAAATTATCTATTTTGCAATTTCATGTGCTGAAAATCTCCTGGTGGGGGAATTTGGAGCTGATGTCAGTATTGGGAATGCATATTACTGGTTGATGATTTCCAGTGAAGCCTTAATAACATATGAGGATGGCCAACCCCATGCAAGATCTTAAACGTGAGAACAAGTAATTTAAACTTAAATCGTAACTCACTGGAAGCCAATGCAATTTTGTTAAGAGAGGAACCATTGATTCACATCTGGAGCAGCTCATTACAATTCTAGCTGTCATAGTCTGTACCACCTGGAGCTTTCTAATCAAAGTGCCAAGGAGACTCCAGTATATGGCATTTCAATAGTCCAGCACAGCAATTACTAAAGTGTACACCACAGATTTTAAATCCACGAAAGTCAAAAAAGATTTTAAATTGTCTCATAAACCATAAGCGCCCATAAGCTGTTCGAAGAACTGAACTAGTATGATTTTCCATTGACTTAAAAAGACTTCACTTCAGTGGAAATCAAAATATTACCCTCGATAGAAATCAAGTTTTTCCAAGAAATATCCTTGCTCTAAGACTATTTGGATTTAGAAAGGAACATGGAAATGAAAGTCTTTTGCTCTTTCTTTCTTGGATATATTACGATGCAATTTTTGACAAGGGCGTATCTAGGATATCTGTCCAGTTGGATGTGGCTGCTGCATTCAACACAGTATGTCATAATAATTTGTAAGCTAGATTGTGAACTTTGGATATTAATGGGGAAGTTTTGACTTGCTTTGTTTCATATCCATCTGAAAGAACTCAACAAATAAGGTTAAATAGTAATAATACATCTTGGAAATCTATTCAGCCAGGAGTCCCACAACCCTTTTTAATATCTATTTGCAGCCATTAGGGAGTTTGATGCCATTGTTAGGAATTTTTTGTTATTGAATATATGCTGTTGACATATAGTTTTGTCTTCCATGTGAAACTGAGGGAAGGTTCTCCTATGATTCATTTGTAAAGTGTTTTGCTGCTATTAATAATTGGCTTACAGCAAATAGATTAGTTCTTAATCTTGGAAAAACTACAGTTTTATGGATAGGTAGGCCAGGAATTTCAACACAAATTCCATATCTTTAACTTGGAAATACTGAATTAGATATAAATACCGAGTCTTGTAATTTAGGAATATATTGTGTCTCGAAATTGGATTTGAAAGCTCATATAAAGCAAGTAGCCAAGGTCGCTTTCTATAAACTACGTTGAAATATATCATCTCAGTAGAAAACTTTAGGACAGCTCTTCAAGCTCGGGTTATAAGTAAATTGGAAATATTGCAATTCATTATATTTAGGTTTGCGTAAAAAATTGTTGTGCAAAAAACAAAAAAAACAGCATTTGGGATTTCAGGATGGCAGCTAGGCACCATATACCGCATTGAGTATCTCAGTTTATTGCCAGCTTCCTTCATTTTTTTATTCTCCCAGGGATTGCTGTTTACCACAATGGTTAAAAAGAGGAAGGGGAAATAGATGACTCACCCTGTGAATCCCACTTTGCTGGTGACAACGAGCCCCATAGATTCCTTTGTGATGAATACATTGGCAGTGAGCCACTGAGGGGGAGGGGGGAGACATGCCCCCATCCCACACACACACGCTCTGATGTTTCCTTGAAACCAGCAGTGAGAACTCCTCCGCAGAATCTGCCATAGAATGAACCTCGGGTACCACTGGATAACATGGGCAGAATATCTCCGACTGCAGGGAGCCCGCCTGGAGAGCAGAATTGCTGTGGCTTTGGGCAAGGAACTTGCTGGGCCTGCTGGAAGTTTGAACGAACAGGGAACTGGAGTTGCTGCTGCTGGTGGTCAAGAGTCTGTTCCTGCTGCACAGGTACTTTCCACTGCTTTGGGGAATTTGCAGGAAGAACAGAGGGGCCTCCGTCTGGTGACATCCCAGACTTTTACTCTTGAAGCAACATGGAAAGCATTTGAAGGGTTGGGCAGGCTTTTATAGCTCAAGTATCTCTGGCAGTGGAGGAGAATGAAACTTTGGAGAAAAGAATGCAGGCATTTGATAGCTTTCAAGTGGACACTGAGGAACGTTTGTCCAATTTTGTAGGACATAGGCATCGCTACAGAGTAGTAAGTGCCATCCTAAAAAATTGGCTTGTCACAGCAGTTTTATATATCAGATCAGGTAGGAATAAACTGATCCGATGTAGAGATGGAGTGCCATCAGGAGCATGATTCTCCTACTTAAATCCACCTCCCTCCTCTCCCAGCTTGCAGAATGTCATCTCCTGCTGTTATGGAGCCAATCTCACACTCTTATCACAAGACTGGCAGCAGATGATGTTGCTTAAATGAAACTCCTATTGTTGCCCACGCCATGACCATGGGTGGAGTTTGGGGGGGGTCAATGCCCCCAGCCAAGTGTAAGAGGACCCAGCAAGTCACAGTGGAGCCCATTCCATGGCAGTAGAAGAAGAAAGAGAGGGCACCTGGCAGCCACCATCAGACCCCATCCCACTGGCAGTTGAAGAGTGCGAGAGAGAGGCCCAGCAGGCTGCCGCCGAGCCAGTCCTGCAGTGGCTGAAGAAAAAAGAAAGCAGACCCCCATCATGCTGGTGGCTGAAAAGAGAGAGAGGCCCAGCAGGTCACCACAAAGCCCATCCTGCAGTGACTGAAGAAGAGAGGGAAAGAAGAGCAGAGGACCCAAATAGCAGGTGCCAGGGGACCTCAACGTGCTGACAGCTGAAGAGAGAGAGAGACCCAGCAAGACCATCACAGAGCATATCCCACGGCGGCTGATGATGAGAGAGAGAGAGAGAGAGAGAGAGAGAGAGAGAGAGAGAACTTAATAGCCAACAGCAGACCCCATTCTGCTGGCAGCTAAAGAAGAGGCTCAGGAGAGAGGGAGGCCTTGCGAGTGCCTGTGTCAGCCTCTCTGTGTGTGAATGAAAGTGAGTATGTGTGTGAGGTCATGTATACATGAATGGGTTCATGAAAGAGTGGGTGTGTGAGAGAGGTTGTGTGTGTGTGTGAGAAAGAGATTAGCTAGGTGTGTTTGTGGAAGAAAGAGAGAGGGAAGTGTGTGGGTGTGGGAGAAAGAGAGAAAGGGTGGATGTGTGGGAGAAAGTGTGTGTGTGAGAGAGAGGGGGAGTGTATGAAAGAGGAGAAAGTCAGTGGGCTGTCATCTCCCCTCCCCCACTAATCCACGACAGCTCTGCTGGCTGATCATGGAGACCCCTATTCAATGATCCAGTGCAGGGTTTTCACCAGGTGATGAACCTGTGTGCATAAGAGAAATCTCCAACCTCGTTGCTCAGTGTGCTAGGGAAGAGAAATCCTCAGCTGCTAGTGACATCTCATTTCCAAGCAATGGGCCTGGACAGATAACAGAAGAAGAATTTTTGGACCAGCCTATTCCCAGACACTAGTAAATTTTACAGGTTGTGGAAAAAGAGTCACACATACACATAGAAATAACGGCAGAAGAAGACCAAACGGCCCATCCAGTCTGCCCAGCAAGCTTTCGCACTTTTTTTTTCTCTCACATACTTATCTGTTTCTCTTGGCTCTTAGTAACCTTTTTTATTCTATTTCCCTTCCACCCCCGCCATTAATGTAGAGAGTAGTGTTGGAACTGCATCTAAGTGAAATAGCTTAATTAGTTAGGGGTATTAACCACAGCAATAAGCAAGCTACACCCATGCTTATCTGTTTATCCAGACTATGTAATTCAGTCCTTATTGGTTGTTGCCTGAATATAGATCCACGTTTCTTCATTCCCCCCTGCTGTTGAAGCAGAGAGCCATACTGGCTATGCATTGAAAGTGAAGTATCAGTCTTGCTCCCCTGCCGTTGAAGCAGAGCGCTATGCTGGATATACATTGCAAGTGAAGTATCAGGCTTATTTGGTTTGGGGTAGTATACACTGCAGTCAATGTATACTTACTGACTTCTTTTTTCACATGCAGAAAGTCCGAGAGAACAGAGAAAAGAAAGGCTCGTGCACTACCTGATCACTATTCAGAGACATTGCAACTATTAAAATAAAAACAGATCTCTTTATGCACTTCAAGTGCACAAAGAAAGAAACACACTTTTTTTTTTTTTTTTTTTTTTTTACTTTTCTTTGGCTCTGAGAAAGAGCTTTAGAATCACAACCTCTGTCTAAAATCCAGCAGAGAAATGAGGAAACAAAATGACTGCTCAACATTCAGTTTGCATTCAGTTTCAGGTTAAACAACATAAGAAACTATTCGGGTAACAGCTGGAATAGACTGGATGAAAAAAATGTTTGGCTTAGTCCTACTCCTTTTTCTCTTTCCACCCTGGCACTTTTCTGTCTGGTTTGCCTTGACTAAGACACCCCCCACCCTGCAGTTTTGCTTGCTCCATAGACTTGGATGGGATCTGAAAAGAAATGCAACATTTATTATTATTTTTTTTTTATTATTTCTGGGGCACTGTCCATTTTTTTTAATTTTTATTTTAAATGAAACAAAAATGGCCTGTTTCATTTTGGATTACTCATTCGTTTCAAACGAATGCACTTCGCTAGTATTCAAATGTATAGTGTGTGTTGTGTGCACACAGCACGGAGGAGAACGGGGTCGGACGTGGCAGCAGAACTGGTTAGGAAAGTTCTTCTGGCTCGCTGGGAATACGGATCCACACAACACTCTGCTCTTTTGTCTGACTTCAAGCTTTATGGCTACGTTGCCATTAGGGCCTCCTAGAGTCCCCTTGGCTGTGATTTGCAGCTGCATGCTCTGTGCGGTGATTCAATTAAGCTTGTCAGCACTGGGGGCAGAGATGGAGAGGAGAGAATGAAGATATCCAGTCCTAATGAAGGGGAACAAAAGGGGGGGAGGAAATCAGCAACTCAGTGGGATGGAAGCTTTGTTATTTATAATTAATATGGAAGAAATATTTCCACCACGGATTTGCACATTTTGATTAATCCAGGAGACTGTTTGCCGTCAGGGAGCTCAGCCCTTCTCAGTAACACACATTATAGCGTACAAACAAGACTGGGGCGCTCTCTCCTCATGTCCTTTCCACCATTGCATTAATCAGCACCCCAGGAAGATCTGAGCTAGTTAAACAGAAAATCCATTGCAGACATTTTATATGAAGAGCTCAAGCTGTAGGTTAAGAAGGCACACTAGGGTGGGCATCACAAGGCTTAGGCTCCTGAACACTGGGAGGTGCTGAATCTACAGGGCAGCATGGTGGCTCTCACCTGGCTTGGTGCCCAGGGTGATCGACCTTCTTGCTCAAGCCCTGCAACAGACCCTGCCTTCAGCACCTGGAAAGGGTCTCGGCAGGGTGTTATTAAACATGAACCTTACAGAGTCTACCTTCTAAAAAACGTAACTTTTAATTTCTTTGGACTAGTATAGATTTTTCACTTTTCTTCTCATTTACCACCAATTGTACTGCTGTGCCTCCTAGGAGCTGTCAGTCTCCGAGGCAGTGACACTATCGTTGCACTCCCTTCAATTCCACCCTACTTCTTGTTGAGCTGACATATCACAGGGGCTCACGCACAATATTTAGCATTATTACAGATGCTTTTCCTATTGGTCTGAGGCTCATGATGCGTTAAGTGTGCATTAAAGTTCTACACACAGTCACATGATACGGTTGGCCAAGTCACATGCACGTGTCAGTATGAAATCATGTGCATATATTAGCCAATTTTAAACCATGTGCGCATATATGCGAGTATGTTTTAAATTTGCTGCGTCTATGTGCACATGCCGGCAAACGTGCGCTCGCGTGCAGCTCTTAAAATGTACCTCTAAGAGCTTAACATCTAAATTAATGAGAGAAATCAGCTGATAACTTCCAGGGAGAGCTAGATCTTTATCTTTCATGGGAGACACAATTATCAGATCCTGATTAAATTCTGAATGAAAATGCCCTTGCAAAACTGACACATCATAGACCTGTTTTAACAAGGACATAACATTAGGTGTTAGGATCTTATAAAACTCTGAGTTAAGAGTATCTATAGCAGGTGCCTTATTGAAGCTTTAACATCTTGACAGCCCAGTCCACACCCATGTCCTTCTGTTGTATGTGTAACCCGGGCATCTTCTCGGGTTTCCAGTAAGTCCTGGGTGTTTAGTATTCAGTCCATTAGCTAGAGCAGTCTGGATAATGGGAGGATCCATTCAAGTACAGATCCTCCTTCTGTGAAGTTTGAAATGGCCATCTCACTTGTAATAGTATATAGCCGTGACTTTGTTATAACTCGGGAGGCAGTCCTTTGAGTTGTGAATAGTGTTCAGAGGAGCTTAGCTTTTGTTTTTTTTATAGGCCCAGCCAGTTTAGCCAAGCAAGCCCGTTTTTGTGGTCCTGGCAAGGGTCGGGAGGATTTCTGCCCAGCCAGTACACAATCTGTCCGGTGGGAGTTATCTCTCTGAGTGCATCTTTTTGGAATTTCAGGCGCCTTGCTGGTGCCTTTTCAGCTCCTGGGCAGGTTAGGGAAGACTGGCCCCATAGCCTCAGTGAGGAAGCGAGTGACAATGACCTGCTGTAAGGAGTCACCCTATGTTAGTCTCAGTTGTGTAAAGATTTAAGTTCAACATCCAGGAGGAAATCTTTTGACTGCCCTTCCTGGCTGATTTGGAGCCCAGAAAATTCCTGCTCCAGAGGATCCCCCTCCCATTAGGGATTTGAAGAAGAGATCTAAGGAGTGCAGTAAGAGCAAAGAAGGGTTTAATCAAGCTAACTGTGAGTAAAAGGCAAAGCCTAACATCCATGGAGCTACCCATCCAGTGCTTCAGTAAACCCTGTGGAGTGAGAGAGCTTTATCTCTCTGTGCAGAGACAATAGCAGAGCATTTTTGCCAGTTAAAAGGGGCGGTTCTGCCCATTCAAAGGCACCCTGCCCACCTGGAGAACCTATTTTTCCAAGCCCTGGTTGGAAGGAGCTCCCCTGGCCGGCCCGAGATATTCCTGCACAGATTTGGAAGAACATTGTAACAGACCATTTCATTGTGCTGCTGTGGATCAAAGAGTTTTGCCATTTCCCATTTATTGTCTTCAATAAAGAATTCTTTTTTGGACACTAACACAGTGACTCCAGTGTGGTCATTTGGCACTCAGCACACAGTGAGTAGACAAGTACCCCCTCTCCCAGGGATACCCAAAGAGAATTAGTCACCCGCCGGCACTGGGAACCGAGAGGACTCCTTTCATTCCCAAGTCTATGGAACCTACTACATCCTGGGAGGGAAGGAAAAGTAGTACAGATAACCTGGGTTCCTGCCCCAAAAAGAGTACAAATAAGTTTATGTGCCCATCCGTTCTGGATGTACATTAAGGAGGGGTTACACAATAGTTAGCAGTGGAAAAGGAATAGCAGCTAAAAACTCTTGCATAGTTGTGGAAAAGTCCTTGGTAGAATATAAATCCTTATAATCAGTCACAAAAACAGATGTTAAAGCATCAACATTGGTTACCACCTCTCCCCCTGAGTATTTTAAATTGGTAATTTAGTGTCCGGGTTGGGAACTCTCGCCAATAATTTACGTGCAGGCCAATTCTGTAAGGTCTGCAGGAAAGCGGGCGCTCAGTGTTGAGCACCCACTTTCTCAATGCACGCCCAGCCACCTCTCCTGGGCATGCGATCCTGTATTTAAATGAGGGGGTCGCGTTAAAAAGGAGGCCCTAGGGACAATAGCGCGTCCCTAGCGTTTCCTTAGCAGCGGAAACCCAGGAGAGGTGGCTGTCGGCGGGTTCAGGAAACCGACGCTCAATTATAGGAGCGTTGGTTTTCCGAACCTGCTGACAGCCACGGGTTAGGAAAATGGACGCCAGTAAAATTGAGCGTTTGTTTTCCTAACGTGACCAGCCGGCACATTTAAAAAAAAAATTTTTTTAATATATATATTTTTTTTTAACACTTTTAGTTTCTCTGACTTAATATCGCCAAGTTGGAGGGTGTGCAGAAAATCAGTATTTTCTGCTTTTCTATACACTTTTTCAGGCTGCTCAGAAATTAACACCTGCTCTCCAGATTGGCCGCACATTTTTTTTTTTCAGTATCCCTTATGAATAACCAATAGCCTCGTCAGCATGCAT
Organism: Rhinatrema bivittatum; assembly: GCF_901001135.1. NCBI lineage: Eukaryota > Metazoa > Chordata > Amphibia > Gymnophiona > Rhinatrematidae > Rhinatrema > Rhinatrema bivittatum. The sequence goes on along the minus strand of NC_042618.1, from coordinate 198,004,741 downwards.
TTACATGTGACGAGCGCTATTGGTTTCGGGGGGGAGGGGAGGTGGACACGTGTTTTCGACGTGCTAAACCCCTTACTGTATAAGGGGTAGTGGATGCACATCGAAAACGCACATCCAACTGCGGGTAAAACAGTGCGCTCAGATGAGCGCACTTTACAGTATCTGCCTGTTGATGTATTTGCAAACCTAAACCTTTTTTGCTCTGAATCCCTTGGAGAGAGAGATAGCACAGCTCGTTGATGTAACAAATGGTTTAATCCTTCCATCACAGACTCTAACGTCTCCTTGTGCAGAGAATCTAACATTCTGATAGGACCCTTTTTAGCGCTTTCCCCAGTAATCTCGAGCTTTAGCCTTGTGAGCCAAATACAAAATAAATTCCCCCTCATCACTGCTTTTCCCCACCAGCCAAAGCACATCCGGCTGCATTCCAGCAATAGCACTGATGTCTAAATATAACTGCCACTTTTCCTGTAAAAAAAAAAAAAAAAAAGTTTAAAATTATCTTCTGTAAATAAGAAAGAGGGAAACTGCCATTTAAAAGCAGAAATCTGTAAAACCACAGAACCATTTGTAAAACTGCTGAAACTGGAGCATGATCTGAGAAAGAAAAAAGCTCCCAGAGTAGCTTGCTTTACCATAGAAAACAAAGAAGCTGGGAGAAAAAAACTAATCTGTTTGAGAAAAGAATGATGTGGGGGAGAATTAAAAGTCAAATCTATTTCTCCAGGATTCACGGTTCTCCATATATCTAACATTTACAGCTCTTTTAATAAAAATTGCAAACCTTTTCCAGTGGTACTGCTGACTACCTTCCTTGGTGGCTATTGAAGGATGACTTACTAAATTAAAATCTCCACCCAATATTACTTTGTGTTCTGGATAGTGACTACAAATAGAAACAAGATGAGAAAAAATGAGAGAGATTATACATTAGGAGCAATAAATACTTCTTATTATATAGGGTCCCAGACACAAACACAAATCCACCATCTGGATCAGTCACTGTTCTCTCAATAATAGATGGAAAATTATTATGAAATAAAATAATAACCTCTTTTTGATGCATAGAATAAGATGAAAACACACATTGGCCCACCCAATTTCTTTTAAACTTCTTATGCTCAACAGAGGACAAATGAGTAAAAAGACAGCATGAAATTTTTCTCTCTTAAACAACTGGAAAAGTTTATTCCTTTTCAGAGGGAATGTATGCCAGTCACATTTAAAGAACCTATCTTAACCGCAGTCATTTTTAAAAAAAAACCTTTAAAGCAGCAAAGATGAAACTCTTCATATAAGGAGGATATGTGACTTTTATTAAGAGAGACACCCCCCAGCCTAGGTGCCCCCCCCCAAATCAAAAGGAACATTAGGAAAGAAAAGCCATGAAAAAACACACCTCTACCGATTCCCTCCCACAAGTATCACAATGGCTTACCCAGACATGCGTCCAGCATTCACATCACACAAATAACAAACCAAACACAATGAGATTAAACATTTCCCACCAAGGAAAGCCAAGCAGACACACACCATTCACTCCATTTAGCCAAAAAAAAAAAAAAAAAAATTAACATACCACCACACAGAAATACATAACATATAAACTTCCAAGGGTCTGCATCTTCTTTGCCATGTCATCTTCTTCTTTGGAAGAAGCACCCTTTAAGGACCATAATAAAATCCTCGCCGATAGGTTCATCTCACTAAGAAGTATAGAGTAGTAAAAGGAACAATAAAATAATCTAATAATGCATAACTAATATTTGTTCAGAAATTGAGCATCAACCTGAAAATAATTGTCTAACATTATTTAAAGTACTAAAAAGTATGAACATACACAAGGAAAGACCATTATGTTTCACACCAAAAAATCTCAATGCTACACAACTTCCATGAAAAGCAAATAAAAGAAAAACAATCACAAAAATCAGGAGCCATACCAAAGAAAGAAAAAATAAGGACATTTACAGATTAATATGCTCCAACAAAAGTGATAATTAAATATGAAAGCCAATGTTTCTTGAGCACTGTGATGCCCTTGGAGCAGTCTAAGACAGGAGAAGGTCGGAGAACAGACCAGGCTGGAGTCTGCTCTGCTTTTCAACAGTTTAATTACAAAAAGTTCAGCCAGACAGAATCAAAATGGCTGCTTACCTTAGCAGACTGACAATGCAAGAACAGTTTTTCCAAAAGAGCACAGCACTCCATTACAGCTTCCTTCTTCTCCCTGGGGCCTATATAACTCTCTCAGGGCCTCACCATTGTATCTCTTACCTCAGGGAAAAGCACCCACCCGAGGATCCCTTTCCTGTCTGTCTTAAGGTGGACCGGGCCAGATAGCTGGAGCCGGTCTGTTAAGGCAGTCTGAGGCTTTCTATCATATACTGTCTATCACAAGCACTTTTGTCTAAAATAAATATACTCCAAAATGGCAGTACGTCCTACATCTGTGAATCAAAAAGCCATAGAAACCAAACAAACCATATAGCTCTTATCAATGATGAAAATAAAAGTTCAATCAGTATAGGAAATTGAGAAAGCAAAAATAATCACTGGAGCATGAAGATATCACCATAGTGCTCTTAGAAGAGTGAACAATGCTGCAGACATAAGAAAATCAAACAATCAGTTCCCTGAATAGGGATGTGAATCGTGTGATCGATCGTCTTAACGATCGATTTTGGCTGGGGGGGGGGGGGGTGGAATCTGATCGTCTTAGTTTTTTAGGTTAAAAAATTGTTTTATCGGGGGAGGGCGGGAAAACCGGCACACCAAAACAACCCTAAAACCCACCCCGACCCTTTAAAATAAATCCCCCACCCTCCCGAACCCCCCCCAAAATGTTTTAAATTACCTGGGGTCCAGTGGGGGGAGGGGGGGGCGCGGTCCCGGCGCGATCTCCCGCTCTCTGGCCAAGGCAGCGTTAAGAGAAATGGCGCCGGTGGCCCTTTGCCCTTATCATATGACAGGGCAAAGGTAGCGCCGGCGCCATTTTGGTTCCTGTGACCTGACGTCACGAGTGCAGGAGATCGCTCCCGGACCCCCGCTGGACCCCCAGGGACTTTTGGCCAGCTTGGGGGGGGCCTCCTGACCCCCACAAGACTTAAGTCCAGCGGGGGTCCGGGAGCGACCTTCTGCACTCGGGCCGTATTGCCAATATTCAAAATGCCCTCACTAAAATGGCAGGAGCAAAGAATGCCAGTATCGCAAAATCAGCCAGTGGTCGGTTGCCTTGCTTCAGGTCCACCAAAGCAGAACCGGCAACGGTAACTCGAGCAGGATCATGGAAAACGGATTTAAATAAGTCCAAAAATCCATCTATGTCCTGCAAAATAGGATCCTTTTGTTCCCACAGTGTAGACGCCCAAGACAGGGCCCTTCCCTTCCTAATAATTCCTAACATTCTGTTTACTTTTTTTGATCGCCACAGCACACTGAGCTGATGATTTCAATGTATTATCCACTATGACGTCTAGATCTCTTTCCTGGGTGGTAACTCTTAATGTGGAACCTAACTTCATGTAACCACAGCATGGGTTATTTTTCCCTCTATGCATCACCTTGCACTTGTCCACATTAAATTTCATCTGCCATTTATATGCCCAATCTTCCAGCCTCACAAGGTCCTCCTGCAATTTATCACAATCTGCTTGAGATTTAACTACTCTGCATAATTTTGTGTCATCCGTAAATTTAAGCACCTCACTCATTGTGCCCCTTTCCAGATCATTTATAAATATATTAAAAAGCACTGTTCCTAGTACACATATCCCTAAGCACTCCACTGTTTACCTTTTGCCATTGTGAAAACAGACCATTTAATCCTACTCTCTGTTTCCTGTCTTTTAACCAGCTTGCAATCCACAAAAGGATATCGCCTCCTATCCAATGACTTTTTCATTTTCTTAGAAGCCTCTCATAAGGGACTTTGTTGAATGCCTTCTGAAAATCCAAATACACTACACCTACCTGTTTTTTAACTATTTTCCTCATTTTGTCAAAGTTTCTCTTTTGAAAAATTAGTGCTAGAGCCATGGATTTATTTACTGTCCCCCTTCCTGTCATTAATTCAAATTTGATAATATTAAGATCACTATTGCCAAGCGGCCCCCATCACCTTTACCTCTCTCACCAGATCCTAGTCTCCACTGAGAGTTAGATCTAAAATTGCTCCCTTTCTTGTTGGTTCCTGAACCAATTGCTCCTTAAAACTGCCATTTATTCCATCCAGGAACTTTATCTCTCTAGCATGACCTGATGTTACATTTACCCAGTTAATATTGGGGTAATTGAAATCTCCCATTATTACTGTGTTGCGACTGTTGCTGCCCCCAACTTCTCCACTTCCGCCCCTCCTTACCTCTTTTGGCGACTCCTCCTGTGGTTGACGGACGTTTGGCTGCCGTAGCGTCTTCCTGCTATCCTCTCCGGCGTCCCCGGACCGGCTTGGGTGCTGCCTCCCGCCATGCTGTTCAGCTGCCTAAGGGCGTGCGTGCCGCGTGGCCCTGCTTCAAGTACCTTCAGTGGCGCGAACCTCGGAGCGTCCCCTTGTGATGACGTCTTGCATCCAGGATACAAATAGCCTATGCGATTGCTAGCTTATGAGTTAGCAAGGAATGGAAAAGGTTGGAACTCCTTCGGATGGGATTCACTCTCCGAACCTAGCTACTCTGCCTCCACTTGGATTACTCTATTGGGGTACCCACTCCTTGGGGGCCTCGATCTCTTTTCTCTTTCAGGTCGCTGTCTGGAACCGGTACTCGCTCCTCGAGGGTCCCATGTTCCTGGACTTGCTACCTGGACTTCACTTCTGCCTGGAAGACACCGCTACCTTTACCATCTGTGAGTTACCATCTATCTCTCTCAGAACTGTTCTCTGGAACCAGGTACTCGCTCCTCAAGGGCCTGCCTTTACTTCAGCTCCTGTGCTCCATACTGAGAGTACATTACCAATGAGGTTCTAATCCTGAACTCTGCATTCACTGCTGCTACTCACAATATCAGTTTCTCTCCACTACAGCACAGCCATTGTGGGATCGCTGTTCCAGAGTCTGAGGGACAACAAGCCCAACAGGGCTATATTCCAGCTCACTACCGCCACCTCTGGTGGCTCACCATTACTGTCTAATAAAAGATCTGATTGTGTGTGTGTCCTAAGCTGAGCCTGACCTGTGGCCCCTCACGGGACCTTCCCCCGTGGGCGTGGTCATCTGCCACAGAGTCCAGGGGTCCACCCAAAATCCTTCCAAACAATAACAGATTGCTAACTCCATGGATCCGGCACAGCTCAATGCCTTGCAGGCCATACTGGGCCTGACCCTGCGCATTTCGCAACAGCAAGACGCATTGGAGAAGCTCACTTCAGCGTTTCACCAGCTGCACACACAGAAGACCCAAGGCGCTACTTCCAGCAATGAAGGTCAGTTACAGGAAGTAACTTTAAAGACTGCTGTATCACTGGCGGCTCCAGTTCGTTTCTCAGGAGAGATTCGGAAGACCAGGGGCTTTTTAAACCAGTCCTGCATGCATTTTGCTCTACAGCCTTCTCAGTTCCCTACAGCTTTCGCCAAGACTACTTACATCCTTTCCTATCTGGATGGAAGGGCCCTGTCTTGGGCGTCTACACTGTGGGAACAAAAGGATCCTATTTTGCAGGACATAGATGGATTTTTGGACTTATTTAAATCCGTTTTCGATGATCCTGCTCGAGTTACCATTGCCGGTTCTGCTTTGGTGGACCTGAAGCAAGGCAACCGACCACTGGCTGATTTTGCGATAGAGTTTAAGACTCTTGCTACAGAACTCTGCTGGGACCCCCAAATGCCTGAAGACCCTCTTCTTCAGAGGCCTGGATACTCGATTAAAAGACGAGCTGGCCGCTCGCGAAACACCTGACTCGCTGGACGAACTAGTGGCTTTGGCCACTTGGATCGATCACCGGCTTCGTGATAAAGTGAAAGAACTCTGGCCTATTAAAAAATCTGGTCTGAAAGAGGCGAGTGCTAAACCTGCACCTTGGATGGTTCCAGTAATTCCTGCTGCCAGTGAAGATGAATCGATGCAACTCGGTCGCGGACATTTGACTTCCAAAGAGAGAAGATTTCGGAAGAAGCATGGGTTATGCATGTACTGTGGTCAGTCGGGCCACGATGTCCCTACATGCCCAATTCGTCCGGGAAACGGATGGGCCTAAGTCCTGTTCTTAGGCCTCACTACACCCTCTCCTCCGCTCTCTTTCCCAGTCTCCTTCCCAGTCTCCTTGATCCGCGGACCGTCTACGGTTCAAACTCTTGCCCTAGTGGATTCAGGGGCAGGAGGCAACTTTATTCTCCGACGTTTAGTGGACCTTGCCATGGTCTTTAAAGGGGCCACAGCGGGAAAGCTTCCCACAGTCCCGGATGTCCACTTCAGCAGGAAGACCTATTTAAGGCAGCCCCTGCTGCCCAAACTTTGCCTCAGCAACAGGTCGCACTCTTCTGAGTCAGCTAGTTGCTTCTCTGTGTTCCTGCTTCCACTCCTGCCCTTCCTCGTCCCTGCTCCTGGTCCCGTGCTCCTGTCCCAGACCCGCTCTCCTGTCCCTTGAATGGTTCTTCTGGTTTTGACCCTGGTACATTCTTCAGATTTTGTCTGCCTGCCCGACCTTCGACCTGAAGGGGGCCTACAACTTAGTTCGCATTCGTAGTGGCGACGAATGGAAAACAGCCTTCAACACTCGAGACGGCCACTTCAAGTACTTAGTGATGCCTTTTGGCCTGTGCAATGCACCTGCCATATTTCAGAACATGATGAACGACATCTTGCGGGACCTGCTGTACAAGAGTGTCGTGGTATACCTGGATGATATCCTGATCTTCTCCCAGGATCTGCCCGCTCACATTGAAGATGTCAAACAAGTACTCCACCGACTCCGTGAAAACCGGCTCTTCACCAAACTCTCTAAGTGCGAATTTCACAAAGACTCAGTGCCTTTCCTTGACTATATTGTGTCTAAAGATGGCTTCCAGATGGACCCTCACAAACTTGAGAGTATCAAAAATTGGTCCCAACCTACCAGCCTGAAGGCCCTGAGACGATTCCTGGGGTTCACCAACTATTATAGAAGCTTCATTAAGAGCTACTCTTCTTTAACAGTACCCTTGACCACAATGACTCGCCAATGCTTCCAAATGATCTGCGGAGGCCATTTCCGCGTTTAAGAATCTGAAGACTGCCTTTTCCACGGAACCATGCTTGTGGCATCCTGACCCCAACAAGCCCTTTATCGTTGAAGTTGAAGTTGATGCATCTGAGGATTCCCCTCGTCAACTTGAAAGTTCCGCTACTTCTGTCCTTCATCCATAGAGAGCCTTACCAGGCGACGTGACTTGCCAAACTATACCAGTGACTCTCTGCACCGGAGCTCTCCATACGGAGTCAATTCCCTTCTTTGTGTTAGAGAAGGCCATGCACCCTATCGTCCTGGGGTTACCCTGATTGTAAGTGCACCAACCCCAATTTGACAGGGCATCTTTGGAACTCTCCCGCTGGGGCCCAGAGTGTCATGGGAAGTGCCTTAAGGAGATTGCTCCTGTCATCTGCATGCCTACGACTCCAGCGATGCCGGGACTGCTGCCCCAATACACATCCTTTAGTGATGTGTTCTCCAAAGAAGCTGCTGACATCCTTCCTCCGCATAGGTCCTATGACTGTGCCATAAGACTGAAAACCAATACTGAACCTCCTAAAGGACGTGTCTATCCTCTCTCAGCAATTGAGAACAAGGCGATGTCCAAATATTTTGAGGAAAACTTACAGAAGGGGTTTATCAGACCATCGAAGTCTCCAGCTGGCGCAGGCTTTTTCTTTGTGGAGAAGAAGGACGGTACCCTACATCCTTGTATCGATTACCGAGGTCTGAACGAGATCACGATTAAAGACCGGTACCCCCTCCCCTGCCTTTAATCTCGGAGCTGTTTGACAGGCTTCAAGGGGCCAAAATATTTTCAAAACTCCATGACAAGCTACATGCGCGCGCCTAAGGGGAGTCGAAGCAGGCAGCACGTTGGTGGCAGTGTTGCCTCCCCACCGCGTGGGAGGGAAGCGTCGGTGGCAGCTCCAGAATGCTGCGAAAAGGATGGGCCTGGCTCAGGGTGTGAGTGTGGCTGGCCGCATGGTTCCGCAGCCAGCCATCACAACATTCTCAATTTTTGCACAAAAAGTAATGTAAGTTACCTGTACTGGGGACAATTTTCACTAAACTGCCTATAGATAATCTGTGCAGCTATTTATGTATCTGCATAATTTACAGTGGCTTTTTAAAGAGAAAAACCAGGCTTAACAAGTCTTGACACAGCAACTTCAGAAACACTGATGCAGAACTGCAACAGAGAGAGAACCACAGGAGTTATGGATGTAGAGCTTTCATTATATTTATTTAGAAACTGTATTATATACACTGTCAAAAAAGTCCAGCATGAGTTACAAAGTGTAATACAAGAAAACATAATTACAACTGGCCTTTCCAAATCCAGGCAAGTTATATCCTGGTACAGTAGATATTTTGCTGCCCCAGAAACCTTACAATCTTATTAAAGGTTTTCTCCCATTTTGTGTCTATTTAAAAAATGTCTAGTAAATAAAGCCCTAGGTTTGTAGCTGATGCAATAGAGGTTGAAGTGACTTGTCTAGACTCACAAGATACTTGTGAGGAGTGGTGAGAGCTCTTGATGCAGTGGTGTAGTTGATGCAGACTTGTAGGAGGACCTAGGAGGTCCACACCGACAGTGGGCAAGTGGACTTGGTAATAGGCCAGACTGGAGCTTCCTCTTTACCAGCCATCTCCCCTATGGTTTAGGTCCATGGGTTCTGGCGACCGGCAGGAATTAGGCAGGGCCCTAGGACAGAGAACAAGACAAGAGTCCAAGATACACCAAGATCAGGGTGGGTAGCAGCCTAGCAGAGTCAGAGACGGGTCAAGGTCAGGGCAGGCAGCTAGGAAGAATAATCATGACCAGGGAAGTGGTCAGATCCATGCGGCAGGCAAGAGGTCAAGATCCGGAGAGGTAAGCCAAAGCTATTTGAAAGCATGCAGAGGACACTGGATGAGACGAGTAAGGGAGTCAAGATGAGGCAAGGCTGGAAGGCAAGGCTGGATGCAAGAATCCGGAACACTGGCAATACCCACTGCTAGGCAGGAGTCCCATTGTTGAGGCATCTATCTGCTGCAGTGCCGAGGCTTAAATAGGAGCCTTGATGATGTCATCAAGAGGCATGTGTACTTGGGATTCCTGCCACGGTGCTAACAAGAGGAGTCGAGTGATACGCGCGTGTGCCTAAGGAGAGTTGCAGTGGGGTAGCATGGCGGTGTCATCTCTGCTGCGAAGATTGGTCTGGCAGCTGCCTGGAGTGAGTTCCATGATTCCAAGCAATAATTCAGCATAAGATTCAAACCCTGGCTTTGTTGGTTCACAGCTTGTTACTCTAACCACAAGGCTATTCTTCCACTGGGAAAATATTGAATAGCATCTTCTTTGGTTTTTTGTTGTGATTCCACTTGTGGGAGGGCCCCGTGAGCAGCTCACAAACCTCCCAGAATGGCCTTGTGCCGCCGCTCTCCGTAGCAGTAGTACTGCCATCATCGTCTTGCCTCTCTGCATTGCCTTGGGATGCTGCTTCTGTCTCTTGTGCCAACTCCCGATGCTGGCTGGATGCTGCCTCTGCCATCCTTGTGTGGCTGGAATGCCACTTTCCCCGATAACGCCTCTGCTTGGCTGTCACTCTCTGGCTGGAGGGAAGCCACCTGTTCTTCATGGCCTGAGGGCCACCAACTTCCATCCTGCTCCTGCACGCCGGCATTCTAGGAGTGCACAAGCTCCTTTGTTAAAGATTTAAAATGCTGCAGTGCCTAATGCTGATGTCATCTCCTGCCAGCCCTATAAAAGGGCTCCTATGTATGCTTCCCATTGTCTTTGCAAAGTCTGCTAGCACTTTCAAGGTCCTCCATGTTGCTTGTTCAATGTTCCTGGTCTCCTGGTTCTTGTGATGTCTTGGTCTCTTCATTTTTTTTCCTGAATCCAAGTCCTTGCCTTGTTTCCAGTTCCAAGTCTTCATCCTGTCTAGAGTTCAGAGTCTTCGTTTGCTGGTTCAAGCCTTTGGAAGTCCATTCCTGGTTTCTGAGTCTGAGTTCTGAGTTCCTGAGTCTGAGTTCCAAGTTCCTGAATCCTGTCATCTCTTCAGAGTTCTTGTTCCAGCTTCCGCCTTGTTCCTGAATCCATTGCCTGCATTGTTTTTGTCATGGGCCTTGACCAGCCCACGGGTTGTGTAGGGTGCGCAGCCATGCCGGACCTCCTCAGAGCCTTCATCATGTTCCAAGTCCTGATGCCAATTCCTTGTTAAGTTCTAAGTGCAGAGTTTGCACCGCCATCAGCATGGTTCGCAGCCAGCCCATGGGCTGTGCAGGGCATGCTGTGGCCCAGAGCTCTCCCAGAACTTCTTCATGTTTCCAAGCCTTCAGTGCCTTCGTCTAGTTCCAAGTTCTGAGTCTTTGCCTTGTTCCAAGTCTTCAGAATCATGTTCAAGCCTTCATCACATCTTGTCTTGAGTCCTCAGCCTCCATCTGTTCTCACGCTCAAACCGTTTCTAAGCGACAGTCCAAAAGAGCTTTTGAGAGGCTGGAGGGCTACCCCAGAGACCAGCATTGCATTGCTGGGTCTCTCTTTCTGGTGCATGCTGGGCATCTAAGTGTTCCTGTTCCAAGCCAAGTGTGTTCCAAGTTCCAAGACAAAAGTATTCCTGTTCCAGCCAGCCTGTGTCTGGATGCGTTCACCCACCAGCAGCATGGACTGTGGGCAGCCCTGGGGTTGTACAGGTCATGCCGTGGCACAGGGGCTCACACTCTTGAGCATCCATCCATGCTGCAAAATTTTCAAAAGAGAGCTTATTCCCCCTTCCCCTTCCCCTCTTCCCTCTTGTTTAGGGAACCTCTTGTTGGTCCAATAGGAGAACCACACCTGATTGACCCATATTTAAACCCAGTGCTTGCAAGGGTTCATTAATGGCACAAAGGGATTCTGGGACTTACTTTCTGAAGTTCTGTTCCTATGCATGACCTACCAGGACCTTACTTCTGTGTTTCTTAGTTCCACTGCAAAGCTATTGCTTGAACCTGCACACTAGATGGCTTTCTCATCTTGTGTTTCCTTGTTCCTTTGAATGCTGCTTTATCCCCTGGATCTGGATCACATGACAGGAAGCTCCAGCAAGCAAACTTACTGGACTCTGCCTCCAATCCATAGGGTCTTCACTTAGCTTCTATGAAATATAAACAGGTAACCAACCTGACACTTATTCCTCTCTCCATTGCTCATGCTTCTGTCCGCATCTACCAACAGGTGGTTTCTCTTCAAAATGTTGCTATAAATTAGGTGGGTACAAATGTTGTTAGCATATTTGCAGCTGGACTATGCATCGGAAAATACACGCATTTATTTGAAAATGTAATGTGTGTATGTGTATATTCCACAGTATTCCCCTTCCATGTCTATGTTTGGAGCAGCTAAATGTAGCCCTCTAGGGAAGCTAGCAGGCTATATATATAGCCACTCAGGGATGGCAGATTTACACCCCAGTAGATCTTGTTGGCTCCCTGGTTAGCCAGCTAGATCTGATTGATAATTGCCCCCATTGTCTCTAATTTAATCAATCACTAAGTTTTTCTTTTCGTTTGCATAGGCCTAGCAAGGATTCACAGTTTTGTTCTGGTACGCATAACATTTCTGTTTAGTTACCCTAAATAATTCATCAATATTAATCATCTGTAAATCATCCATGGTATGACTGCATCTTGAGTGTTATGTGCAGTTTTGGTTGCTCCCAACTCAAAAAAGACATGGTGAAACTAGAAAAAGTACAGAGAAGGGCAATAACATTGATAATGGGATGAAGAAAGGGTAAAGAGGTTAGGGTTCATCAGCTTGCAGAAGAAATGACTGAGAGGGGATATGATAGAGGTTTATAAATTCATGAGTGATTAACAAGGAACTTTTTTTTTCCCTTTCAAATACTAAAAGTAGGGGACAGTCCATGAAGATAACTGGTAGCATATAAAACACATTTAAGAAAGTATTTTTTTTTTAGTCAGTGCACAATTCATCTGTGAAATTTGTTGCTAGAGGATGTGGTCAAGGTTATTAGTATAGCTGAATTTAAAAGGGGTTTGGATAAGTTTCTCAAGGGCAGATCCATTGACAATTATTAGCCAGACAGTAGCGGGGGTTGCCACTTTTTGCATCTGGGAGTGAGAGACAGGGAGAGGATCTTCTGTTTGACCGGGACTGGCCACTGTCAGAGACAGGATACTGGGTTCAATGGACCATTGGTCTGCCCCAGTAGGGCACTTCTTATGTTCTTACATTTTTTAGCTCTTCTTTGGCTAGATTCAGAACTTGGTACACTTTTAAAGAGCAACTCCTTTTACAATATGTTCCCACTCTAGTCTAATAACTGTATTTTCAAGGTCTAACTGCATTTGCCTCCTAGTTCTTTTGTGGCGGCTGGAATAGGCAATTACATTTTCCTAGAGTACCAGCTTAAGTGTTTGCCGTCTTAAAGTAGGAAAATAATTTTCCCCTGCATGATGAAAGCAGAAATCTGAGATAGTATTATTAACCAAAAGGACAAATTAAATTTCCATGGCCACCCAATCTGGGTATATTTGAATTTGATGCAGGACCAGCTCTAGGAGCGGAGGAGTAGCCCCAGTGGTTAAAGTAATGTGCTGTGAACCAGGGAAGCTAAGCTAGGACTCAAATCCTTCTGCTGCTCCTGTGACCTTGGACAAGTCACTTCACCCTCTATTTCCTCAGGTCCAGACTTAGATTGTGAACCTTCCGGGGACAGAGAAAATCCTACAGTACCTGAACATAATCTGCTTTGAAGTGCCTGAAAAAAAAAAAAGCAGAATGTAAATCAAAGAACTTGTGCCTGTATGAAAACAGAAATCAGCTCAGCTCTGGCATAGCCTTCCCTTTGCTCTGGCCCCGTAAACCCATGTCTCTCACCCTTTGCCTAGCACCCGTATCCCCCTCTGCCCTGCTCTTTTTCCTCCTGCCCACCTTGCCAGCATCCCCCCCTCTCTCTTCCCTATCATTCTCTTCTCTCTCTCCTTTCCTGCCCAGTAGCATTCCCCTCCTTTATTCTAACCTCCCCTTTTTCCTTCCTGCAGAATGATCTTTCACGTACCACCACAGACGGAAGCCTCCTTCCTCCCGCACGGTGTTCCAGAGCCTTCTCCTTGTAGACATCATATGGAAGCATGAGGGAGAGAGGGGGCATTGGTGGCACACCCCAAAATCCAGCCCTTATTTGATTTCTCATCTTTCAAAACCCAAGCTCAAGGCAAGCTACATTCAGGTACAGTAAGTATTTCCCTGGCCCAGAGAGCTTACAATCTAAGGGCCTGATGTACTAAGGCTTTTCTTCCATTCCGTATCTATGGGAAAAATGCTTAGTAAATGAGGCCTTAATTTTGTACCTGAGGGAATGGAGGGTGAAATAACTTAGCCAAGGTCACAAGGAGTGTCAGTAGTGGAGTTTGAACCCTGGTTTCTCTCATCCTCAGCCTGCTACTCCTCCCACTAGGCTATACCTCCACAGAAAGAGTAGTAAGCAATAATACTGAATGGTAATCGATTTTATATATGGTAATATGTCACTTATCTAATGTACATAAGAACAAAAGAAATGTTATGCTGGGTCAGACCAAGGTCCATCGAGCCCAGCATCCTGTCACTGATAGAAGCCAATTTGGGTCACAGGTACCCAGCAGATCCTAAAAAGTAGATCTATCTCTTGTTACTTACTCCCAGGGACAAAAGTTGGCTTTCCCTTAATTGGAGAGGACTGGGAGGGAACTGGGGAAGGCCCGAATGCGACACCAGGCGGAAACTGCAAAATTCCCCGCTTGCGCACACCGCCCACACATACGCATGTGGATTATAATATCCGGCGCGCATGTGTGTGCGGCCCATGGATTTTATAACATGTGCTCGCGTGTTATAAAATCGGTGTGTCTATGTGTGTGTGCGCCGGGAAGCGCACACACATGGACGTGCATGCACATTTGCAAATCTACCCCTAACTGTGTACAAAAGTCATGACTATAAACCTTAGCTACATAAACATTACAAAAAAGAAACTTTTACGGCATAAAATTTATGTCAAAAGAACATATCTCCCTTCCAAATCAGTTATTATTCTTTCCTGCATAAATGTGATATGTGTTTACCACCGAAACGAATGGAACAACAAAAGCACATCCCTAAATGGCAACCTTTTATGAAGTAAAATAGCCACACCTCTTCATCTGCTATTAAAAGAGGAAGATAAGACTTGTCCCACCCAATCAGTTTGCAATTTTTTATGTTCAACATTGCTTAAGTGAGGTTCTTGAAAAAAAAAAACAAAACACATTGGCTCTTGCCTTTTTAAAAAACGTAAGTAGTTTCTTCCATTTAATGGGGGAATGAATGCCATTAAAACTTAAAGGAAAGAGGTTAATGTCAGCCATTCCAGCCTAAAAATTGTTGTAAAAAAAGAACAGCTTGTTGATACGTTATGAACCAGAGTCTCCCAACCTAGACACTCCAACCCAGTAACCTACATAGGTCCCATATTCCATCTGATGGTGAAATCAAAGCGTTCTCAACATTCACTCGTACTCACAAGCACACAACAAATATAGACAAAGACCCACATGATCACTTACTAAAACCTTCAAGGGACTGTAACTTCCTACCCAGTACAAACTCTCCTTCTGGCAGGGTCCAGATAACATATGTCTTTTCATAACTAAGTAAACTGTAAAGAATCTTAACTCAGTACAAATTGAATAAATAAAAGTAAAAAAAAACAACCACAAAAACATAATTAAATCTACACCATATTATGAAAGGCATATAAAAGAGAGACAATGAAGCAATTAGCAGCATGGGATAAATAAACCTTAGCAGTCTAGCAAGAAAAGCACAGTGAGAGAAAAAGGAAAAACAATTTTATCTATTAATAAGGCAACAGCCTGACGAATATATATCCCACTGGAAAAATTTTTGTAAAAATTCAGGAAACCATACAAACTTCACCTCATCATTTTGGTATTGCAAAGAGAAAAAGGTTCCTGTATTTGCCAGAACCTTGAAGAAAAAGAAAAAAGTAAAGCGTAGAGATAGGTAGGAGAAAGGAGAAAAGAAAAAAAGCAGAAATTGTCCAAAAATCCTCAGTGTTCCATAGTGTAACTAAAAATCAAAATCAAAATATATCCTCAAACAGAAGAATCCCCAAAAGAAACACATAGTGGCCGATGCAATAAAGTGCACCCAGCCTAATGCACAGGTTTACACGCAGTTGAACACGCGTTTTGGACGTGCTAGACTAGCACCCGCTGCGATAAGGAGGTTAGAGCATCCAAAACATGCGCCGAAACAAATGTGTAGCCGATTGCACCCATCACATATAAATTCCATGTAGATGAGGCTATTAGCTATTACCCACTGAGGCAGAAATTCGCTGGGCACCCAACACACACTTTTAACACGGCAAATTTAACTCCAACCCCGGAAGTGACGTAAAGTCAATACATGAGTCAAGGATTCATGAAAAATTTAAAAATATGGTCCTCTGTGGTTCCTCCTATTTATTGTCGTGACACTTAAACTTACTGCTTGAGGTGTTGAAAAACAAATGTGTATTGGCTTGATTTAAAAAAAAAAATTATTCTGGATGCACAATTTATATCCCTTTAGCAAGGGGCGCTTAGCAATGAGCGTCTTTAGCAACCTCAGCAAAATCGGTCAGAAGAAGCAGGGTAAAGCTGGACGCTCAAACTGAGTGCAAATTGCAATTGTGGGTGCTCAATTCTCCCCTAGCGCGTCCTTTTTTATGCAGCCCCTCATTTAAATATTGCATCAGGTGCCCAGGGGATATATGGCTGCATGTGCGTTAGGAAAACAGACATCTTATTGCATCAGCCCTACCATGGGTTATAACTATGTAGCCTAGCCATTCACTGAGAGGAGCCCCCTGAAAGGAACAGGGATTCCATCTTTATCCAAGAAAAGATAATTCTTCCAGATTATTTCATCTCTGGTTGCACATTTAAAAAAGAAAAAAAAACCCCACTGTAAATATGTCCAGTCAATAGCTGTTAAACCAGGAAAAAGTTAAACGCTCTTTTCAGGAAAAAAAAAACCCAGAAATAACCCGCCAACTGCTCCAGGGCCTTGCTTGCATCATGCATAGAGTCATTCTTCAATCATCTACATAGAATCAGATATTGCCCATGAAATAATGCTCATATTATTTTATTTATGAATTAGAATGTTTTATATTATTTTATGTTATTTTATTCATGTAAACTGTTATGACTGACTGTTAGAATAACGGTATATAAAAGTTTCTAAATAAAAATAAATAAATAATGATTGAAACTTGTAGAAATCTCTTTCTCCCAAAGCAGGACATGCTTTGGTTTACAATCAAGATCCCCAATCAGCAAAATATAAAGCCTGGAAACCATCTTATCTAATTTATCTGTCCTGGCACAAAAAATTTCAAACATAGATTTACTTCTGCTAAGATCCGAAGCAATATTTTTGGATCGAACAAAAGAAGTCAGATAACGAAATCCATCTCTCTCCTCTAGGGGAAAAGAGCAGCGCAGAGACTCAGAGACTTGGCAGGCAAAAGGTTCCAAAGATAACACAAATAAAAGAGGGGATAGGGGACATCCCTGTCGAGTGCCTCTGCCAGCACTTCCTCTTGGCTCACCCCATCCCTTTTTGTGACTGTAGCTTGCCTCGACTTCTCCATACTCCCCACCACCATTCCAGTGCATTCCCATTGGCTGAGTGCTACAGTTTATAGTTTTTATAGTTTTTATAGTTCCCTAGGCTCTGCACTGCCTGCCTACTCTATTATAGCAGGCCCTAAAACACCAATACACCTGATATTAGGATAACAGAAACATCATGCTAGCAGAATACTTCAACTCAGTCACACATGCAGGACACTCAGACCCTCACCAAATACAGAATAAAGAGACAATAAAGTTTAACTAGAAACATGCAAACAAAACTAAATTGGAAACCACAAGACAGACTGTATGCTGTGTGATGGAAAAACAGAAACATCACCATTCCTAATTAAACATCAAACAATAAAATCAAGATATATAAATCATCAATCATAATACTAAAACCATACTCATCAAAAGAATAACTATTTCAAAGCAGCTGATGAATAGAACATCAAATGATTAAAAATATATAACATTGTTTTTTTAAATTTTCCAATAAATAAAATATTTCAAAACATCAGATGCATCAAATAACATCCAATAATTAAAACTAAGTTTTAAAAAAAATCCCTTGCTCTCCATACCTGGGAACTTTAGATTCCAGTCACTCTCAGATTGTCATGTTTTAGTCAAGGATAAGAGGTATGCACAAACTTTCTCCTCTCTCTTATACATACACACTTTCTAACACATATGCTCATTCTCACATAAACTCTGTTATATTCTCTCTCACATACATGTTGACTGGCTCACAAATTCTGGCTCACACACATGCTCACTGTTTTTAAAAAGTCCTCTTGCTTACACAAATGCTCATTGGTGTGCTCGTTCTCTCTTACTCACATACATGTTCACTGGCTCACTCACACTTGCTCGCACACATGCTCTGGAAAACACAGCAAGCCTGACTATTATGCAGTGCAACAACAGAAAAACAGAAGCAACATCATTCCTCATAAATTATTAAGGCATAAAGTCAAGTGATATAAAACATCATTCATAATATTAAAACCCTACTAAAAAAAGAATAAATATGTGAAGCACGCAACAGCCATCGAACATCTAGTAATTAAAATTAACTCAAAAGTTTTTTCTGATATTTCCAAAACACCAAATATTTCAAACAGCAGACACATGAAATACCCCAAAATTTAAAATAATAGGATTAAAGATTTCCAGCTCTCCATACCTGGAATCTTTTGATTTCCAGACACTCACAGATTGTTGTGGATTGAGAGAGGGGGCTTCGCAATCTTTACCTCTCTTTCCTTCCCCAATGCACACACATTCTGTCACACACACAAGCTCTCTCTCACATATACAGGCTCTTTCTCTCTCTCTCACACACACACACATAGTCTCTCTTGCTCTAACACACACAGGCTCATGTTCTCACAGACACATGCAGGCACTCTCACTCTGAAATACATACACAGTCTCTCACACATACTCATGAAGGCTCTCTCGCATATAAGCAGGCTCTCACACATACACATGCAGACTGTCTCATGCATACATGCAGGCTCTCTCTCATATACACACCCAGGCTTGCTTTCTGTTATACAGACACATGCATTCTCTCTCTCATACACACAAGCATACACACATATAGCTTTCAGGCCTCTCCCTTCTTCTGGCCTTCCATTGTCCTTTGTGGGATGGCAGCGCTGCTCCTCAATGCTGGAAGGGAGATGGTAGAAGTCCACTGCTACCCGCAGCTCCTGCAAGTGGGGGGAGGGCCTCGGCTGCTGCCATGCAGGCCTCTCTTTGGGCCACAGAAGGATGAGCACGCAGGCCTCTCTTCGGGCCACGACAGGATGGGCTCTGCTGTGGCCACGCAGGACCTATTTTCAGGCTGGGCAGCTTGGGCTCGGCTGCGGCCACGTAGGATCTCTCTTTGGGCTGGGCAGGATGGGCTCTTCCGTAGCCGGGCAGGACCTCTCTTCGGGCAAGGCAGAATGGGCTCTGCTATGGCCATGCATTCCTTTCTTTGGGCTGCAGCAGGATGGGGTCTGCCACGACCGTGCAGGCCTATCTTCGGGCCGCAACTGGATGGGCTGTACTGCAGGCCCGCAGGTTTCTCTTTGGGCTAGGAAGCTGGAAAAACAATCATGAGATCGAAGCGACCGGTCTAATGGAACCAGTAACTGCAGGGACTATGGAGGCAATAACATGCTGCTGGCTGACTCACCCTTTGAGGCATCACACAGTAAGTCATGCTGCTCTGACTGGAAAAGGGATAGAGAGAGAGCGAGCTGGGAAGGGGAAGACACAGTTGGGGAGAAGAGGAGACAGAACCTGGGGGTGGGGGACCTGAAGGAGGAAGGAGAGTTGGGAAGAAGGAGAGAGTTCTGGGTGGGTGAGGTTTACAGGGTGGGGGGGAAGGAGCGAGAGGCAACTGGGAGGGAGTGGGGAGGGAGAGAGTTGGAGGAGAAAGAACTGGTGGGAAGGGATTTGAGCCTGGGGTAAAGAGGAAGAGACAAAGCTGGGCATGAGCTTCGAGAGGGAGGTAAGAAGAGAGAGATGGGGGGGCGGGGGGAGCTGAGCCTGCAATGAGAGAAAGAGAGTGAAAGAAAGCTGGAGCTGGAGCGGTGAGGGATCATGGGAAAAAGGATTGGGGCAGGAGGAAGAGAAGGGAACGTGTGAAGTGCAATGCAGGGACAAAGGGGATTGCAGGATAAAGTGATGGTGAGCAGAAGGTGTAGAGGGGAAAGAAGAGAGGGTCAGGACTGGATACTGGTGCTGGGCAGAGGATGAGGGAGAGAAGATGGTGGACATGGGGGAGAAGGCATGATAGGCAGGGGGAAGAGAGAGGGAAGTGAGGGTGGGAGGAGATGGGGAAGCTGTTGGGCACAAGGGCGCAGGGGTAACAGAAGAACAGGGAATATCTGTGCTGGGTGGAGAGCAGGAGGAGAGTGGGGGGCATGGAGAGAAGGAGAAGCTGCTGGGCACCACGTGCTGAGGGAAAGAACGTTGGGAGGGAGGCGGGTACTGGTGCTGGGCAGAGGATGGAGAGAAAAAGAGGAGATGGGAGTAGACTGGTGGTGGATTTTTATTGTCAGCAGGTGATGGTGTTGGTGTTGCTGAGCTCACAGTATTATTTTTGTCGGGCGGGGGGACACAGACGATGATGTTGTTGCTACTGATCTTCTGAAGATGTTTTTGCGGGTGGGGGGGGGGGAGGCAGAAAATGGTGAATTCCCTAATGTGAATGTCATTGCATGCCACTGGTGAATGCAGTTTCCTCCTCCATCTCTCTGAAATCAGCAATTCATACTTGGTCTGTCTGAGGTCATAAGAAAGATCCAGGGTATGGGGATACATGAGAACCTTGTGGGAGGAGGGGATGCATTGGGGCATAATACCTAAGGAGGGAGGTGCAAAAGAAATGATGGCAATTGAGTGCAAGAGTCGGGGGGAGGGGGGGAATCTGTGTAAAAGAAAGCCAGAGGAGGTCATGGGGGTGAAGGGGAACAGAGACGGTGGTGCAGTGGGGGTGGGGCAGAGGTAATGATGGAGGCTGTGTCTGTGTGAGAGAGAGAGAGAGCCAGAGGTGGTGAAGGGGGAGGTGACAGAATCAGAGGTGGTATAGAGGAGGATGCTGGCAGAGAGCTAAAGGTGTGATATGGGGTGTTGGGAGGGCAGGCTGAGAGAGAGGCAGAGGTGTGATGGGGTGAGAGAGAGGCAGAAGTAGTGCTTGGGAGGAGGAAGGGCTTGAGATAAAGAGAATGAGAGGTATTCAGGGATTGCTATGTGAGAGCATAGTAAATGTCAGCAGATAAAGACGAAATGGTCCATTCTGTCTGCCCAGCAGTGCTTATGGTAGTAACTGCAGCTCTGTGCAGGTTACCCCCAAACCTTATGTTAAGGGTCATTTCCTTTCCATCGGAAAAGGTTTGATGTTTGTACATCATTAAAACTTTCCAGGTTTCTGAAGGTCTGTACTATATCACCTCCGCATTTCCTGTCCTCCAGGGTATATATATTTAGATCCCTCAGCCTTTCCTCATAAGCCTTCCAATACTGACCCCACACCAATTTGGTCGTCCTTTCCTGGACCACCTCCGTCCTGTCTCTATCCTTTTTGAGATATGGCCCTCCAGAACTGAACACGGTACTCCAGTTGAGGCCTCACCAAGACTTTTACAGGGGCATTATCACCTCCTTTTTCCTGTTGGTTATACCTCCCTCTATGCAGCCCAGCATAGAGAGAGCTATAACCAACAGGAAAAAGAGTACATTGGGGAGAGGAGAGATTGACTGGGTGTGAGAGTGAATCAGAGATAGGGAATTGGAGCGGACATGATGGGGTGAAGAAAACAAACTGGAGAGGATGGGAGAACGTGAGAGTTTAGTGAAATGAAATGAAATGGTGAGAGGAGGGTAAGAACATCAGTATGGGATAATAGGACATGGTAGAGGAGAGAGAGGAAGTGATTGTTGGGAGAGAAGGGAGCCAGATAGCATGTAAAAACCTTTGAAAATTGTCCTTCCAAGGAACTGACAGCTCTTCTTTGTAAGCAATTAAGTATGACTGAGTTCAGTCTCTAGAGTCCACATTAGAACTGTCTACTCTTGCTAGATATTGCTCAACTGCCTGTACCTCCTCAAAGATCTGTATTTGGAGTGAGCAACAAGGAATGGATCTGCCAGGTAATTCCTGGTGTCCTGGATTGGCCACTGTTGGAGACAGACTGCTGGGCTTGATGGACCCTTGGTCTGACCCAGCATGGTACATCTCATGTTCTTACTTTCCCATGGATACTTTCAATCAGAGGCATAGGCACCTGGTATAAGAGGCTTGGGGAGGCTAAGCCTTCCCAAAGCCAGGAACTCCAGGTCCTAAATATCACGCATGCATGGGAAGGGGGGGGGGGAGGATTTTCTATAGTACGTGTGGCGACGCGATCGGGCCTTTGTCCAGTTCCCACCCAGTCCGTTCCAATTAAGGCCGGCGTGCACTTCCCCTGGACAGCATCTAATGGCGCTATCCCAGCCCACCCCCGCCCCTCCCCATCCAGACCACGCTCCCGGCCCACCCCTTTCAGACAGGCCAGCACTTCGGCGTACATCGGGGATAAGCGCGTGGCCGGACCCATTCTAAAATGTGCGTGGCACGCGCAAGGCCCGGCCACGCATGTAACCCCCGAAATTTGCGCGCGCGGTCCTTCTCAAATTTGGACAAGAGTGTATTGGGAGACCGTGACGTCCTCCATACTTTTTCTTTTTTGCTTAATGCGTTCTTTAATTCTTTTATTTCAGAATTGTACCATGGGTTGCTGTTTCTATTACTGCAATTATGTTTGACAATAACAGGGCTAATTTCATTTGCTGCCAATGTAGTTATCCGATTCCAAGAGTCCACTGCAGTATGAATGTTATAATATCAAATATTTATTAATTGTTTGGATAGTTTCTTGTTTAAATCTTCTGTATTCATGGGTTTATGGTATGAAAAAGATACTTGTTCTTCTATTACTGAACTGATTTTATCTTGAATAGATAAGTTAACATTAATTAATTTATGATCTGACCAAGGACTGGCTTGTACATCTAGATTCCTAAATGAAAGTACATTTTTATTTATGAAAACTAGATCTAAAGTATGTCCTGCTTTGTATGTTGGTACTGTTACAAGTTGTTCCCATCCAACAGGCCGATACAGTAAAAATCGCGGGAGAGCGCCCGCTCTCTCGGCATGCGCACAGGCCACTCTCCTGTGCGTGCGATTCAGAAAAAAAATTATTCAAATGAGGGCCCACGATAAAAAGAGGAGCTAGTGTCCCTAGTGCCTCTTTTTGGACAGGAGCGGCGGCTGTCAGCGGGTTTGTCAGCCGATGCTCAATTTTGCCAGTGTCAGTTCTCAAACCCGCTGACAGCTACGGGTTCGGAAACCAGATGCCGGCAAAATTGAGCATCCGGTTTTCAACCCACGAGCTGCGGGCCGATTTTAAATTTTTTTTTTAAATGTTTGATTATTTTTAACTTTTGGGACCTCCGACTTAATATCACCATGATATTAAGTCGGAAGGTGTACAGAAAAGCAGTTTTTACTGCTTTTCTGTACACTTTCCCGGTGCCGAGAGAAATTAACGCCTACCTTTGGGTAGGCGCTAATTTCTTAAAGTAAAATGTGCGGCTTGGCTGCACATTTTACTTACTGAATCGCGTGGGAATAACTAATAGGGCCATCAACATGCATTTGCATGTTGCGGGCGCTATTAGTTTCGGAGGGGGGGGGCGGTTGGACACGCGTTTTCGATGCGCTATTACCCCTTACTGAATAAGGGGTAAAGCTAGAGCGTCAAAAACGCGCGTTCAAACCTGAGCTAACAGTGCACTCCACTGGAGCGCACTGTACTGTATCAGCCTGCTAGTGCAGTAATTGAATCTAGGAAAGCCTCACATGTGGCTGATTCAGGGGTAACATCAATATGCAGGTTAAAATCCCCCAGGATTATAGCTGGAGTTTGATTGGTAATAGTATTTGCTAATACCTCTATCAGAGGGGGAACCGTTATGTTCTAACAGTCCAGGTGGACAGTATGTTAGACAAAGACTCGGCTTTTCAGATGTTAAGATAATGACTTCAAATGGAGATACAATATCTGGGTTTAGGATGGTCAACTTGAGATGTTTGTGAAATAATTGGCAGAGAAGGGAGGGGAGGGGTTGAAAGGTGATGTGAATGGGATGAGAGGAGATTAAAAGGAATGGTAAGGGGAGAGGGAGGGGTAAGAGGCAGTATAAATGTATGGGGAAATATGAAGAGGGCGAGACACGGCAGAAATGGGTCTGGATAGGAGGTGAAAACGGTAATGGGAGTCTGGGTAGGGGATAAGAGATAGAAGAAAGTGGCTGGAGGCAGGGGGAGGGAATTAGCAACAGGGAAGGAATTGGGGCTAATGAGGGATTGTGGGGGGCAGAGGAAAATAGATGAGAACTGGGGAAGGGGTGAGTATAGAGAGAGGAGCTGGGGGACTAGTGAATGGGTAAGAGATGGAAAATAAGAGGATGGAAAGGAGTAAAGAATGGGTAGTGGGAGCAGTAGAAAGGGGGTGAACGAGGAAGATGAAAAGCTTTGTTAGGTAGGTGAGAGGTGAATAGAGGGAGAATGAGGACTGGGGAAGATGTGAAAACCGGCATGAATGGACAGAGGATAGAGAATGGAAAAACTGAGAAAAGATACATAAAAAAGAAAGATTGATGTCAGAGACAGATGGGGATGAAGTGAAGAAGAAAAAAAGGAAATAAATGGTAAGGAAACGCTGAAAAAAGAGTTAGGAGAAGTTAGACAGAAGAAAGCAGGAAAGAGACTTGGATCAACACTAGAAAAATAAAATGCCCAGAAAATCTATGTAGAAAAAAGCATTTTATTTTCAATTTAGTGATTGAAATGTGTCAGTCTTGGGATATATATGTGTCTCTGATATCTTTATATTTTGCTCACTACAGGAAGAAATGCATTTTGTTTCTATTTCTCTGGTGTTAAATTGCATGCAGAGCCTGGCTTCTCGGGGTTTCCAGTTTAATGTCTGTTCACATATTTCTATTTCTAGTTTGTGATCACTTATTCTATATTTGGTGACAATCTATCTGTGCTTTGAATGAGTGACCGAGGAGAGAGAGAGTCTGCTGGCGTTTAGTTTCTTTGGAGGGTTCTGTAGCAGTCTGGCTTGTCCTGTTTCCCCCAGCAGGAGGTGTATTGATGTTCTAGGACCCATTGCAATTATTTACAGTGCTGCTTTTTCTTAGGCATGAGCCTTGCTGTGTGATTTCTGGGAGCTAGTGCTTTTATGATATGTAGGTCCTGAGAGACTTTTTGTAGGGTTTTATATTACTTCATGTAATCCCTCCATCACCAGGAGTCAAATTCGCAGCCTCAGAGAGCACTGGATTCACTCAGCCATGGCTGTGCCCTCCATGCGTCCCACCCATCTTAGTGAAGTCAGAGACAGAGCCTTATCAATTGCAGGTCTGAAGTTAAGGAACTCTTTGCCACCAGACTTACGAATGCAGCCTGATTTTAAAGTTAAAAAAAAACCCAACCACCTAAAAACTTGGCTATTTAAAAAGCATTTGACAAAAGTGAGTGATATGACTGCCCTAATAAGTGAGAAATAATAGACTCAACGAAACAAGATTGGCTGATTAACCTGAAGAAAAAAGGTTTTGACTTAGGTGAGGCAAGGTCTGATAATATGAGTTTTTTTGCTGATTAAATTGTTTAATTTTCTTTTATCTTATTTAAGTACTTAGTTTATTTTACCTTTTATTTTGCTTTTAGCCTTATTTATAATTTAGCAGTTTTTTACTTGATTTATTATATTTTGGGACAGATTTTCAAAGCCCTACGTGCACCGGGCCTATTTTCAAAGGCCCGTCAGTGCGCATAAAGCCCCGGGACACGTGTAAGTCCCGGGGCTTGAAAAAATGGGCGGTTCGGGGGAGGGGCAGGGCCAGAGGCCTCCGTACGGCTGCTGGGATGGGGGATTGCGCACTGGCCTGGCAGGCGTAAGTTCCACAACAAAGGTACGGGGGGGGGGGGGGGGTTTCGGGCTGGGGGGGTGGGACAGGTAGGGGAAGGGAGGGGGAAGGAAAGTTCCCCCCAAGGCCGATTTTGGAGCGGCCTCGGAGGGAACGGGGAAAGCTAGCTGGTCTCCCCGAGGGCTCGGCGCGCGCAAGTTGCACTAGTGTGCACCCCCCTTGCACGCGCCGACCCCTGATTTTATAACATGCGCGCGGCTGCGCGCATGTTATAAAATCGGGCGTACATTTGTGCACACCGGGTAGCGTGCACAAATGTAGGCCACGCGCGTATCTTTTAAAATCTGCCCCTTTATGTTTTGATCTTAATTTGATGTTTTATATTGTAATTTTTTATATTCTCTTTATTTTGGCTTTATGTAAACCGTTATGATAGAATACGGAACAACGGTATATAAAAGTTTCAATAAATAAATAAAATAAAGTCTCTGGGTTCCATGGAATGGAGGCAAGAACTCATACAAGGCCAAACTGGACAGAGATTACCTTCAAAAACAAAACTCACAGACCAAACCAAGGTAGTGTTCCAAACAGAAAAAGATTTTACTGTGAAAAATAACCATTTCAGCAGTACAAAACAGAATCCACAGCAAAGTAGTAGAAATTCCAATCACAAAAAGTACACAGTTCAATATTGTCCCAGTTTATTTTTCAAAATTCAGTTCTTATAAGTCCCAAGAATCTCCCCCAGGCTCTCTGTTATTCACCTCTAGTTTTTGGTCACAGTACTCACACTCACAGACGACCTACAAGAATACTCTGCTTGTCTCTGGTGGACAGATGCTCCAGGTTTCACTTCTGAAATAGCCCAAGGAAAGGGTTCTCTTCCTTTCCAGAGGCACTCCTAAGGACTGGAGAGGCAGGCCAGGAAACCCTTCTTCTTGTTCAGATCTATACCAGATCAAATCTTTAACCAACACCAAACTCTACCAGACTTCTTACATAAGAACATCAGACTGAGGGTTCATCAAACCCAGTATCCTGTTTCCAGCAGTGGCCAATCCAGACCTGGCAGGATACCAAACAGTAGATTTCAAATGAGTTACACATGTAAATGTACCATATTATTGTACCAATTTTCAATGCCATTTACCTGCGTTAAATGCACTTAATGTGGGTAAAACCTATTGGCAATTCAATGGTATATATTGTAGCAATTTTCAAAAGCTCACACACAGGTAAAATGCATTGTAAATGCTTTTGAAAATCAGGCCCTAAGTCTACTTGGTTAATAACATTTATGAACTTCTCCTCAAAAAACTTGTCCAAGCCTTTTTTAAACCCAGCTATGCTCTCCGATTTGTTATGAATGTGCTACTTACTAACTTCGTGGAGTGTCCCCTGGTCTTTGTATTTTTTGAAAGAGAAGATAACTGATTTACATTTATCCATTCTATTCCACTCATGATTTAAAGACCTCAGTCATATCCCCCTCCACTGTCTTTTCTCCAAGCTGAATAGCCCTACCCTCTTTAGCCTTTTCTCGTAGGGGAGCCGTTCCATCCCCTTCATCATTTTGGTTGCTTTTGTCTGTACTGTTATCTTTTTTGAGAAGCGGCAATCAGAACTGTATACAGTACTCCATATGCAGCCTCACCATTGAGAGATACAGAGTCATTATGACATTTTCCATTTTATTCTCCATTCTTTCCTAATAATTCCTCACATTCTGTTTGCTTTTTTTTTTTTACCTCCGCTGCACAGTGAGCTGAAGATTTCAAAGTACTGTCAACTATGATGCCCAAATCCTTCTCCTGGGTAGCAACTCGTAATATGGAACATAACAGTGGAACTCCTTCAAAACGTTTACTGTGATTTGTGGGAAGCGTATTTTATACTCCCTTATTTGTCCTACCCCTTTGTGGGAAAGAACCTGCTTGTCACTACATTACATTACATATGTATGCTTTGAACATCTTCTGAACTTCCTGTGCTAGAAAGTTTCCAACAGCAGCACATTAGCACACTTCTGAACCCCAAGTGAACGCCCCATTGCTGGAAGATTATCAAAGTTAGCAAATACATCCAGTCTTTGAACTCCTGTTGTGAACCCTCCATGCTGGAAGATTCTGCATGTTAAAACATAGCCTCACTCTAATACACCTCTAATGGCCAACCAGGGGCCACATTCACAATATTTCCTGGCGGTAGAGGAAGTTTGTGTTGCTGTTACTGAAGTGACACCAGAATTTGAATATTCATTTAACATTTTATATTTAAAAGTAGGGAGGCCCATCCTTGGCTAGCGAACCAGATAAACTTATCTGGCTAACTTAGCCCTTATATTCAGTGGTGCGACTGTGCCGCTGAATATCTCCAACTGTCTTAAAATTAGCCAGATACATTTATCTGGCTAACTTTAGGACAGGTCTATGGATTGACCACAGCTAGCCAGATAAGTTATCTGGCTAACTCTGAATATCATAGTTAGCTGAATAACTTATCTGCATAACTCAACTCCTTCCACTTATGCCTCCGGACTTCTCCTAGCTTATCTGGCTGAATTGTAACTTATCATCCAACTAGCATTTAGCCAGATAACTGCCCAAATCTTCATTTAGCCTGATAACGTCTGCGTTATCAGTCTAAATGTTTCTGAATATGGACCTCATAATGTCCAATTATGTGTTTTTACTGGATTATTCTTAGGGGGAAGTAGGGGAATCATGATTGACTCACTTGTTATCAAACTTTTGGCAGAGCCCCATCAGTCCGAGTCCCAAGTCTGTTAATTATATAAAATGGTTCTGGGAGGATGCAGTGGCATTTGAAGTTAAGCGAGACAAGAGAGGACATTTGAGAGGGAGACTATTGGAGACAGGGGGAAGGGAGATGAAATTTGAGAGCAAGAGAGAGAGAGGGACTGTTGAGGATGTGAGAGATTGAGATACAGGATGGAGTATGAGGGATGAGACTCACCCCCCCCCCCCCACACACACACACATACACACAACCCTATCTGCAGCATTCTCTCTCTCTCTCATATCTCAACCCATATCCCTAGTAGTCTCTCTTTCTCTCTCAATGCATCTCCCCTCCCCCCACTACTTTCTCTCTTTCTCTCTCTCAATGCCCCTCTTCTCCATGATGAGAGAGACATTGGAAGAGAGGAATTTGTATGTAGGGTCCTACTGAGCTTCCAATGAAAAAGTATGGCTAGTAGTTAGGTCAGTGCAATGCAGAGTAGAAAATGTATTGTCTTTTGCCACAGCACCCCCATTAGAGGCTACTGTAATGGTTTAATCTTCCTTGCAGGTGACCCTTGGTGTATTTGTGGAATTTCAGTTTAGATTTTGATAGAGTAGGAACTGTTCCTTTCAGTTCTCTTAAGTGTGTAAAGTAAAGGCCCAAATCCTTGGCTGATGTTACTCATTTTCTGAAGATCACTCAAGTCGAGGTTATATGTAGATAAAAGTATAACTAGCACACTCAAACCTGTATGTCTACTACTCGCCCACACAAAACTTGGGTCATACCAAAAAAAAACCCCCAAAAAAAAAAAAATCAGCCTTGGCTTTGCCATTGCTTTCAATTGGATGGGATATAGCATAGCATAGGAAGCTCTCTGTTTCCTTAGAGCTGTTTTAATGTCTAAGAGTTTTGGTCTCTGGTGCTTAGCTCTACAGAAAAACCATGGAACATGAAGATTTGAGATTCATAATAGAATAGATTTTCTGCTTTGTCTTCCACAGTCAATCAATATTTTAACCTTATCTTCAAAATGATATAGTTGGATAATAACAGATCTTGGTATTTTTCCTGTGTTAGAAAGTGGGCTCAGAGTCAATGCGCATGCTCAATTTTGATTCTTTTGTGCTTAGATATTAAATCTGGGACTTTTCTTAGCCATTCTGAAAAGTATTACACCATCTTCATCCCCTCTATGTTTTCAGTATGTTGGGCTCCATTATGTTCCCTACTAAAGCATAATTTTGCAGAAAGATCCAATACGTAGAGTAGTATTAGAGGAGCATACCATTTATTTTACAGCACCCCCTTGTATAGTTGCTAGTGCTACAGTGGTTACTGCCTGTTTCTATATAAGGTCAGGACTATTTGTGGAATTGGGGAGTTTTAGTTAGAGCTCAGAGAGTGAAGAGTATTGCTTTTGAGTTCCTGGTTTTCGTTTATGAAGAAATCCTAGGCCTCTGTACATTGTGGCTTGGAGTTGGAGAATATTCAGAGACTTTCTCTTGAATTTCTCCTTTTAGAGGAGGAGAAAACTGGCTTGTTTTGGAGTATCAACCCATCCTTTCCCTTTTTGAACCAGGGTGTGATTTCATTTTGTTCATTCGTTTCTCTCCAACTGAGAGTCACAGCATCCACTTAACTACAAGTTGGGAGAGAGACTGGACATTGAACCAGTGTCTATGGGAAGTAAAAGTAAGGGGGAAGAGTGAAGTGACACCCATCCAGTGCATAACTATTGTAAATACTATACCTATCCAATATCCAGGGATTGGAGTAAAGAAGTATCCTTCAGGTACACCAGAAGTAAGAAGTCTAGTCAAGATATGGTGAATGGAGAATGGCTATCTATCCTGCCAGTGTGGACATCCCAGAAGAAGAGCCCAACTACCAGAGAGGGATATGTTTGTGATTACATTACTGAAGGAATTCTAGAGTCACAGATTTACCACAGATAATCTTGTTTTCTGTATGTTGCAAAAGGAAAAAGAACTGTGAGAAGTATCATGCTTCACTTTTTAAAGAAGCCTTTCAGTAAAGCTGTGTTGGAACACCAATCTGTTTCCAGTGTGATTATTACCATCGGCTATAGAGAAGTTTGTTTATTTTATTGAAAACTATTTATTTTCTGCTTCATACCCGGGATCCAGAAGGTTATCCTCCCCCTGCCAAGGAAGAATCCTGTGTATACTGGGGTCGAAGAGAGAGGGCTACGTGTTTGAAAGTTCAGCCCCAAAAGTTTACATGTGTGCCTTGTGGACTCCTAGAGAGGACCCAGTCCAGGGGTTATAGGTAGCTCCACCGCTCCAGTATCTTGATGACAGTTAAAGTTTTCTAAATCCTGTTTCTCAGTCAGAAATTTCAGCGATCTTCCAAGCTTGTCAGTTTTCTGTTTTGCAATAGATAAGGAATCTTCCATCTTTCCTGCTCGCTCGTTTATTTCATCCACTCATGAAGAAGCTGAGCCACTTTGTTGACTATGATTTCAAGCCTAGCGTCTAGGCTAGAATGGATTTTAGCCGCCAGTTGCTGCAGTCCCTCTTTCGCAGCTGTGATCATGTTTAGAGGTAGAAGAGTTTACAAAATATATCTCGTTGAAGACTGTCTTGTTTTTAGGCCCTCTGGTTCTTCTTGATTTGCTGAGAGCTGTAATAGAACTGCCTGGACAATCTATAGATGTACTTTTAGTCCTTTTAGTGTCCCAGTAAATTGTTAAAGAATAAATAAGAGGATCCAGGCAGGAGCTTGGCAGTCACGCTGCTTGCTTTACTTCTACATTACGTGACCGCCTCCTGATAAAGTTCATTTTTTAAAATTGACCCCCACTTGTACCTAGTGGAAAGCGAAGCCAGCTCACACATGCCTACTGTACCATAGCAAAGTGCAGATTGCTCACTTGGTGATCAGTGGGCAAAGTTCATTTCCTTAGGATTACAGCAGTCTGATATGGTTGAGTTTAGAGAGGGCCTTGATGCATTTTTACTGTCGCTATAAGAGGTGCTATCAATTTTGTTTTTTTTAATGTCAGCTGAAATGAAAAGAAAAAGAAGCCAAGTTATAGAGGTTACAGTATTACGAAGGCACTACATGGCCCATCTCGGAGGCAGCAGCCTGTGAGCTAATGAAAAGGAAGAACTGTGGCCTTGGTCCAAGACATAGCACATAAGCCTGACAGTTCAGCTCTAGAATGAAAAAGGCATTCAACCCATGCAGGACTAAATATTATTTCATGTCTCTGCAGCACGAGTGAAAGAGAAAAAAGGTGCAAAAAGAGAAAAAAAGAAAGAGATAGAGAGGCAGAAAGAGAGGGAATGAGGAAAAGGTGAAAGGGAGGAAATGAGGAAAATGTGAAAGGGAAGAAGCAGAGAAGCAGGGAGAAGGAGAAAACAGTGGAAGGACAGCACAGTTAGCCTCAGCTGAATTCAATTACATTCTCCACAATTAATTCAGGAAACCCAGTTCATTGCGATGCAGTCCTGTGAGGCTGCTTTCAGTTCTGAGTTTAAGAAGAGCAAGACATGTAGCCGGATAACATCCATGGCATGACTTATTTTTAAGAAAAGAGATAATGAAACTTTAATGCCCAGCACATGCAAGGGAATGCAGCTGGAATAAGCAGTCCAGCATGCTATAAAGACAGACACACAGCCATGGGAAACATACCACTGCATGCCACACTTGCCATCTGACTTCAGATTATTATTATTATATAGTATAATTAGTGCTGCTGTTTTTAACTGTTTAATTTTCCAACTAATTAGGGGTTCTGAGAATACTAAAAATATAACACTGTCTGTCTGCATGTCACGTAATATTGTTCTATTAGCCCTCAGGGAAGGGAGGCAGTGAACATATAGCACGGATCCTGCAGTGTAAAACAGAGTACACACACAATACAGTAAAGTGATTACTAGTTCAGCAGTTCGCAACCTTATCCAGGAGGCACCTAAGCAATATGGTTTTCAAAATGTCTGCAATAAAAATGTATGGGATATATTACATACCTTGCAGAACTAGTGCTGTTCATGCAAATATGCCTGATGCATATTTGTTGCAGATATCCTGAAAACTTGACCGGTTAGGTTCCTCCAGGAACCTAACCGGTCAAGGAAACACCGCACCAGAGCGCCAGATCTAGCAGAGGGAATGAAATGCAATTTTGCGTTTATTCTCAGGAGAGCTCCACAGTCCAAAGGAAGTGAAAGGATGAATAAGACATAAGAACAGAAAAGGTGTGATGGCTACAAGAGAATGACTGAAGTAGTGAAGGGGAAAAGGTTCAAGAAAGAACACTGAAGTGAAAACTTTTGACATGAAAGATGATTATTTGCAGCTGGTTTTTAATTGCTTTTAATGTTTTTCTTTAATGTCTATCTCTCTACTCCTTCCCAAATGGCTTCTTTTTCAGAGCCAGTCATCCTCAGCCTTCAGGGCTTTCAGTTTCTCCCACATTTTCTCCAACCTCAAAGGTGAATTTTTCAAAGTTGCACATGTAAAAATCAACATATAGTTGTATATATGCTATTGTATAAACCTCAATATACATGCAGGTTCAGGAGTAAATTTGCGCATATAAACAAGAGGTGGACAAGGGGCATTCGGGAGCAAGGCCAACATTTATGCATAAAAGTTGCTATTTCATAAGCAGCTTACTCATGTATATTTATACCTGCTCTATATCTGGAGTAAGTAATAGTAAACGTCTAAAAGTGAAATACCAACTGGATGGGGTTTTAGGTGAAATGGGTGAAGTTGAGGCTGAAGAGCCAGGAGGGTCTCGATGATCTGCAGATGGACTGGGTGAACTGGTAGACTGATTGGTAAAACTGGTAATTTCATGGCCAAGCGCATGTTAGAAATTCTCCTGACTTACACACATAAAACCGAAATATAACATTGTCTGTCTGCATGCAAGTTATGCAGGGGGTAAATGCATGCAAGTTATGCAGGAAAAATCTCCACATGTATATTTTAAAAGTTAGATGTAAACTTATCCGGCTAAGTCTTGAAAGCAGCGCTTATCTGGACAAGTTCCAATTTATCCGGCTAAGTAGCAACAAAGCCACTACTTAGCCTGATGTCAGTTAGCCAGATAAGTCATAAAAGCACTACTTATTCAGCTAAAGCCTAGAAGCACTAAGCCATGATGATTTTTCGTGGAGGGGTTCCACTAGTGCCGGGGGATGAGGTCACTGTGATAGTGAGCCCCCCTCCCCTGAAAATCATTGCGGCTCTATTGAGACGTTATTTTGTCTCCTGGCAAAACACTGCAGGGCAAAACAATGTGGCATCAGCCCTTTAAGTGCCATGCTATCCCCAGCCTCTCGGGACTGCCATCACCTTAAAGGGCCAATGCCAAAACAAATGGCCACCTAGCTCCGGGCCCGGTGGGTGCCATTTTTCAAAATGGCACCCACCTGACTTTTCCCCAGTCACTGGACCTCAAATGTGTGTCTGAAGTCCAGTGCCTGGACCTTGTCCCAATCACTGAAAAAATGGAGCCAACCAGGCCTGAGGCTTAGGGAGCGCTCCAGGTCCCATTGCAGGATTCCTTTGGCTATTTGGTGCGGGAGGGGATATGGGGGGTAGGATTCAAAATTGAAACTAATGACCTTTTTTAACATTTGGGAGATTGGGGGGGGGGACACTGTACACCAATAATATGGTTTTTTAGGTGGTGGGAGGAAAGGGGGAGACACCATGGCAGGACATATTTGAAAGGAAAGAAGGGTGGGGGAAACCTATTGATTGACTATTGAATGGGTTCGGGGGTTGCGAGGGGTCCATCATTGCATGAGCAACTTTGAGTTTGTTTTTACATTTGGCTGTCGGGGCCACGTCGAGTGACAGCCCTGGGGTGAGCAGGGGGTCAGCTTTGACCCCCTAATACAGTGGTTCTCAACCCTGTCCTGGGGACCCCCCAGCCATGCAAATTTTCTCTCATGCATATTCATTGTGGATATCATGAAAACCCGACTGGCTGGGGGGTCCCCAGGACAGGGTTGAGAACCACTGTATTAGGGGGTCAAAGCTGACCCCCTGCTCACCCCAGGGCTGTGGCCCCGACAGCCAAATGTAAAAACAAACTCAAAGTTGCTCATGCAATGATGGACCCCTCGCAACCCCCGAACCCATTCAATAGTCAATCAATTGGTTTCCCCCACCCTTCTTTCCTTTCAAATATGTCCTGCCATGGTGTCTCCCCCTTTCCTCCCACCACCTAAAAAAACATATTATTGGTGTACAGTGTCCCCCCCAATCTCCCAAATGTTAAAAAAGGTCATTAGTTTCAATTTTGAATCCTACCCCCCATATCCCCTCCCGCACCAAATAGCCAAAGGAATCCTGCAATGAATATGCATGAGAGAAAATTTGCATGTTATGGAGGCAGTGCATGCAAATTTTCTCTCATGCATATTCGTTGTGGATATCATGAAAACCCGACTGGCTGGGGGGTCCCCAGGACAGGGTTGAGAACCACTGCCCTAATACCTTTGTCCTTTTTTTGCTGTATTTTTTAAATTTTAGCATTGCCCTTTAAATCTAATGTGGAAGCCTCAAGACCTGCATTAGGGTATAATTAATTAGCTGACAACTTTCTAAGTCTGCCAGAATAAGTTATTCACATCTAATTGCTATTAATGAGATGCTTTGCATGGATTTGCAAAATTCATTCATGCAAATCACATGCAGAGCTATGCTAAATATTGCTTATATCATGCGATATATCTGTGACAGAGCTGTATCGCATGATTAACAGTGTATATTGCTCAATAGAGCCCTAGCAGTAAGTCAGATAGCTAGATAAGTAACACTTTTTAGACTTATCTAGTTATCTGACTTAGTAGGACAAGTAGCATGTTTATGATTTAGCTGGCTTTCTGACTTATACAGTTAAGTAGAGGCCTTGCTACTACTTAGCTGAATAAGTTGGAATTTATCATGTTACAGATTATAAAATATGGGGTAGATTTTATCCGGCGCGCACACATGGACTCACAATTTTATAACATGCGCGTTATAAAATCGGGGGTCAGTGCGCTCAAGGGGGTGCACATTTGTGCAACCTGCGCACGCCGACGCCCATGGCCTTCCGCAGATCCCTCCCAGGCCGCTCCAATTTAGAAGCAGCTTGGGAGGAAACTTCCCTATCCCCTGTACTAACCTTTCTACCCCTTCCACTAACCTTCCCGCCCCCTAACCCCATGCTAACCCCCCCCCCCCCCCCAAATTCTTGTCTTTCCACTTGCTCCTGCCTCGGGGCAGGAGCAAGTTGCGTGCACCGGCACCCTGCTGGCTCGCGATCCCCCGGCACAGCGGCAAATGTCTGCTGTGTCGGGCGCCCCACTCCGCCTCCGGACCGCCCCTTTCCTGAAGCCCCAGGACTTACATGCGTCCTGAGAATTTATGCCTGTAAGGTTTTGAAAATTTACCCCTATATGTACGCACAGGTTATAAAATATAGATTTTCACACACCCATATATACATGTATAGGGAGGTGCCTGCAGCTGTTTGAAAGTTATTCTCCCTGCATACTGCAATGTTGGTCCTCTGTCCACTTTTCATGCTGCTGCTTGTTGGGCCAACAGTTTACATAATTACATAGTTGGATAAACTGAAACAGGAGGACCAAGCATGATAATTTGTAGGAGGTGCTCAAGAGTCCCTTGACAAACTGTTTTATGAAAGCAGAGTATTTCATGCCATTCATAAAGGTTTTATATATGAATGTAGAAACAGAGAATATGATGGCAGGTAAGGAACATAGGGCCCATGCAGACCACCCAATTTACGCCCTATTACCATGCTGAAGGACCCTGTTGATCTCTGGCTTTCCTTCATGTTTTTGCAGTTAGGGACCTTCTGCACTTATCCTATGAGTTCTTACACTCTGCTACTGTTATTGCATCCACCGTCTCCATGGGGAGGCTATCCATCACACTATATCATTATCATCACCATCATTTATTTCACATTTTTCCAACTAGAGAGCTCAAAGCATGTTACAGCAAGTCAATGTTTACTTTCTTAATATCCCAAATAATTAAAAGCACAGTAGTCATCACTGGGATACATCATAAGCACACCAAAATAAATCAGAGAAACTACATCAGAGAAATACTTTTGGGTAAGGCTCTGTGAAGTAGTGATAAAGAAATCATCTGACTAGGTTGATTGTTTATGCTTGTCCATCAGAATCTTTAAAGGAATGATTTCCTGCAGTATGTTTTTTTAATTTTATTTTTGTTGTCATGGTACAGAAATAGGAAAAAGAACACTGATTACATAAAACTAAGTAATAGCAATCAACATTTAACTGTACGACTTCCAGCATCTGTGTTTCTGACAAAATAGAGTATACCAAGTTCCATGAACCACAACAAGTATACAAGTAAGAACGCAAGCATTCACACAGAAGACAGGACACACATGCAACCTATGCACCACCTCATCCACAAAGAAAAAAGAAGAGAAAAAAAATCCATAAATATAATTATAAAAACACAAAATTATGTAATATAGGAATATCAGCACCATTGGGTAGCGAATCCCAACAAATTTAAGTGATCCTTAGTTAAATCAAATAATAAATCCTACAAAGATATCCAAGCTTGTTTATAATCTTTGGGTAAAGAGCAATGCATAAATAACTCATCTAACCTCTCTATATGCATCCAGTCTGCTATAAGGTGCATCCAGAATGAAGTAGCAGGAGCTCTGGTTGAATTCAAAATTTTAAAATACAGAAAAAAGCTGCCAGCATAACCACAAAAAAATAAATTTTAAATATCCTTTTGATACTGGCAAGGAGAATAAGGACGAACCCATAAAAATAAATCAACCATCAAATGAAAGCCAAGTTCCAGTAATTTTGTGAATTAGAGAAAAATATCATCCTGAGGAGCAGTAAGTAAGAAAATAAAAAAAAAAATGGTGAAAGGTAGGTTAGGATTAGGAGGGGGGAGGGAGAGGGGAAGGGGAAGGGAAAGGAAGGTTAGGCAGGGGGTTAGGGAAGTTCCCTCCCAGTCTGCTCCTTAATTGGAGCGGACTGGGAGGGAACTGGGGAAAGCCCCATTGCGTTGCCATGTGAAATTTACAAAAATTCACCCCCTCTGTGCATGCCACCCGCGCATGCGGATTATAAAATCCAGCGTGCATGTGCATGCGGCCAATGGATTTTATAACGTGTGTGCCGAAAGCGGCGCGTCCATGTGCGCATGCCGGGAACCGCACGCATATAGATGCGCGCACGAATGTTTTAAAATCTACCCCATAGAACTTTGACCAGTGGCTTGTGACCACCAGGAGGAGAGATCAGTCACAAGCCACTGGTCAAAGCTCTATGGGGTAGATTTTAAAACATTCGTGCGCGCATCTATATGCGCGCGGTTCCTGGCATGCGCACATGGACGCGCCGCTTTCGGCACACACGTTATAAAATCCGTTGGCCAAGACAGCTTGTTCACTTTCTTTTCTGTATAAGACAATGATTCCACCAGAGAAGCTGAAGAGAACAATCCAGGAAAATCTCTTTGTAATTGCTGTATATAATGTCATGCTTGTAAATATGCATAAATCTGTGTACGCGATAAATGATATTTGTCACATATTTCTTCAAAAGAATAAAGACATTTAAAGCTGTAAAGAGGAGATATATTTATTATACCTTTTATGTACCATTCTTTAAATATTCCTTCTCCTGCAGTATTTTAATGATCATGGCTTGAGAAATAGGCCAACTTAGCTTTGTGACACAAAAGCCACCTTAAAACAGCCATGTTTTTAGTGGTGTAACGAGGGCTTTTCCTCGTAACTAACATTCCCCTCTGGCCGCATCATGAAGGATATTTTTTTCCTCTTTGGTCCTTCCACCGGATGTAACCATTCCCCTTTTTTGGGATGGGTCTAGCCTTTCATAAGGAGGGTTAGGCCCTCTTTCTGGGAGGATATTGCTGGAGCTGAGGGGGCTATTTTTTCCTTGGGGGGGGGGGGTGTGATTAGGCTCCCTGGCCTATTTCTAAAAGCTGAGATCTTTCCAAGGACAGTTCATTTGGAGAGCCCTCACTGATCTCAGGGTGGTTCCTTGTGATCAGAGGAGAACATTTTTGTGTTTTGATTTTTTTTTCCGTTATATTGACCAGCTCCTGGCTGGTAGGGCTGTACTTCTGCTTCAAGGGACTGGGTTTTCTTTGTGATATGGCTCTATGGACAGTTAACAATAGAGTGCCATGTCAACACTGAAGAGTCTCCTGTTGACCTGTTTGCTCTAAGGAGGGAATCTTTGTGAGAGTATTTTTTTTTGGTTAGTAGATGATTGTTCCTGAAGAACATTGTTCTACCCTTCTAAGGGAAGGGATAACAAATGTTGATTCAGAATTAAGGAAGCAGGACCCAAAGAAGTGCATCACGGACAAAGAAACTGTGGTTTTTCTCCTGTTATTCCTGATTTTCACCACTCTGACGTGGATTTAGATTTTCAAATTGAAGTAAAATTAGTCTCCATTTTTGTTGAACACCACAAATGGAGAGCTGACTGGTTTGGTTTCCTTTTTTGATAGAAGTTCTACTAGAAAGCGCTTCTCATGTGAGTACCCGAGAGACCGTGTATGTGAATGGATGTTGGAGACTGAGAGACAATTGGACTATGCCACTATCATACCTAGGGTCTAGGAGGTCAATCCTCCCCCCACCAGTGGATCTCTGACACTCCAGTGGCTGGGCAAAGCTGTTTGAGATATATGAGCGAAATAGAGATCTATAATGTTGAACACTGGCCCAAGGGCTGTGTGACCCCTTTATTTCAGTCATTCGGGCAAAGGAGGAGTTTCTGAAAAGTAGCAGCTTAGGGGCTGCTCTGATGTTGGGTGGCAAAGCATTCTAAAGGCTTTCTGTCTGGTGGTTGTAAAGTATAGTTCCTCTGGTGCAGGCTCTCATACGCAGGCTTGTGACCAGGAGTGTGGGAAGTCTGAGAGCACACTTGGGTTGACTTGGCAGCTGAGGTCAGGAAGTGTGCAGCCATTTCAGGCCTTGAAGGCCAAAACAAAAATTTTGAACCTGGGCCCTGTAAAGTATCTTGAGCCGGTGCAGAGGTTATAGGATGGAATCATTTATTTGAATTCAGAACCAGCTGAGGTGCAGCATTCTGTATAAATTACAAACACCTGATGTAGAGCGAGTTGTAGCATTCTGTATATGTTGGGATCCTGATGCGTAGTGAATTGTAGCATTCTGTATAAGTTGGGATCCTGATGTGGAGCGAGTTGTAGCATTCTGTATATGTTGGGATCCTGATGCGGACCGAGTTGTAGCTTTCTGTATAAGTTGGGATCCTGATGCGGAGGGAGTTGTAGCATTGTGTATAAGTTGGGATCCTGATGCGGAGCGAGTTGTAGCATTCTGTATATGTTGGGATCCTGATGCAGCGCAAGCTGTAGCATTCTGTATAAGTTGGGATCCTGATGCGGAGCGAATTGTAGCATTCTGTACAAGTTGGGATCCTGATGCGGAGCGAGCTGTAGCATTCTGTATGTTGGGATCCTGATGCGGAGCGAGCTGTAGCATTCTGTATGTTGGGATCCTGATGCGGAGCGAGTTGTAGCATTCTGTATAAGTTGGGATCCTGATGCGGAGCGAGCTGTAGCATTCTGTAGAAGTTGGGATCCTGATGCGGAGCGAGCTGTAGCATTCTGTATAAGTTGGGATCCTGATGCGGAGCGAGCTGTAGCATTCTGTATAAGTTGGGATCCTGATGCGGAGCGAGTTGTAGCATTCTGTATAAGTTGGGATCCTGATGCGGAGCGAGCTGTAGCATTCTGTATAAGTTGGGATCCTGATGCGGAGCGAATTGTAGCATTCTGTATAAGTTGGGATCCTGATGCAGAGCGAGCTGTAGCATTCTGTATAAGTTGGGATCCTGATGCGGAGCGAGCTGTAGCATTCTGTATAAGTTGGGATCCTGATGCGGATGCGGAGCGAGCTGTAGCATTCTGTAGAATTTGGGATCCTGATGCGGAGCGAGTTGTAGCATTCTGTAGAAGTTGGGATGCTGATGCAGAGTGAGTTGTAGCATTCTGTATAAGTTGGGATCCTGATGCGGAGCGAATTTTAGCATTCTGTAGAAGTTGGGATGCTGATGCGGAGCGAGTTGCAGTAATCCAAGTGGAAGATCACACAAGGCTGGGTGATTGTGACAAATGTAGGGGCATGACAAAGTTGGCATGAAAGAATAACTGATTTGGATACTGCCAGGATATTCGCTGTAATAGTGAATTTAGAGTCCAGCACAAATCCCAGGCTATGAATTTGACAGCTGAAGGGAAGAGTTGTTCCTTCCAGGATCACCTCAGAGTTCAATTTGCTAGGATTTGTTTTCCTATCCACAGTATTTCTGTCTTTTGTGGATTTAGTTGTGACGACCCTTTGGAATCATCAGGATATGGCCTTAGTCTTGAACCCTATGAGCTAGGTCAGAAAAGGTAGTGGAGGGAGGAGTGCTCCATTCAGAGCAGCTCCTCCACTGAGGCTGCTGGAATGGCCAGCCCCCTGCTGTATATAAAAGCAGTGTGCAGCATTTCACAGTGAGGCAGTTTGTAATATTTTTTGCCATTTTTGGGGATTCCTTCAGTGAGAGCCCTGGTTCTCCAGGCTGAAGGATTTCAGGGTATCTGCCATTTAGGTTAGTTCAAGGGTAGGGAATAGTCCACTGCTCTTCAGTCCTCACAGAGGGGGCTGGATCAGAGGTGACCTGCTGCAGGAGATTTCCAGAGTTTCTACATTTTGTGAAGGTTTTTTCTGAGTTCCCAAGCGGAAGTTTGTGGCCACCCTTCCTGCCTGAAGAGGGGACATCTGTATAGAGATGCTGTGTTCCCTGCTTCTAGACTTTTACTAAGAAAAATCCCGTTGTGACAACTGAAGAGGAGAACTGTGAGTAAGACCTATAATTCTAGTCTGAGTCTTCATCCTAGGAGAGATATACTTTGAGGAGACTATGCAAGGACTGTAATCTTTTTTGCCATCAGCATTTTTTGGAAGGGGTTTTCCTTCTCATCTAAGGATACCCTGCCCAACTAGGAACCTTACTTAGCCAAACCCTGGAAGGTGAGAGTTTTCCCTGCCCAATACTGAGAGCCTCTTGCACAGATATAGCTGGAGAACTGTAAATTCCTCCTAGTGCCAAGAACTGATGTGAACAGTGCCATTCTGCTATTTACAAACTCTGACAGTAATGATGTATTTTTGGCCACTTAATCTGAGCTTTCAGTGTATTTTTGGAATTGTTTGGATGTTGCAGGAAGTTAGTTTTGGTCCTGCCCTCCTATACCCTGAACCAGAAAGGGGGTTAAATAATTTGTTTATTTTGGTATAGCTAGTAGGAGATCTTTCCCTGGCATTTTTTCAGGTTCACTATCACTTTTAGGGTCCAGGTTAAAAGGGACCAGTAGCTGAATATTGTCAGCATGTAAATAGTAAGTGATCTGAAATTCTCTGATGATCTTACCTAGAGGGGACCATTTGTATATTGCATGGTGTTGGCAATAGGCTAGAATCCTTGTGGTACTCCACAGGACGGAGAGTGAAGGAAGGTTGACGATGACCCCAATGAAACGCTCTGGGAGTAATTTTGGAGAAGGAGTTGAGCCAGGCTAGTGCCAGGCCTACTAGACCCAGGTCTTTTAAGACAGTGATTAGGATGTCATAATTAACAGTGCTGAACATTGTAGAGATGCAAAGGAGTATCAGCAAGGCTATCTGCCCACAGTCCATAACACATTATTAGCCAGGTGGGCTAAAGAAAGCTAAACCTGGGAGTAACAGGAAAAAAATATGCTGTAATGGGATCTTCCAGATACTTGCAACCTGGATAGGACACTGTCAGAGACAGGATGCTGGGTTCAATGGATCATGGTCTAACTCAGCATAGCAATTCTTATGCTCTTATGTTTAATCAAGTAGGCTCACTAGTACAATGTCTGTGATGAAATGTGGCCTAAAGCCTGATTTATATGGGTCCAGGCTCTTTGTGTTAAACAGGAAATCAGATAGCTACATTAGCACAACTTTTGAAAGACTTTACCTAGAGATGGTAGGTTTGAGACTAGGCAGTCCTCCCTTCTACCACTTTTGTAACGCAAGACCACAACTACCCTTCTCCAGTCCTGCTGCATTACTCCACTCTCCAAGGATCTACTGAACAGATTCTTCAGTGGACCCGCCAGCACATCTCGGAATTCCTTTAGTATCCTGGGATGTATCTCTTCCGGCCCCATGGCCTTCTCCACTTTCAGTTTTGCTAGTTCCACCCAAACATTCTCTTCTGTAAATAGGGATATATCTACCCCACTTTCATCCATACTTTTGCCAACCAGAAATGATCCTTCTCCAATGTCTTCCTTAGTGAATACTGAACTGAAGTATTTGTTTGATATTTCTGCTATTTCTTCCTCTTTCTCCACACTTGCTCCTGGATTCTTTAGTCTTACAGTGCCATCTTGGCCTACTTTCTCTCTCTGACATATCTGGAAAATGTTTTGTCACCATGCATTACCTCTTTGGCGATCTTTTCTTTCACTTGAGCTTTTGCTATCCTGATTTCTTTCCTTGTTTCCTTCAGCTTCACCGGATATCCTGCTCTGTGTTCCCCTTTTTGAGTATTCTTTTTGAATGCTGATCTTTTTGCCTTTATTTTCTCACCTCCTCCTAGGAGAAGCATATTGGTTTCCTTTTTTCTTACTTTCATTTACTTTCTTTACATAAAAATGTGTTGCCTGTTTTATAACTCCTTTTAATTTGGTCCACTGTTGTTCCACTTCACCCATCTACTCCCAGTCTTCTAGCTCCTCCTCTAGATAAATTGCCATTTTATCAAAGTCTGTATTTTTGAAATCCAGGATTTTGATCTTCATGTGACTTCCCTCTCTCTTGGCTGTTACATCAAACCATACCATCTGATCATTGGTGCTTGGGTGGGTACCTATTTTGAGGTTAATTTTGTGCTGCCATGAGAATGATATGTATGTGTGTAAAAAATCAAGTTCTAGTTTCCTTTGCTATTGGAGTTCTTTTTGATTTAGTGTG
Source organism: Rhinatrema bivittatum (assembly GCF_901001135.1). Taxonomy (NCBI): domain Eukaryota; kingdom Metazoa; phylum Chordata; class Amphibia; order Gymnophiona; family Rhinatrematidae; genus Rhinatrema; species Rhinatrema bivittatum. The sequence continues at coordinate 197,961,596 of NC_042618.1, read as the reverse complement.
ATAAAATAAGAATTGTGCAAATTCAGAGGGGGCACGATGGCACCTTAGCAGAGACATGGCGTGCTGGAGCTCCAGCCTTTTCTTGAGCTTTTTTTTCCAGCTATGCCGTATTCTAAATGAAAGGCTAAAGTTCGGGAGCCGTCCCCTTCTCAGCCTAAGATCATCGGATTTCTAGCCTCTAAAACTCTTTCTTTGCTGGAGGCTGGATCCTTGGTTGGAGGAGCTGAGGAGCGCACGGTCCTCCTTCCGGATGCTGATGTTACCTTGAGCCCCGGCGTGCCAATCAATCTATCTCCTCTGCAACCGGGATCCCCAGCAGGAATACTTTTGCTGCCATGTGGACTGAATCAGAGCCCTGGATTGGTGAATTCTGGGGAAGTTTCCCCCTCTTTGAGAGTATCCTCTCTGGATGTGGACATGCCGGCTGATCCCACGGCGTTTCCAGGGCTGTTTGGAGAACCCGGGCTTGTTGCTGAGTCAGCGGCAATTTTGTGGATCCAACTTTCAACACCTTTGTGGAGATCTGAGTTTCTGGTGGCCTTCCAACGCCCCAAATTTGACAAGATTTGGAAAAGTCACTTCATTCTCCATTATTGACTAAGGGCCAGATTTTGTAACCTACACGTGGGCGTAGATTTGTGCACGCAACCTGGCGTGCACAAATCTACGCCCAATTTTATAACATGCGCACGCAGCCACGCGCATGTTATAAAATCCGGGGTCGGCGCACGCAAGAGGTGCACACTTGTGCACCTTGCGCGTGCCGAGCCCTAGGAGAGCCCCGATGGCTTTCCCCGTTCCCTCCGAGGCCGCTCTGAAATCGGAGCGGCCTCGGAGGGAACTTTCTTTTCAACCCCCCACCTTCCCCTCCCTTCCCCTATCTAACCCACCCCCAGCCCTATCTAAATCCCCCCCACCTTTGTTTTATTATTTACGCCTGCCTCTGGGCAGGCGTAGGTTGCCTGCGCCGGCCGAGTGCCGGCATGCAATCCCCAGGCCCAGCGGCAGTGTCAAGGCCTCTGGCCATGCCCACTCTCCGCCCCTCCCTGCCCACGCCCTGCCCATTTTTTCAAGCCCCGGGACATGCGCGCGTCCTGGGGCTTGTGCGCGTCGCCGAGCCTATGCAAAATAGGCTCGGCGCACCCAGGAGGGGTTTTAAAGGGTTACGCACGTATATTACGTGCGTAACCCTTTTAAAATCCACCCTTAAGCCTTCTGTGGTTGCATTAGATATGGTTGGGTCAGCTTTGATGACCTTAGAAAGGTCTGTTTCCTCGCTGGTTACTGTTACATCTGATATTTACAATCATTTTCAGTTTACTGATGTTTTACTTGCTCAACAAGGAGAAAAGATTTCTGATATAGGTAATCAAATTTCAGCGTGTCAAATTGTTCAAGCAAATTTGATTCAATCTGAATTGGTTCACTCCAGGAAATTGGAAAATATTGAAAACTCCCTTCATTACTTAAAATCTTAGGGTTTTGAATTTTCCTATCTGTGATATGCTTTCTCCAATGGAAATTTTCAAGAAATATATTACCAAAGTGTTTGAAATTCCATCCGATGCTATTCCCACTATTGCCAAGCTTTATTTCCTGAAGGATTTGAAAGTGGACTCTAACATTTCGAGTTGCCAGTCTAATTTGAATCTAATAGACTTCTTAGAATCTTCTGCTGACTTGCCTGTCTATAAATGGGGATGTTGCTTGTCTCCTTTTATTTTTTCCAAGGATTGGGATTTAATTTTGAAAATGTTTTTTTTGCCACAGAACATCTCTTTTCTTGGTCAACATGTTTGGATTTTCTCAGATATCACACAAGCTACTCAGGATAGGAGGAAAATTTTTCTTTTGTTGTGCCAAGAAGTTATTTCCTGATACTAAATTCATTCTTCGATTTCCTTGCAAATATGTTTTTATTCACTCTAATTCTAAATTTATTTTTTTCAATTCTGTGCAGTTGAGGTCATATCTGGATGCTCACCCTGTCACTTAGTGACTGGATATTCATGATAGGCTTATTTGAATCTGCTTTTTTCCTTTCATGTTTTATATTTTCTTTATAATTGCTCCTTTGATCTTGCCTCCCCCTCCTTATTCCTTATAATCTTGAGAGTGTAGTATTTTGTTTACTTGATTTAATAATATTGTTTCAATACCTTGAATGATTGTGTTGTTTTTAGAGTCTCCCCTTTTTTCTGTAACAAGTTTGATCTTGTGTATTATTTTGAAATTATAAATAAAAAAAAATAAGAATAGTGTGTTTTCGTTTAGCACTTGTCCAAGTATACTTGTTAGTTAGAAATTATTTAACTAGGATAGAAAGAGAGCAGAGAGAGAGATATAGAGTGTGTGAGAGAGAGAGATAGGGACAAAGAAATCAGGGGTCATTGAGAGAAAGAGAGAGATATAGAGAGACAAGGACAGAGAAATAGGGAGAGAGATACAGAGAGATAGGGACAGAGAGAGAGAGAGAGGAATAGAAAGTAAGAGAAACACAGAGGGTCAGAAAGAGAGAGAGAGAGTCCTGATCCTTCAGCTACCCTCCTAACAATCATAAGAAAAGTATATGTACTATATTATTGCAACTATTGTCTTTGCTATATCTGTTTATCACCTTTGTTGTATTTCTTTCTGGAATGTAACTTAGCATTAGTAATAAACTGCTTATCTTTGCATCTACAGTTGCGTTAACTCATAGTGTGAGAGTGGCATGAAGTGCTTTGTGTAGTGGATCCTGTCAGGAAGGGAGCCTGCAGGATACCGGTCTTGTGTTATAAGTAGCGGATCCCATCAGGGGAGCAGCTTGGGGGATACTGGCCTTGAGTCTTTTACCACAGCCAGAGTGAACCTCCAACAGCACCTACCCAGACATTAGTGATACTGTCTCCATTTGTGAGTATTAGATCCAGTATCACTCCTTCCCTTATGGGTTCCATCACCATTTGTTTGAGCAGCACCCCTTGAAGAACATCCACAGTCTCTCTACTTCTTGCTGATTCTGCAGCAGAGATACTCCAAACCACATCAGGCAACACTTCTCCCTTCCTTCCCACCTTTTGGATGTCTTCAACCAGATCTTTATCCAGTTCTTCTGTCTGATTTGGAGGCCTGTAGATCAAAGACAGCCCACAGTGCTTCTTCCATTCCCTACACTCCCTGCATTTCAGATGCTCAGATATTGTTTTTGACATAAAGAGTTATTCCTCCCTCATTTCTGTTATCTCTGTCCTTTCTGTATCCCATTCATGAGACTTGCTGAACCAGGTCTCCATAATAGCTACAATATCCAAGCCCACCACTACCATTAGGGCCTGCAGCTCAGGAATTTTATTGCTCAGACTATGAATCTTTGTGCTCATAGCTTTCCAGCTTTTCTCACTTGGCTTGTTGCTCTTCCTGTTCACCTTTTCTGTCCTTTTGTTCAAAAGTAGACTATTGAGCTGATTTGTATTAATTTCTCTACCCACTTCCTATATTTGTTGGGGGGGGGGGGACAACATTCTAACTTCCTTTTGCCACCCTCGTCCTCTAGTTTAAATGCCTTATGACATGTGATTTGGCTTTCATACTTAGTATCCTTTTTCCTGCCATAGACGTATGTAACTTACATAATGTAAACCATCTTTACCATAAAGCCTTGTATTGTTCTATTCAGGTCCTAGGCCCTGATATATCCAAAACTTTCTTCCTTACACCAGGTTTTGAGCCATGTAATGAAGTTGTCTATATATGGGTTAGCCTTTCTTTCCCCTTTCCATGAAGAGTTAACAATTCTGAAAAGGCACATTGAGTCTTTGCCATGAGCCCAATATTCATCCTCAGTGTCTGCAAATCTCTCTGTACTGTTTGGATGCTGTTTTTAGCAAAGTCATTGGTCCTCAGATGAATGATAACATCCATTTTAGAGTCCTTATTTTCTTCTTTAATTGCATTGACTATCTGGTTTGTATTTCTACCAGCTGATGATGCTGGAAGGCATTTAACTATTGTGCTCCCTTCAAAATGAGTTCTTAAATTAGTGCCTCTGATGACTGAGTCTCCCAGCAGAAGCAGCTTTTTGTTATGACGTTTGATAATGTTATGGATCCTCTGTGGAAGTCGGGATGGATATCCTGGCTGCACAATTGGGAAGAGTGAGTGCCTTGGTTTATAGGTCTTATCCTATGAGAGCCCACTGTAACCCGCTTATTCCAAGGTTTCTGACTCTTCTGAGGGAGTAGGGACAGGCTTTCGGAATGCTGTAACGTGAGGGTGGCTTTTTAGGTGGTTGCTAATTCCTGTTTAGCTCTTTTAATTGAAGCTGATTCTGGTAAAGTTGAGTCAACTCCTTTCTCATTGTAGAGAGATCTAAACAAATAGGGCAAACACTAACGGCTGAATTTTAAATTGGCCACACGCGCAAATATCGTCACCTATGTGCATGGCCAGGCTTCGAAAGGGCTTGGCCACACGTGTAAGTGACGATAAGCACATAATTGACGGGCCCTGAAAAGGGGGTGGCCTGGGGTGTGTGGTCTGGGCGGGGAGGAGTGGGGGCGGGATGGAGGCCGACTGGGACTGCAACCATTAGCTGCTGTCCCAGGGAAGCGCACACCGACAGCTGGTCGGCGTGCGTAAACTACTTCTGCTCCAGGGGAGCAGTAAGTAGTGAAACAAAAAAATTGTAAGTTTTTGGGATGGGTTAAGGGGGTGGGAAGGAAAGGGGAAGAGGGAGGGCGTTTAGGTGGGGGGGGGGGGGGGGGGTAGGAAGTTCCCTTCCAGTCCACTCCTTAATTGGAGCAAACTGGGAAGGAATGGGGAAAGCCCGATTTCGTCGCCGGGCAAAATCTACTAAAATGCCCCCCAGCGCTTGCTGCTCACATATGCGCTTATGGTTTGTGAAATCTGGCTAGCATCTGCACGTGGCCCAAGGATTTTATAACATGTGTGTGCCGGCGCGTGCATGTTATAAAATTGTAGGGATGTGAATCGTGTTCCATATCGTCTTAACGATAGAAATCGTGTGGCAGGGCAAGAAAATCGTGTTAGGCACGATTTTTTAGTTAAAAAATCGTTAAAAATCATTTTTTCCGATTAGTGCGCACTAACTGAAAATGATACAATTTGACACTTTTCAGGTCAGTTAAGGTCAGTTTAGGAATGAATATGTATTCCTATTGGCTGCCCTCTTATTTATTCATGTTAACAAGGTTCCCACTGACAGTATATGGGGGATGGGAAATGGAAACAGTTGGTAGCTTGACAAAACAAGTAATGTGATCAGTCAATGTGACTAGAACTTGTGCCCTAACCCTGATACCAGGGGTATTGTGATCTTCCTGCACACAGTGCCCTATCCCTATTAATACCAGGAGTGTTGTGATCTTCCTGCACACAGTGCCCTAACCCTGGCACCAGGGGTGTTGTGATCTTCCTACACACAGTGCCCTATCCCTATTAATACCAGGAGTGTTGTGATCTTCCTGCACACAGTGCCCTAACCCTGGCACCAGGGGTGTTGTGATCTTCCTGCACACAGTGCCCTATCCCTATTAATACCAGGAGTGTTGTGATCTTCCTGCACACAGTGCCCTAACCCTGACACCAGGGGTGTTGTGATCTTCCTGCACACAGTGCCCTATCCCTATTAATACCAGGAGTGTTGTGATCTTCCTGCACACAGTGCCCTAACCCTGATACCAGAGGTGTTGTGATCTTCCTGCACACAGTGCCCTATCCCTATTAATACCAGGAGTGTTGTGATCTTCTTGCACACAGTGCCCTAACCCTGGCACCAGGGGTGTTGTGATCTTCATGTACACAGTGCCCTATCCCTATTAATACCAGGAGTGTTGTGATCTTCCTGCACACAGTGCCCTATCCCTAATACCAGGGGTGTTGTGATCTTCCTGCACACAGTGCCCTATTCCTGATACCGGGGGTGTTGTGATCTTCTTGCACACATCCCGGTATCAGGGATAGGGCACTGCATGCAGGAAGATCACAACACCCCTGGTATTAGGGATAGGGCACTGCGTGCAGGAAGATCACAATACCCCGGAGGAGTGAGGGTCAGGCAGCTCCCCCCTGTCTGTGAAGCCAGCCTCTCACTAGTAATGCAGGGAGGGAGCTGTCTCAGACTTCACCATCCTCCCCCCCCCCCCCACCCACACACCATTCACTAGCTGGGACATGGGGGAAGTCAGGAGAGAGGGTCAGGCAGCTCCCCCCTGTCTGTGAAGCCAGCCTCTCACTAGTAATGCAGGGAGGGAGCTGTCTCAGACTTCACCATCCTCCCCCCCCCCTCACCCACACACCATTCACTAGCTGGGACATGGGGGAAGTCAGGAGTGAGGGTCAGGCAGCTCCCCCCTGTCTGTGAAGCCAGCCTCTCACTAGTAATGCAGGGAGGGAGCTGTCTCAGACTTCACCATCCTCCCCCCCCCCCTCACCCACACACCATTCACTAGCTGGGACATGGGGGAAGTCAGGAGTGAGGGTCAGGCAGCTCCCCCCTGTCTGTGAAGCCAGCCTCTCACTAGTAATGCAGGGAGGGAGCTGTCTCAGACTTCACCATCCTCCCCCCCCCCCTCACCCACACACCATTCACTGGCTGGGACATGGGGGAAGTCAGGAGTGAGGGTCAGGCAGCTCCCCCCTGTCTGTGAAGCCAGCCTCTCACTAGTAATGCAGGGAGGGAGCTGTCTCAGACTGGTATCAGGGATAGGGCACTGAGTGCAGGAAGATCACAACACCCCTGGTATCAGGAATAGGGCACAGGTTCTAGTCATATTGACTGATCACATTACTTTTTTTGCCAAGTACCAACAGTTTCCATTTCCCATCCCCCCAACCATCACCTCAGTTGGAACCTTGGTAACATCAATAGATAAGAGGGCAGCCAGCCAATAGGAATACATATTCATTCCTAACTGACCTTTACTGACCTGGAAAGTGTCAATAATTTGTATCATTTTCTGTTAGTGTTCCTGAGTTTCCATTTCCATTTCCCATCCCCCCAACCCTTACCTCAGTGGGAACCTGGTTAACATCAATAGATAAGAGGGCAGCCAGCCAATAGGAACACATATTCATTCCTAACTGACCTTTACTGACCTGGAAAATGTCAATTTGTATCATTTTCTGTTAGTGTTCCTGAGTTTCCATTTCCATTTCCCATCCCCCCAACCATCACCTCAGTGGGAACCTGGTTAACATCAATAGATAAGAGGGCAGCCAGCCAATAGGAACACATATTCATTCCTAACTGACCTTTACTGACCTGGAAAATGTCAATTTGTATCATTTTCAGTTAGTGCGCCCTAACTCCCGTTAGGGCGCACTAACACGATTTAACGATTTTTAATGATAAATCGTTAGAATTTCTATTGTATTGTGTTCTATAACGATTTAAGACGATATTAACATTATCGGACGATAATTTTAATCGTTAAAAAACGATTCACATCCCTATAAAATTGGCCCGTCCATGTGTGCGCGCTGGGAAGCGCGCACATGTTATAAAATCTACCCCCAAGCTTCCAGATTGTTTGCTCTAAGACAAAGGCACCACAGTTATTACCTTGAATAATTGAAGCTTTTCTGTTCCACAAATATAAGAAAAAGCCTAGCACCTCAGATTGTAGGGAGGAGCACATCACTGGAAGGTCCAGGGAAGAAAAAAGAAAAGAGCAAGTTAACAGTAGTATAAGAAAAAAGAAAAAGAAATCAGATGCCAGAGGTAATGATCCTATTTGCATTCATTTCTCTCTTAACCCAGCACCTCAAGCAAGACCAGTGTCAACTGGAAGCACATTCAAAACCATAATTTGTGGAATAGCTCTAGTATCTAAAAAACCTTAGCCGAACTGGGTCCTGAAAGAAATATTTATTATCTTGACATTTAATAACATATAGACAAGGAAAACACAATGGGGCGGATTTTAAGAGCCCTGCGCACCGGTAGGCCTATGTAAAATATAGGGAGGATGTTGAACATGCTTGTGAGGGTGGGGGGCTAGGACAGATGTTGGGGAAGGGGGGAAGGCTGGGACAGATGCTGAGGGGGGGGGGAGGCATAGAGAAAGATGCTGGAGGAGGAAGAGGCAGGGGACCAGAATCGGGGGGGGGGGGGGGGGGGGGGGGGAAGAGGCAGATGGACTCATATTATACCTTCTCCTTCCCTCCCACATACTCACCCATCCACCCACACTATAACTGACCCTTCACTCAGCCCTATAGGCCCCACCCACCATTCCTGCACAGACACGCCCAGTCCCCCCACATCCCTCACACATCCCTCTACCCCTACACTACATCCCTATCCATCCACATTTCTAAACCCCCAAACACCTCCCCACTCTCAGCACTCTCCCTCTCCCACACACCTCTGCATTAGACTAACTACAAGGCACAAACATGCACATGCTCTGAGCTCCTGAAACATACAAATGCAGATCATGAAATCATAAGATGCACTTTTCAGTTGCTATGCAATTCTAGACGTTTTAACTGATTTGTCTAGGTCTTTTTCCTGGTTAGTGTTAGTCATGTATTGTCCTGTTAACTGAACGTTACCCCCACCTATTCTCCTGTTAAAATAGCAGTACTCTACACTTGTCTACATTAAATTTATCTGCCTAAGATATCTAAATCCATTTGTAAAATCAGTGTGTTCTGCAAAATGTAGCACAATGTGACACAGCTGGAGTCAGCTGTACAAATGGAAATATTGCTACTTATTCTTTCCTCCTGATCAAAATATGACATAGTAGCAGTCCAAGTCCAGAAAGATGTTATTATAAGGGAAGAGCTTGACTTAGGCTCCCTTCAGTGGAAGTGAGCACTGGACTGAGGTCTCCCTCTTAGCAGCACAGTGCAAAAAAACCCCTGAACCATCATATCCTAATTCCAAACTCCTAGCATTCTGAGACTTGTGATTCTGCCCTTCCAGGTAAGAAAGCAGAAGTGTGGAAATGTACAATCAACAAGGCACAGATATTGACCTCCAGTTTTCAGGGGCCACAGGATAACAGAAATACATAAATTATCCTAAACTACAGCCTAACCAGAGAGGAATGATTTGCCCATACGAGATCAGTACTTAGCATAACCCAGCTGTGGCAGTTTGGAAGTGGGATACCAAGTCTGAGAGTACGAGAGAGTTAAAAACATGACTAGGCCCCCAATTGCATCCTTTTTTTTTTTCTATAATAGACCAAAGGTCTGTAGAAGCAGTTACATTCTCCACATGGAGATGCAGATAGGGGGAGGGTACTTGACTGCTCTCTGTCAAATTCTACACAATCAGAAGATAACAGCAGGAGTCCAGATTTCTCTGCAAGGGACCAAATAGCCACAGAATAATTCCCTAGGAACTGATTTCCTTATTAGAAAGGTGTTTCCTTGGTCTTAATTTTACCAAAAAATTAAAAATAAGTTCTTTTCTACTTGAAAAACAAAAACAAGCAGTATGTACTTGAGAGATCTCTTAGGAAAAGCTGAATGGAGTCATAAATTCTCTTGTTTTATGAAGCTTTAGTGACCACTTTTAATACCCTATAATCCTTCAGGTATAATCTATTCTCCATGAAGAGGATGGAATATCTGAAGAAATAATAGAAAAGAAAAACCAAAGTCAGAAAAAAAAACCCCATCATCTATTACTTAAACACAAATATGAAACACTGCCAGAGAACAATTACTGTAAAAGTGAAAAGAGCCCACTTTTATGTCGGACTCGTAAGACACTCAGTGAAGTTTTAAAATAGGAAATGTAAAGGTGAAAGGAAAAGTTACTCATTCAAAATGTTCTCACCAATTTGGCTCTCTTTATTATCAAAAGAGACCATGGACACCTTATTAAATTTTGAGCTTCTTCATAGTAGGAGCCTTCCATTTTTGTTTTTTTCTGCAATGGAACATGCAAAGATTTTGGAGAAAGATTAATCCTCAAGGTATTACTTTAGGCAAGTTGATTTATTGTATTACTGCACCAACATGCCAGCCCTAGAGATTGGGCCTGAAGTCTTACATAGGAAGTAAGCATGGGGGTTATCCTCTCACTCTCATAAGCATTGGATTATTGGACATTTGTAACACTTTTCGTTGAATCAAATATAAAACTTACTAAAAAATGTTGTGTATGAACCTTTTGAGATCATCCAGCTCCCTTCACAACCTACCATTTTCCTCAAGGACCAGTACAACAAAGACTATCTATCTAATAAAGAGGAAAGTTGCCCCACACTTACATAGCTGATATGCAAATTGAGCCCCACCCCTTTCCCTCCCTGTACTCTCCAGCTCCACCCCAAACTCCAGCTTTGCTCCTCTCTCTCTGCATCATTCAATCCACTCTCTTCTACCACATTTGCAAAATGAGCTGCACTCCTCCCATTAACTGTACTCTCCAGCTCCGTCCCGCTCAACCACCACTGCACAGTACACCTGAGCTCAGCATGCACTCTCTACTATCACGTCTCAATTACGCACTTCCTACACTTTATAGTATTTCCCTGTTCTTGGACAGGCTTTTACTGCTAGTTAAATAAATAAAGAAATCAGACATATGCATCGTGATGAAATAAAGCCATGGGCTTAGTATCCCCAGCCATTGTGCCATTTCCGCAGCTCAAGAGCTTTGCATAATAGAGGCTCCGTTGTTTTACTATCTCTTTTCTTCTTCTTACTCTCCTATTACTCTTCTTCCTCTGCCTCTCTCCCTCTCTCTCTCTCCTTTTCTTCCCAGCACTCATTTACTCCTTTCCCCTAAAAAACATTTTGACATTAACAAGTGAAGCAATCTTCTGCACCTAGCAAAGTAGAAACTGGAGCTTCACGCAGAGTTTGCAGCACATCTAACAGAAATTCCTAAAGCAACCAAAAATATTCAAATCAACCTGTTTCACAGACCAACTGCATTTTTCACTACCCTTTGTTGCCTCCTACTCGACCAGTTTCTAACCCAGTCATTCACTTTACGGCTCATACCAAAAGCGCTCAGTTAATTTATAAGGCACCTATGCAGAACTATGTCAAAGGCCTTACTGAAATCCAAGTCCACTACATTTATTGTGTTTAAATCTCTCTATTGAATTTTTCAAATTACATCAAGACTACTTGACTCCAGAAATAAAGAAAAACAAATCCACAGAAACTAGATAATTAATAAGGAAAATAATTTAACAAAATTAGTCCTCAATATTGGAGGAGAGAAAAAAAATGCTATTTTAAGGATAAAGCTAATAACAGATGATTTGACATTCAGCTCTACTAATACCCTGATTATTATGAGGGTATAGCAGGAAAGAGAGTTCTCATTGTTGTTTAGGCTCATAGAATACATATCCAGCGTCCCCAGATTTCACCAAGCGTTTACATGGAACTTGCATTGTAAAACTAAATGCTGAGATAATAACTTTCTTTTTTAATGACAGAGAAATTTTTCTCCTAGCTTGAGTCACTCTGGATGCATCTAGAAAAAAATGGCAACTCTATGTCCCTACAAAATGCCTCTGTTACTACAAAAAACCTTTTAAATGTCCGTTCCTTATGAGATTCCAAAATTTACACTACTAGCAAAGTGGCTCTAGATTCTGTATTTGAATCTTGTAAGAAACTGGACAGTTTCAAGTTAACTGCTGGATCCTCTTCCCGTACCCTATCCCCTACGAAGGATTCCTGGCTCTGAGTTGCTAAATTATAAGCCTTTGATATAAGAGGAATGGATTCAGAGGGAATATGCAAAATATCCAAATATATATATATATTTTAGCAATATTTATCGAGATCGAGGAAAATACAAAAAAAAAAAAAAAAAGATTAAATCATCTCATAGTTCTCCATCCTATGATGTGAATATTCTCTATCTTTAATTAGAATTGAATTACTTTTTTTTTTTTTTTTAAACTCAGAAACATATCCATTCAGTACTTGGAGCCTCAAATCACAATCACTTAGTTTTTGAGCATCAGATAGAATTGTAGCTGAAAGATCAGAAGATAAAACATATTATCAATCCTAGTAGTCAGAGAATGCTCTAAACCTACTTTTGCCATTAATAAAGTCTCTAGGGTGATCAACAATGGTTTAATAGGGGGGACAGTAGTTGAGACCTTAGACATGTCTTAGACTGCCTTAGACATGTCTTAGACTGTTCAGACATCCACAGGGGTGGATGTCTGAACAGTCCCAAATACTGTAGAGTCTGCAGGATTATTACCACCACCACCAGATGGGAAGAACTGCCTTCTTTGGACCAGTATCTCCTCTGCCAGAGAATCTGCAAAATTATCTCCTTCTGGTTGAGATAAATAGTGAGCTGCATGACTCAAGGAGACCTGAGTCTCACTATGGACGGAAGAAGACCCTCCAAGTCCTTCTTATCTTGCACTTTGTTCACATTGCTTAGGTACAGTCATAAAGGTTTCAATAGTGGGTTGTGAAGTGCAGGGAATAGGAGCAGACCCAGGTGAGAGGGGTCGCACTTCTCCCTTCCTCTTCTTCCCCATGTCGAAGTAACTTTATAACTAAATAGTAAGCTGGATACTTACAAAGATCTTCACCAAAAAAAGAACCTAGAGGCACGTCCCCTTTGGCTCACAGCTTCAGCTGCATGCCGCAGGGCACCTCAATTTGAAGAAGATAAGTCCCAGCATTTAGTGGTGACCTCAGGTGCCACCTCCAGGACACTGGCCCAGATTGGCTGCCAGTCGTGTAGCTCAGGTTAAGCCAACAATACCCAGCCTCTCTGCACTCCTCAGACTTCTGCCTCCTCAGGGCATCTCAATCTGAAGAAGATGGTCCCGGCGGCTTTGGTGGGGATCTCAGGTGCTGCCCCCAGGACACCGGCTGCCAGTCATGTCACTTGGCTAAGGCCAGCAACACCTAGCCTCTCTGCACTCTTCCGAAGTCCACTACATTTAATGCTGTCCCCTGTTCCAAATTTCTGGTCACCCAGTCAAAGTAATTGATCGAATTCATCTGACAAGACCTACTTCTGGTAAAATCATGTGCCTTAGCTCTTGCAATCCACTGGATTCCAAAAATTGAACTATCATCTTTTTTAGCAGCAATTCCATTAATTTACTCACCACAAAGTTCAGACTAACTGGATTGCAGATCCCAGCTTCCTTTATGAAGAGTAACCATATCTGCCAGTCTCCAGTTCTTTGGAGCTACTCCTGACTCTAAAGAAGCACGTCAGCCAATGGAGTGGACATAACTTCTTTAACTTTATTTATTTAAAAATATTTATTAATTGCTTTACAGATATCAATAAATTGTCCAAAGCAAGGTACTGTTAAGTTCCCTTAAAATCCTTGGATGTGTCCCATCTGACCATATCGCTTTATCAACCTTTAATTTAGCTAACTCCTCACAAACACAGAGAGGCCCTAGCTAATGAATATTCATTGTGAAGATCCTAAAATCCAGATCTGTTTGTAGCTTATAAAGACCAGAGTTGATGATCATGGTTCCAAAGTCTCTATTTAGATGAAAGACACCAGAATGTGATGAAAGAATAGAGAGCTTCTTTTCCCCCCCCCCCCCCCCCCCCCACCACAGCAATTCTATTGCCATAAAAAGGTGGAAAATGCTTAATTGGAAGAGGGAGGGTTTTTTTTTTTTATTTCTTCACAAAGATTCTCTAGTCTTAGGCAATAGCCTGTTCTGTCTACTTGGTAAAGCTGACCCTGGTACAATTATAGCTGAGCAAGTCCTATAGATTTTGGAAGAGCACAGATACATTGGGGATGCAGTGTATAGAAGCTGTTTTGGGGTTCTGCGTCTATTGTGAGGCAACAGGAGGCTTTCCATGAATCAAACTGAGTGACTAAAGACATACCTCAGACCTGTATTTCTGGGACAGTGCCACATGTGCAGTGGAACATTTTCTCACAGCACTTTTAAAAATGATCAAGAATGACCAATAAGCCTAAATGTTTTCTGAAAGCATTTTTTTACTGTACTTCAGCACAGTGGTCTGGACAGCTCCTCTGGCAGGCAGATGGACAAATGCTCTCTTCAAAACTAATAGTGCTTTTCAGATTTAAGAAAAATGCACTATAACTACAAAATTTGTTATTGTGTGTTTTACTGTTTAAGACTGGCACTGCGCATAGGCACAGGATCATAGGAATCATGTCTCAGTGTATTCATCTCATCATCACAAGTCAACCTGCATGTGATGACAGTCTTAAGTACAAACAGCAGCTCCTGTTAACCTATATAATAAGCTCCCCCCATCCCCATTTAAGGCAATAAAAAAAGAATGATGAATAAACAAAGGTAACAAAACCTTCATGGTTAGTAGGTAGTTTCTTTGTGACTGATTGTAGGATGTATCCTTCCGGACAGAACAGCTGTTTGATATCTGTTTATTCTTGTCCCTTTCAAGGAAACATTTCTTCATGGGCTGTGGGGTAAATTTAAAAAATGTATCTAAAACGTTGATGAGATTTGGAAACAAATTTTCTGTATCCTTCACTGAATATGTTTAGATAATATAACACTTTTAAAAACAGAACTGACGAACTGGCAAGATGACCAGGCAGCAGCACCGTGCGCTGCTCTGCAGGCGGCCAAGACTCAGTTTTCAAGAGCCTTGTCCTGTTCCTTGGATCTGCAGAGGCTAGGGAACTGGAGAGGCAGCATTCTCAGCCTCCTGGAGGCAAGAAATCCCAGCTGTTGCTCAACAGTTACATCTATTGGCTGACTTTTGTCAGGTTCCAGAGAGAAATATGATTCAAGCCCTTTATCTGGATGATTGTCACCTCAATATCTAGAGTAGACATGAGGAGAAGCAACGTTTAAAGCAAAATTTAAAACATGGGGGGAAATCCTTGATAGCCACAAATGAAGGTTCAAAGTGCTTAAGTCCCAACCCCTTCCTGCCATAAATGTCAGCGATAAGGGAGTATGTAGGGTCTTAATGAGCTTTTTTAATATGCACATATAATGCAATTATATGGGTACAAGCAGAATGAGTCCACATTACTGTGTGAGTTGTTATTTTAAATACATGATTATTACTTAACTGCCTGATATGTAGCCTAAGTTCTTTTTATTAAGTTCAAGGCAGCTCTCAAGAATTATAAATAAACCTAACTGACATGCCCCAAACTTCTAACCTTGCCTCTATTTCCCCATCCTTAGTTTGTTATGACCACCCCTTCTCTCATCCCCATACTGAGATACCACCCAATCTGAAACTCTGCCATCATCACTCCTCCTCTCACCCTCCCCTCTTCCCCTCATGCCACCTCCTCTTTTTCCCCTTGGACTGCCACCTCCTTCACTTCTCTCTCCTCCCCATCTGCAACCACCATCACTTGTTTCCATCCCATGGGCTACTGCCATCACATCTCCTCCCCTCCCATCTCTGGCCAATGTTATCTCTTCTCCTCTACCTATCCCTACCGTCATGTCATCACCATCACTCCTCTTCTCCCTTCCTCCTCTCCCATCACTCCTTCTCTCCCCTTTTTCTTCCCCTTGACCACTGCCAACCACAGTGTTATTTGAATGGCAAATGGTTTTTATTATCATCTCACATTTGGAAAAACATTTAAAACATCATTGTTACTGGTAGGACATGGTTTCTGAGAAAGTTGTGTTATGACTGCTTGTTACAATACAGATAATATTAATGTTGAGGTTTCTTTCAATTTATAGATACAAAATAGCACCTTATCTCTTACAAACGTTATTAGTGAAGAAAGGGATAAACATACATTTGTAATCTATCTGTCTATAAATCTATAGTGGAAAAGGCTCATTACTAAAGGATGAGGTGATGTATTTTCCTCACAAACACACCCCACTTACCCATGATTCATCTTTAAATCAGCCTGATTTTCTATCTCTGGGTAATAAGAATACTGTGGCATTTGCAATGATCAAGCTTCCTTTGAGAGAAAACAAATAACTTAAAGTTAATTTGCCAAGTAGGAAACTCAGATTAAAGCAAATACCTTGTTTACTTCTAGGTTTTGGAGGCACAGAGAGATCAAGTAATGTGCCCAAGGTCACAAAGAGAGTCAATGACAGAAGTGAGTTTTGAACTCATGACCCAGCATTTCTCGTGATTCAGAAACCAATGCACTAACTACTGGATTACAGATAATTACTCCTCTTTCTAAGATTAAGCTGTTTAATGTGAGACAATGCTGAGATGGTGAGCGTTACAAAAATAAAACATTTTTCGATTGTAATGAAACGGTACAGGCAAAAATTCGGAGAATCGGCTGTGCTGGGACTCTGAAGGGAATGTAAGATTCCAGTACCAAGCACAGAAATATCCTTGGACATGTAGCAACTCAAGGGAATAATTCAGTTTTCCACGTGATTTAACTGATTCTGCCTTCTACTGAACTAAATACACTACAAGAGTCAAATCTCATCCCACAGGAAAAAAAAAATATGCATTTTCCCAAAAACAGGACGTCAAAATTGGAAATGAAAACTGCCAAGTTTGGACCTGCCCTCAACCGTGGTATCACGTTATCTATCATAGCAGTTCAGTAAGTGATATCTGCTCAGTACCGGGGCAGGGATTCCAGAATTCCCCTTCCTCATCAACACTTTCAACCCAGGAGATAAACGTACACATAATAAATCCCTTCCTTCCCTTAATGAAGTGTTTTGCATGGAGATTAGGGAGATCGGTGCAAATTGAAAAGCCATCATAGACCTCACAGGACACTTGAGACTGCCACCTAGACATTTAGAAATGAATGAACCCAAATAGGAATTAACAACTTTCAGAGATCTCCGGGAAAAAAAAAAAAATCCCTTAACTTCTGCGCTCAGTGAGTGAGTGAGGAAGACGGAGTGAGAGACAGGGGTAGGGAAAGAAAGAGGGGGTGGAGGGACAGAAAGACAGCGAGGCAGAGAAGCAGAGACAGATCGCGGAAGTTCACTGAACTGCGGGGATGATATGAAGGGAGTTAAGTTTCAGCACTACAGTTTGGGGACAGCTCCCAACCTTGAAAACAGAACCTCGAGCTTCCGTCCTGCTTTGTACAGTGGGTGACCTGTAGGATTACGATTTCAGCACTCCAGCCGTGATCAGCTCCTCTCCTGTTCTGCAGCATCGGGCTCCATAGGCACAGAGTTTCCAACGTAAACCAGGTATGTGAGAATCATGAATCGCAGGAAAAGCATAGGTCTAAGAAAGAATAAGAGTGTATCCAGAACCACAGCTGTAGACAGCAACTTAAGCAAGAATTAAGCGTTGAGAGGCAGAGCATTTAGCTCATGACAAGCAGTATCTTCCTAGCAAGGGGCAAGCTATGTCTTCAGGCATAACCAAAGTAAGCAGCTTCTCTAGGAAAAAAAAAAAAAAGCCCACATTTCAGGATACGCGTTGTTCAACCCAGATATCCCTGATTACAAGGTAAGTCATATTTGGTCCGGTTGACCTTACCTGTTATGTGGTGAAAATAGAAATAGAAGGGTTGGCTTTTATTTGGGAGATAGAAAAATGGGCAAGGGATGCATTGTTACGTTCATTCAACAATTATGTTGCCTGGCTACCATGATATTATTTCCGAACATCAAATATTAAAAAGATCATTCCTCCCCCTTATATTTTCCCTTCTGTCTGGGATTCAGTGTTACAAACACGTTGCTAGCTGGGGACTGCTAACCCTACTGATAGCGCTTCCTTCTTAATCCTGTTCGTTCTAACAGATTTAGAAGCTAATAAAGATTGCATTAGAAAACCGGCTGATCTCTGCCACTTAGCTTTTGTAATATCTTGTAATTAATTTTCTTGCAAAGTTTGAATTAAAATAGCACCCTCCAGTCTCTCTCCCATTTCTTCTCCCCTGTCGGCTAACCCCAGAATGGTATAAATTGAGAAGTCTTCACTGAGCTCAAGGTTAACAAAATGATGAATTTTTAATGCTGACTGATAAAAAAAAAAAAAAAAAGAAAGAAGGAAAGAAAGAAAGAAAGGAGTATCATCAAACCCGATTAGACCGATGATTTTTCCGATTTATGAGGTTTTTCGATCTAAAATTATTAAATTCCTTTTCCGAGCTGAAAAGTATGACTATTTGAATACATATATAAAAGGCCGACTTGATAGATTCTATTTTAAATAACAATTAATTACAGATATTAAATAGATGAAACAAACATACACAGACATATGGATAGGGAGAATAAAAGAATACTAATATTAGTATTCTCCCTATCCATATGTGTGTGTATGTGTAGATACACACACACACGCACGCACACACGGAAAGCAATGCACTGCTATTCATTATATTAGCAGATTACAACAGCCACTACTTTCCAATTTAAAAAGCCAAGTTATCCAATTCTTGGGTATTCATTTTCTTTATTTCTTCAGCAGAGCGGGGATTGCACAAACAAATGTATGGAAAGGAAGCCGTCAAGTTTGTTGGGTTTTAATTTCTCACATTTTCGCTGCCTGCAATTATTGTCAGGCAAGAAAGTCATCAAGCAGTTACCGAATGGGCAA
This sequence comes from Rhinatrema bivittatum, assembly GCF_901001135.1. Taxonomy (NCBI): domain Eukaryota; kingdom Metazoa; phylum Chordata; class Amphibia; order Gymnophiona; family Rhinatrematidae; genus Rhinatrema; species Rhinatrema bivittatum. Next base: position 197,943,115 of record NC_042618.1, on the reverse strand, counting down.
AGTACTGAATGGGAAATCCTACAGGGCAGAGCTCTTGTGTATTTGACTTGGTTGCGTTTTCTTGCATTCTGTCTCTCAGTCTGAGGAAGTCCTACTGTTCGCTGCAGAGCTCGAAGGCTTCCTCCCTTTTCCTATCCTCTAACATCCCAGGCATACACTTCTGTGGCATATTTGAAAAAAAACCCCTCTTAGGCAACCTCCGAAACTCTTAGCAGTCTCTGTAGCACCCAAGAAGTAAATTGTTTAATGTAAAGTTTAAAAGAATGGATTCTTTAAAAGTGTAGGCAGAAAACTTTCCCCAAGTACATGGACTATGATGAAAAGAAATGTCTCACCGAAACCCAAGTGTTTGATTTAACAAGATTTTAACTGAGAGCCGTCTGTAAAGGGCGACCTTAGCAGAGCGGGCAGAGTTTGAAACCAGCGCGTGTTTAGTTGCCAAGGAATATTTGGACTCTTTCATGTTCCACTAACAAAACTTCTGTGATATGTTATTTTATAATGCTAGGTCAAGGAAAAAGTCATAAAAGGCAACTTTGTGTCCTAGCGCCAACGTAATCCCAAATGGGAAATACTGCAGCTCAGCTGAGTTTACAGCGGTTTAACCTGTTAGCTCTACTCAACAGAAAGTTCATTTACCAATGCAAACATCGCCTCTGCTCCCAGCCTTAATTTTGATCGTACAGAACCAGAAAGGATATAAATACAGAACCAAGACAGGGTGAGACTGCCCGGATTCACAATCTTGCCCTTAAAAAGGTTTAGCCTTGGCCAACATGGTACAGATTGGGCAAGTTCCGATTAAAAAAAAACAACAACAAACCATCCAGGCAAGCACTACTAGTGACCCTATTATTTGCTAAAATTCAAATCCTTGTGGATTCAGTGTCTAGGTTATGCTTGCAATTATCTGTTTGACAGGCCCTCTTTGTCCGGATTCTCCCGGTCCTGGGTCCGTCCCCCCCCCCAAGTTGGTTTATATTTTGTGTGGACTGTAGATGTAGGATCGGATCGTGTGCTGCTTGCCAATCCGATCGGTACGCGCTGGTTGTTTCTGCTTTAAATTCACCTGTAGCGGCCCTGAAGAAACGTGCACGAATCTGACAAAAGAAAAAAGAGAGAGAAAAAAGAAGCAACCCAGTGTTCCCCGGTGAGCCACAAATCAATGAGAAAGCCACAGAACAGCTAGGACGAGCCATTCCTGCGGAAGGATGGCGGACGATTTATTGAAAAGATGGATGGTGCCCGCTCAGGGGAGGGAGGCGTTGTAAGCAGGGGGGGGCCTCGCCCTCACATGGTGCAAGTAGATGAATGATAGAAGGCCCGGACTTAATTGGCAAATCTGAAGACGCTTGGTCAACAGGGTGTGAGCCTCCACCCCAGATGAATTAAAGCTCTTAGGCCAGAGGCTGCCTTCCACCTTGGGTCCCTGTCAGTAACGGGAGGGCAGGTCTTAATGGCTCTCCGGGGACGTCGGAGGGTAAGAGGCGGCTCCCCCAGCCCTGAGCTGCTGCAGACTGGGGAAGATGGATAGCGCGAAGAGTGGGGAACAAAGAGAGAGAGAGAAAAAAATCTCAAAGTAATGCGGTGGATTCGAGCATTCCCTTCGGAAATCCCAACATGCTCCTTCCTTTGAAGCTAATGCCTTCTCTGTGCAAATCATGTTAATTATAACATGTGTCTGCGCCTCCCCCCCTCTCCCCCATCTAAAGGCGCTTATAAAAGAAGACTCGACCGTGCGCAGGACAAAGTGAGCGCGAAATAAAAGAAGCGAATTCTATGGTTCTTGCACAGACACTTTACACACAAAAGAAAACCCGGCGCTGTTGGGCTTTAGGAAAAATCTATGAATTAAAGGCAGTTCAGATTGAAAAAAAAAAAAAAAAAGCTGGGAGAGAGAGTATAATGAAAGGAAGGAGAAAGCTGTAGGGGCTGTTTCAAAGGCTTGTCTAGCAGATACTAACAGCGAGAAGTTGGGTGCTAGGTCAGTGATGGAAGGAAGACGACTTGTTTTCCCACAATGACATGAAGGTGTCATTTGCGAAATCTAACCCAAAATTAAGAATTCAATTATAAAGTGTTAGTTTCACGTTTTCCTCTTGTGCAAGTCTTTAAACCTCTGTTACCTGCAAAGCTAGGCTTGTTTAGCAGGAAAATACATTAAAATGCGATTCGAGCTTAGACTTTGCAGGTTCTGGTAGGGTTGAAGGCACTTTGGTTAGTGTCTGGGACAGGGAAGATATTCCTACACGCATACAAGAGCTGCTCTAGAACCACTCAAGTCAACTTTGCAAACGTATATCAATTCGCCCTAAGTGGCCTCAGAGAAAACTTGATTCATTCTAGGTCTTGCTACAGTTTATAGGATCGTCAGAGAAATTAACCAAAAAATTGAGGAGCTTTGTTGCACTAAAATCCGCCCCTTCAAAATTTATGGGGACCTTTTTTTTTTTTTTTTTTTTTTTTTGCCAAAGCGTTAGAATGTCCATATTCGTGATCTGGGCCTTTTGTGAACCTGATGTATCATAACTTCATTCTTTTGTTTATAGCTGCTGTAGATTAAACCATTGAACTTCCCACCCAAATGCAGGAGTGGATCTAATATTCTATAATAGGGGATGCTTTGGTAGAACTCATTTTGCAAATTTGATGGATCTTTGACTTACTAACCTCATGTTTAACTTTCAATGCAGGAGTGGTGCAGCAGACCTTTAGGCTCACTCTCCACCCCATGGATCCTCTCCTGTTTAGGAGGCCAAGAAAGCACCCCCACCCCCTCCAAAGCAGGGCTTCCCAAACCTTTCCTGATGACCCTACAGCCAGTTGTGTTCTCAGGAGACCCGCCATGAATATGTATGATATACATATGCATATACTCATTCTACAATGTATGCACATTTATTTCATGCATAGTCATGGTGGATCTCCTAAAAACCCGACTGGCTGTGGGAGTTCCCAGAAGAGGTTTATCAAGCTCTACCTCAGAGGAATTTCCATCTCACATGCTTTCCCTATGGCCTCTTGAGTCACAGTTTGGCCAATGGCCTAATATAGATAACGACATCAAGGGATACATATTTGGATCAATAAGTTATATGCCTAGATTTGTGGTTTGGTTGGAACTATAACTGCCCCTTCAGTTTGGATTTTTAACACTAAGTATGCTAGAAGATGACAAATAGTAATCACCCAAGAAAGATTTTATTTATATATTATTTTTTAAATAAAAATGGACAACTTTTACAAGATACAAATCTTTCTTTTTCACAGAGACAAAAGACGGTAGGGAATAAGAGAGATGGAATTTATTTAAAGGAAAAAATTACATGTAAAAACATAGATAACTGAGCCAAAATAAAAGTTCTTATTTTAGTTGTACTATCTGATGAAAAGGAACCTAGTAATTAATGTCTACTGGCAATATTTTCAGAAATCCTGGCTTGTCTTCCCAAGTCTGTGGATCACTCCTACCTCCTTCTCCCCTCCCTTCCCCCCCCCCCCCCCCCCCCCCACACACACACACATCTAGGTTGGTTGTGAGACCCAGTCTATGGATGCCTAGTCTCTTCTTACACACTCAGCTACTGCACAGAGAAAATAGAATCAAAAGCTCTGGATGTATTTTTTTTTTCCTGTAGCTGATATTATCTCATAAAAGGATGGTCTTTGTCTAATGAATTTCACTGCCCGCAGACAATAATAGGAAAAATGCAGCTTCACACAGACAACCTGAACCTTTTGCATAGCTACTTTTGTCACCAGCCAGATACTTTAATTTAAAACAAATAAGTCTAAAGCAATCTAAAAATAATGGTTTGTATTTTTTTTTCTCCACCTCCCCTTCCTCCCATTCTTGGCTGAGACACACTGTGGCCTCTGCAATTATCTCCAGCTGTCAAGGGGAGAGGAAAGTAAATAAAATGTGCCTGTTTAATATGCATATATTTATTAGGTTTTCTTTATATTTAGTACCAAAGTGTAGAGGGTGACCTGGAATCACTTCTCATGTGCACAAGAAGATTTTAGATTAGCTGAAAATAGTTCTGCTGACATAGAAGCTTTAATTTGCTGTATATCCCCCATTTGAACCTCCCAGGCTTCCCTATGCAAATTCTTTTTATGCCAGAAAGATTTTTTTTTAATTGAGCATCAATGATGTCACATGAGTTACCCAAAGACAAAAGTTAAACAAACAATTACTAATATAAAGATTTATTATTCATTGAGTACCAACTGTTTCACAGCAATATACAAGTCCGTTTTCTTATTAAAAAGGGCAAAGAGGCTAATTGAGCAGAGTTTTGTACTGGTGCAAACCTTACTGCAGAGAAGATTTGGGTGTTTGTATTATTACAGTGTGCATGGAATTAACCTGGATATGAAGCTGGTCAAGCTGAAAGAAAACCAGCACTTACCCACACAGGGATAAAGTTTGTTACTGCCTGGGGTTAATCCCTCGTGCAAACTTTAATGCATTACGATGCATCTAAAGATTGCAATAGTGCTGGTTATCCGAGCACTAAGACATAAAATTGCTGTAAAACCTGTCATACATTCCCAGGAGGATCCTGTGAATGTCAAGAGAGGTTTAATCAGATATCACAGTAGGTCTTGCCATATTTGTTGTGTCCCGCGGCCGTGGCAGGCCACGACCGCGGTCCCCTACCTCGTCCATGGCGGCTACCCGCCGCGGCAGCCTCGGGGGAAACCCCTGACCGGGTGCACATTGTCCCGGCGCGGGTCCCTGGCTTGACCACCGGGTGGAGAGCCGTCTCTGCTCTGTCCCCGCGCCGTTCCTGCAGCCTTTCCTCCATGGAGGAAATTCAAGATGGCCGCCGCCATCCTTAGGCGCGAGGCCGCGCCCCCTTCAGAGATTTAAAGGGACCTGACCCTTTAACAAGCCTCACTTGTCCTTAATCAGCCTGAGCAGGGTAAGTATAAAGGGAAGCTTCCTCTGCTCATTCCCTGACTTGGCAACGTCCTCCAGCGCTGTCTAGTCTGCTTGCCTCAGTGAGTTCTTGAGCTTCGGATCCCTGTTCCTGTTTCGTCTTGGTCTTCTCAGTTCCTGACTTCGGATTGGCTTGCGGTGATTCTCTGGTGTGACCTCGGACTGGCAAGTGGTGATCCCTCGGTGTGTGACCTCGGACTGGTAAGCGACGACTCTCTGGCACCTGATCTTGGACTCCTCCTGGACTCCGTCTCCAAGGGCCCGCCTAAGTCCCAGCGGTCCGGGTCCCTACGGGCTCCTCCTGGGGGGACCGCGGACTTCCAGGGTGAAGCTCCAGTCAGCCCTTGCACCGATACCACGACTCCTTGGGGTCCACCTAAGTCCCAGCGGTCTGGGTCCCTACGGGCTCCTCCTGGGGGGACCACAGAATTCCAGGGGTGAAGACACAGTTCCTCTTCTAGCCTCTTCATCTGCCTGCAGTCTCTGCCTCCAGAACCGAGGGTCAACTGCGCTCCTCTTCTATTATGCCTCGCCACCCGACGAGAGAACTTACAGATCCTCCGCAAGGTATACCATCCTCTCATCGGCCCAAGGGTCCACAAGCCTGAGCATAACAATATTGGGGCGGATTTTAAAAGGAGCGCGAATAGCCTACTTTTGTTTGCGCTCCAGGCGCAAACAAAAGTACGCTGGATTTTAGTAGATACGCGCGGAGCCGCGCGTATCTGCTAAAAACCTGGATCGGCGCGCGCAAGGCTATGGATTTTGTATAGCCGGCGCGCGCCGAGCCGCGCAGCCTACCCCCGTTCCCTCCAAGGCCGCTCCGAAATCGGAGCGGCCTCGGAGGGAACTTTCCTTTGCCCTCCCCTCACCTTCCCCTCCCTTCCCCTACCTAACTCACCCGCCCAGCCCTGTCTAAACCCCCCCCTTACCTTTGTCGGGGGATTTACGCCTCCCAGAGGGAGGCGTAAATCCCCGCGCGTCAGCGGGCCTCCTGCGCGCCGGGACGTGACCTGGGGGCGGGTCCGGAGGGCGCGGCCACGCCCCCAGGCCGCCCTGGGCCGTAGCCACGCCCCCGGGCCCGGCCCCGGAACGCTCCCGACACGCCCCGAAAACGCCACGCGGTTCGGGCCTGCCCCCCGACACGCCCCCCGACACGCCCCCTCCGAAAACCCCAGGACTTACGCGAGTCCCGGGGCTCTGCGCGCGCCGGTAGGCCTATGTAAAATAGGCTTACCGGCGCGCAGGGCCCTGCTCGCGTAAATCCGCCCGGTTTTGGGCGGATTTACGCGAGCAGGGCTCTGAAAATCCGCCCCATTATGTGAGGCCAACTTGGTTGGGTTAAAAAGTGCGCTAAAAACTTCAATAACACATTTAAAACATGTTCCTGTACACTTATAAAGCAAAAATAAACCCCTTTATCTTCACCTTTGGAACTGTAATTATAATTTTGTGTTAATGGCAGCATTAACTTGGATTCGTGAGGTATCCGAATCCGTGTACAATTTAAATAAACTGATTAGCATAAATGTGTATATTCAGCTCATTTAAATTTTAACATAAAAATACATTTTCATGAAAAAAAAAGTCTGTTACCATTAACATGAATGTTTAACAAATATTAACACACATGAACTCTGCTACGGTGTTAATGCCGTGTAGTACCCAAGATGCAGGAGGGATAACAAGTATGTGTCAAGCTCTGGAAGAAGGGCCTTGCTGGCATAGAAAACTTGACCCACTGCTTGGTTCCCTGGGTTCAGGAAAGACTCATTTGCTTAGTACAAGATTTTCAGGACTACGAAGGATTTCTTGCTTCCTCTGGATGAACACACATCCTGCAAAAAAGAGCTCAACTTTCAATTATGATGATTAGTTTAGTTTATTTCTTGATTAATCACAACTTTGTCATTACAGTATCCTCCAAGAACCTCAATGAAACACCCCCCCCCCCACATGATTAAATAAAAACATACCAACACCAGGAAACTCTTAAGAGAGAGAGAGAGACTTGATGAGAAAAAGAAACTGGCACCTTAACTCTCCCATTGAAATACATTGGAGTAAGGGAATTTCTGAGAAGAAGCAGTAGACAAATGGAAACATTCGGTCCTATAACATGGTATCTCTTTCATTTTTTTTTAAAGAGAGAGTGTGCAGTGCTCTTGAATTTGCCCCTTTCCACCCCCAACCAAACCTGTCAGCTGACCACCTGTCTGATTTAGGATCAATCCAGGATTTCCAGTTCCCATCCAAAGAGGGGATTTCTAGGACTGCATTCTTCTCTGAAAAATGCAAGACTACAGATCCTAAGATGCCTTAAATAGAGTCAAGCCCATCTTAAATGCAAGCACAGGGCAGTTTGGCATCAGCTGGCAAGCACAGAATACTTTTAGTCAATATTTTCTCTCATACTCCATCATTCATCAAAAAAAAGTTAATAACGCATGCGTTATCAAAAAGGTGTTAGTGGTGTTTAAGGAAATTTAGGGGCCAGTTTCGCATGTAGAATGAGACGTACAAACAGCACAGTACACCTTGGTGAAGATTTGACATCATTTGGAGTGAGGAAAGTCTCACAAAGATGAAACGTTGTACTATGTTCTCTCACCTTGATGGCACCCTGTTATAGAGTCCATCAAGCTTGGGTGAGATAACATAGTACAACGTTTCATCTTTGTGAGACTTTCCTCACTCCAAATGATGTCAAATCTTCACCAAGGTGTACTGTGCTGTTCGTACGTCTAACTCTACATGCGAAACTGGCCCCTAAATCCTAAACCACCACTAACACCTCACCTTGCCCTATCAGGTGGCCCTCCTATAGAGATATAAATAGGTGCACACAGTGAGGCCTTCCCCTGCAGGGCACTCTCTCTCTCTACTCCACTCCACTCCACTCCTTCTCCTCTCTCCCCCTTCCCAAGCCCAGAAATGGCCAAAATGCAATTCCAAAAATGTATTGTAAATTGCATTATGGCCAATTTGGACATATCGCACAGCTTAGTGCCAGGGAAAAAGCTATAGTTATTTCCTGTGTTAAAAGCATTAACGCCAGAACACATTTTGATAAATGATCCTATTAGAGAACCAGGGTCAAGGGAAACTACACATGGCTGTGTGTGAAAAGGTGAAGGAAAGATACTATGGGCCAGATTTTGAAACATACGCGCATGGTCTACATTTGCATGCGCTACCCGGCGCAAGCACATGTACGCCCGATTTCATAACATGCACACGCAGGCGCGCGTATGTTATAAAATCCAGGGTCGGCGCACGCAAGGGGGAGCACAATTGTGCACCTTGCGCACGCTGAGCCCTATCCGAGCCCCACTGCCTTCCCCTGTTCCCTCCCAGGCCGCTCCGAAATCGGAACGGCCTCGGAGGGAACTTCCTTACCCCCCCCAACCCACCTTCCCTTCCCTTCCCCTACCTCCCCCGCCCTTTCTTCCCTACCTCTGTTGTGTTCTTTTTTTGTTTTAAAACTTACTTCAGCCCTGGGACTGAAGTAAGTTGCACGGTGATCCCCCTCCCAATAGCCATGCAGAAGCCTCTGGCCCCGCCCCTTTTGAAAAGCCCTGGGACTTACATGCGTCCCGGGGCTTTATGCGTGTCGCTGGGCCTTTTGAAAATCTTCCAGATTTACGAGCGTAACCTTTTGAAAATCATGTGCATTGTGATGCTGGAATGGTACTGGCTCTTTCCTAACCTACTACAGTTTTCAGATTTGTTTTATAACAATTTTTTGACTAGGGAAGAAAAATTAATAGAAACAACTTGTATTATAGCACTGCATACATGTAGTAGTGCTATGAAAATGCTAAGTAGTTTTCAACTGGGTCCTGCCAATACAGGAGATTAAATGACTGGACCAGGGCCACACAGAGTACTGGTGACAGGGAAGACTTTTGACCTCATGTCCCAAAACTGTTCTTGAATCATAGTTCAATAGTCCAGTGCTCTAAACACTAGACCACACTTCTTCCCAAAGTGCTTTAAAGGCCAACTTTCATCTCTTCAAAGAAAACATACTGAGGCTCTCCATTACAATATTCATTTCTCCCAGCATACTTTCTTCTGGAATTGTCTGTGTTATTTCTGGTGGCAGAGTTAGCTAATGATGCATTCTCATCCCAGGAGCCATCTGACCAACTAAACTGCACGGTCACCTGGGCTGTTCAAAATCAAGAACACATATGTGCTATGCTGTGGCTGAATCACTGCACTGTGCCCCAATTAAACACAAACATACCTACAGATGCCTGCTTAGCTTTGCTTAGTATTGAACAACATCCTTAAAATGATTTAAGTCTCAGTCTGTAGGAGGCATTTAGACTTTTGATTACTTTAACACAAAGCATCATAAAAGGACAATACTCTTGAGTGTCACACAAAGCAAGCTGCTAAGAATACATGAGAGCAGACGATAGATCCAAGGGAAGAAGCTTAGAAAGAAGTTAAGGAATGTACTGCTAAGCTCTTAATTTTTAGGTCTTCCTCATATGCTTATTTTGAGTGTTTGGGTTTTTGTAACACAGCAGTTCTGCAGATAGCAAGTGCTTGATTATTACATGGGATTGTAATCTTTAGGACATGAAAGTTCTCCTTTAATAATTCAGAAGCATGCATACAGTAGGGATGCACACTCATTTAAAATGAATGTGTAAGCCAAAACAAAATAGGCCATTTGGTTTTTCTAATGGAATGAACCAAATGTCAAGTATCTCTGAATCAAATGAAAATGTTTGTTTTATTTGTTTTTGGCAATTTGTATACACTGTTCAGTAGCTTGAGTGTTTATTGGTAGCTGTGCACAAGTTGACAAATTGTGCATGCAACTACTGATATGCATGCAAGCTACCAAACTGCACACAAATTGCCTAAAACAAAAAGACAAAAAAGGAACCAAACCAAACCAAAAATCCCCACCCAAACACATTGAAATGAACCAAAATGAAATTTCTTTTGCATGCACATTCCTAGCATAGAGGGTCCTCTAGGGTGGAACATCTGGGTACAAATTTTGATGCCTAATCTCTGCAACAACCTTCAAAGAGATGTTGTAAGAAAGAACAATGATGTTAACATTATTCTTATAGTATCATCATGATTTTAATCTTTTGGGGTAAACTCAATGATGTGCAATCAATTTCTTACCAAGGAGCTCTCACCAGCTCTGTTCCATTCAGTGAGACATTTATTATCATAAAATAATGGAACAAGGGGCTTCCTAGATTCCCATCCAGCATGTTACTGGGTACAGTACAATGAAATCCAGCAACTTTTCCCATTTCACACTGAGTGCATAGCATTTGGACACATGAGTCTCAGGAGTAATCCTGAGCCAGAGTTTCTCTGCTAAATTCACTAATCCACCCTCTTCCCTTGACCTTTGGGGCATGGAGTCCTAAGTTGATTTTAGCTTTCCTTGAAAGCCATGGGGAATATATTTTGTACTTAGTAATAAAGCTAAGGATTAGTCTGCCATCAGACGTCTGTGGAAACTTCACTGGATACATTCACAGCACACATTCCTGGTTGATAATAACATCCATGGTAAAAGAATGCATAAACAGCAAAATCAAAATAGATATCTAGGAGTAGACTAAGCATGAGGGATAAATATCTCTTCTCCAAGTCCTGAATAGCTGAACAACAGGAGACTCATGGCATGTTCTCTTATGTTCAACAAATGATACTCAGGTCAACTCAAAGGTTTTCGTAGGGCTACCACCTCACCCAGGTCAAACCAAATAGGCTGACTCAGTCCTTTTTTGCCCACTGCATGCATAAAATTATAATTCTGATTTCCCTAAGTAGGACTATGACTCCATGCACACACTGGGTGAGGTGGCAACCCTAATTATATGGCTCTATCCCATGGGGATTTTAAATCAGACCCGTCTACCCCAAACCATCACCCAAGCTTTAGCACTACCAGGTCACTCAACTCTAGGACAAAATCTGTAGTATAAAAACAACATGTCCTTTTATTCACAGAAGCCATTGTTCAAATGTTCATGCAATAGTGTCCTTCTGCATTTCGATATCTGCACTCTTGGCAGAAGAACAGAGGAGCTGCCACGCAGAAAGACATTTCTTGATGTTAGGAACCACAAAAACTTTGCTTAAATGGAAATTAAAAAAAAAAATTGTTACAGCTTTTAGTGGCTTCCAGTGCTGTGCGAGACACCTGGTTACCATGGTAACTGCTGTAGCAGCAACCATTCCATGCTTGCACTAGCAACGGATCAGGACAAAAAGGAACAGCCATCGTACAGACCACCGACATGAGCTGGCCAGCTGTGAAGCCTGAGACCCCCAGGGACTCACAGGGCCAGACCTTCACTCCTGTCATGCTCATTGTGTGTGACCATCAGCAAATAGCTGAAAGGTTATTTAAGTAGGTATCATTTAATATATCCCCTGGATTCCTATTAAAATCAGGCAATTGTATGGTATGTAGGGCTGGAAATATGCAGGGTCCCACTTCTTCTAGAAATACTGGATTGCTTAAGAGCTCCAGAGCTTCTGTCTGAAATTTTAATTGTATGTGGATTTTGACAGATATTGAGTATATTTTTTTTTAGACAAAATAAACTTTATAGTGATAAAAAATATAAATGTTACAGTAGCAATCTAACACAGCATCAAATAAACTGCAATTAAAAATGAGATTAATTATATAACCATTATAACAGGCAGGGACAGTAGAAGGGTATTAGATACCCTAGGCAAATTTTCAGTCTTGCTCTCCCCATACCCACACACAATTAAAAATTATGCATTTATAATAACAGATTATTCATGAAAAAGGACATTCAAAGTACAGTTTTCTGAGCTAAAAATATCACATCATCATGTATATCATTTTTGCGTACACTGCTGTGGTGCCAATTAGAAAACCTTGCAAAAAGATCACTTAAAACTTATATAGTTTACCTGCCATACCAAGACAGCACAGACTGCCAGCACTCAAATAGCAGCAACCCTACCTATGAAAAGTCAACACTACAAATATTACACCAAGTCCTAAAGCATAGTAACATAGTAAATGATGGCAGATAAACACCAATGGTCCATCTAGTCTGCCCAGCTAGTTGCTTTTGGTAGTAACTGCTATTCTGTGCAGATTAACCCCATGCCTGCTGTTAAGGATAGTAACTGCCGCTCTGTGCAGGTTACCCCCATGCAAAAGTCTTACTCTTAGAGGTTAAGCCCATTTTTTCATTTCCATCCTATAGCCTGTAGGGATCCACAGTGCTTATCCCATGCCCTTTTGAATTATATTATTGTTCTCATCTTAACCACTTCCTCTGGAAAAGATTTGATGTCTGTGCATCATTAAAGCCTTTCAGGTATCTGAAGGTCTGTGTCATATCTCCCCTGCACCTCCTCTCCTCCAGGGTATATATATCTATATATACATACATATATATTCAGATCCTTCAGCCTCTCCTCATAGGTCTTCCTAATCAAACCCCAAAACATTTTGGTTGCCCTTCTCTGGACTGCCTCCATCCTGTCTCTATCCTTAGGAAAACGGAGCAAACCAGACTGCTCTAGATCCCCACCCCTAGCAGAATTCCTCCCCTTGGTCACACACGCAGAACACAGACTCTCAGCAAATAAAGAACAAGTGGCCACAAATTAAAAATAGAAATGGAAACCTCAAGACACTAGACTTTTGCCTGTAGTGCCATAATGAAGAGATAGAAACATCACAATTCCTTAACACTGTTGCTTCCACCTCTCCCCCTTTCCTCCTTCTCCAACGGTGGCTCTGATACACTACTTCCTGTGCCACTTCCTCCTCATATTTTATCCAGTGACCCTCCTCTCTCTCTCTCTCTCTCCCTGTCAGGCAGCTTCCATCGCTCTCCTTCCCTCGCCACAGCAGCAGGAGTCTGCCTCCTCCCCCAGCTTTTCGGCACTCTCCTCTCAGTTCCCCCACCACATTTATCCTAGCATGCTCCTCTTTCTCCCTCCACCCACCAGAAAGGTCTCTCTCTCTCTCTCCTTCAGTAGCAACATCCTCTCTGGTGCATCATTTCCCTCTCTCTACCTCAACAACCCGCCCTCTGCCAAGCCCCAGCAGCATCTAGATTCCCCTCTCCCCACCCCCCACCACTACAGCAGCTCTCTTCTTTCTCTCTCTTCTCTCTACCAGCCCCAGCAGCATCCAAGTCCCCCCATCTCCCCCATCATAACCACAGTAGCAACATTATCGTCTCTCTCCCCCCCCCCCCACCAGCCATAGCAGTATTCCCCTCTCTTTTGCTCTCCCCCAGCCCCAATAGCATCCGGATTCCCCTCTCCCCCTCTAGACGCAGCATCCCCTCTCTCTCTCTCCCTTGCCCCAGCCCCAGCTCTAGCTTTAGCAGTATCCATCCATCTCCTTCCCTCCTCTCTCTCTCTCTCTCTGCCTGCTTCCTACCTGGGGTGCTTTGGGCTCCAGCACGAACAAGCATAGGCAACAGCTCTTCTTCTCAATTAGGGCTTGCACTTTGATTCTAGGGGTGCCATGGGACTCAAAAAAAAGCAATGGAGCGGCAGCGGCTTGAAGGCAGACCAACCCTGCCCTACCTGGCTCCAATCTCCTCGGAGTGCGCACGCCTCTCCTGCTTGCCTTCACTTCCATCTGTGCTCACCCATCCTGAAAACCTGGGCTGTTTGTGGCTCTTGAGGACCGGAGTTGGTCACCCCTAGTGTAGGCAATGCCAGTTCTCGAAGGTCACAAACAGGCCTGGATGTCAGGCAATCTGCAATCATCATTATCAGATATATCTGCATACCTTTTACACATTTTGACTACCCTACAAAGCAGACCCAACCGAGTTTTCTACCCCTAGCTGCTTGCTGACAATCAGCTTCCGCTTCCTCTCTGCGGTAAATGGATGGGTTAAAATTAAAGACAATTTTACATTTACCAGCAAACTGAGGCCACCTGAGTAAGACGTTAAAGAATTGTCACGTGTCAGAAACCTCAACAGAAACCTCACAGCATGACACCCAAAGGGGAGAGAGAGAGGGATGGGTGCTCTCGGTACCCCCTGCTGCTTTCTTTCTTTCAGGATGGCTGCTGGGCTCATGTCAACACTCTGGACTGGCAGACTGAGGCAATGCTGGTCCTACTACAATGCTGCTTCTGCCACCAAAATCATGGTGCTCTAGGGAGCTGCCTAGTTATTTTAATACCTCCGTTGGCCACGATAACTGGCAGATGAAGTAAAGCATTTCCACACTGAAATAGTTGAACTAAAAAACTAAGCAACTGTTAGTAATTAATATCACAGTAAGAACATAAGAACATGCCATACTGGGTCAGACCAAGGGTCCATCAAGCCCAGCATCCTGTTTCCAACAGTGGTCAATCCAGGCCATAAGAACCTGGCAAGTACCCAAAACATAAGTCTATTCCATGTTACCATTGCTAGTAATAGCAGTGGCTATTTTCTAAGTCAACTTAATTAATAGCAGGTAATGGTCTTCTCGTCCAAGAACTTATCCAATCCTTTTTTAAACACAGCTATACTAACTGCACTAACCACATCCTCTGGCAACAAATTCCAGAGTTTAATTGTGCGTTGAGTAAAAAAGAACTTTCTCCGATTAGTTTTAAATGTGCCCCATGCTAACTTCATGGAGTGCTCCCTAGTCTTTCTATTATCCGAAAGAGTAAATAACCGATTCACATCTACCCGTTCTAGACCTCTCATGATTTTAAACACTTCTATCATATCCTCCCTCAGCCGTCTCTTCTCCAAGCTGAAAAGTCCTAACCTCTTTAGTCTTTCCTCATAGGGGAGTTGTTCCATTCCTTTTATCATTTTGGTAGCCCTTCTCTGTACCTTCTCCATCGCAATTATATCTTTTTTGAGATGCGGCAACCAGAATTGTACACAATATTCAAGGTGCGGTCTCACCATGGAGCAATACAGAGGCATTATGACATTTTCCGTTTTATTCACCATTCCCTTTCTAATAATTCCCAACATTCTGTTTGCTTTTTTGATTGCCGCAGCACACTGAACCGATGATTTCAATGTGTTATCCACTATGACGCCTAGATCTCTTTCTTGGGTAGTAGCACCTAATATGGAACCTAACATTGTGTAACTATAGCATGGGTTATTTTTCCCTATATGCATCACCTTGCACTTGTCCACATTAAATTTCATCTGCCATTTAGATGCCCAATTTTCCAGCCTCACAAGGTCTTCCTGCAACCAAGGATCCGGGTGGTTGCCAAAGACATGGATGAAGGACGGCTGGGTCCAGGTAGTTGAAGAGTCTTCACCCTCGGAAGCCCGCGGCTCCCCTGGGAGGAGCCCATGAGAGCCCAAGCCGCTGGGACTTAGGAGAATCCTCTGGGCCAGCAAGTACCGGATAGCTGAGATGATGGAAAAAGCTGAAGTCGGAGTCCAAGAGCGAGCCGGGTCAGAAGCCAGAAGTCCGAGATCCAAACCAAAGCCAGGGACGTAAGCAGAAGACAGAGTCATGGGACGGAGCCGGGTCAAAGCCAGAAGTCAGAGGACGAACAAAAACCAGGAGCGGAAGCTGGAAGCGAAATCAGGAGATGAAGCCGGGTCAGAAGCCAAAAGTCAGGAGTCAATGTGAAAGCCAGGAGTGGAAACTGAAGACGAAGTCAAGAGCAAGCCAGGTCAGAAGCCAGAAGATAAGACGATCAGGACACACTGCAGCAACTAAATACTCAGGGGGACTGAGGAACCTCGTTGCAAGGCGCTGTCTAGGTGAAGCTGCAGGGTTTAAATACCCTGCAGCGTCTGACGTCATTCAGGGCGTCCTCAGTAGGTTTCCCATGCTGGCCCCTTTAAGGATGGCTCCTCCTCACGCTCACGTATCTAGGGGGAGAGACGCGCTAGGGGCCATACAGGCTCGAGAAGACCACAAAATGGCCTGGGCCATCCCCGAGCTAGGTGGAGGGACCGGGGCACGGCCCGGGACCACAACAGCAACTCTATGAAACATACAATAGAAACATTGAACATGATGGCAAATAATGGCTTTAATGCTCATCCAGTCAGCCCATCCACATCTCTCATCGATCATCTAACGGTCCAACTAACTCCCTCACAGGCTTTCTGCTTCAGATATATTTTTAAAGTTTTTATTGTGAGTTTTTGCCTCTACGGCCAACTTCTTTTCAAATTCTCTCTTAGCCTATCTTATCAATGTCTTACATTTAACTTGCCAACGTTTATGCATTATCCTGTTTTCTTCTATTGGATCCTTCTTCCAATTTTTGAATGAAGATCTTTTGGCTAAAATAGCTTCTTTCACCTCCCCTTTTAACCATGCAGGTAATCGTTTTGCCTTCTTTCCACCTTTCTTAATGTGTGGAATACATCTGGATTGTGCTTCTAGGATGGTATTTTTTAACAATGACCACGCCTCTTGCACACTTTTTACTTTTGTAGCTGCTCCTTTCAGTTTTTTTCTAACTATTTTTCTCATTTTATCAAAGTTTCCCTTTTGAAAGTTTAGCACGAGAGCCGTGGATTTGCTTACTGTCCCCCTTCCAGTCATTAAATCAAATTTGATCATATTATGATCACTATTACCAAGCGGCCCCACCACCTTTACCTCTCTCACCAAATCCTGTTCTCCACTGAGAATTAGATCGAAAATTGTTCCCTCTCTCGTCGGTTCCTGAACCAATTGCTCCATAAAGCTATCATTTATTCCATCCAGGAACTTTATCTCTCTAGCGTGTCCCGATGATACATTTACCCAGTCAATATTGGGGTAATTGAAGTCTCCCATTATTACCGCACTACCAATTTGGTTAGCTTCCCTAATTTCTCTTAGCATTTCACTGTCAGTCTCACCATCTTGACCAGGTGGACGGTAGTATACTCCTATCACTATAGTCTTCCCTGACACACAAGGGATTTCTACCCATAAAGATTCAATTGTGCATTTAGTCTCATGCAGGATGTTTATCCTGTTGGACTCTATGCCATCCCGGACATAAAGCACCACACCGCCTCCCGGGTGCACCTCTCTGTTATTGCGATATAATTTGTACCCCGGTATAGCACTGTCCTAGTGGTTGTCCTCCTTCCACCATGTCTCTGAGATGTCAATTAAGTCTATGTCATCATTCACTGCTATACATTCTAATTCTCCCATCTTACTTCTTAGATTTCTGGCATTAGCATACAAACATTTCAAAGTTTGTTTTTTGTTTGTATTTTCATTCTGCTTTTTAATTAATAGGGATAAGTTAGAATTTTTTAGCTCAGGTGAGTTTTTAGTTACAGGCACTTGGACTACTTTTCTTATTATTGGAACCTCACTGTCGGGATGCCCTAATTCTAATGCATCATTAGTATCCTTTGAAGATACCTCTCTCCGAACCATGCACTGCTGAGTGATTGTCGGCTTTCCCCTTTGTTCTAGTTTAAAAGCTGCTCTATCTCCTTTTTAAAGGTTAGCGCCAGCAGTCTGGTTCCACCCTGGTTAAGGTGGAGCCCATCCCTTCGGAAGAGACTCCCCCTTCTCCAAAAGGTTCCCCAGTTCCTAACAAAATTGAATCCCTCTTCCTTGCACCATCGTCTTATCCATGCATTGAGACTTCGGAGCTCTTCCTGCCTCTGGTGACCTGCACGTGGAACAGGGAGCATTTCAGAGAATGCTACTCTGGAGGTTCTGGATTTAAGTTTTCTACCTAAGAGCCTAAATTTGGCTTCCAGAACCTCCCTCCCACATTTTCCTATGTCGTTGGTGCCCACATGCACCACAACAGCTGACTCCTCCCCAGCACTGTCTAAAATCCTATCTAGGTGACGCGTGAGGTCCGCCACCTTCGCACCAGGTAGGCATGTTACCAGGCGATCCTCACGCCCACCAGCCACCCAGCTGTCTACATTCCTAATAATCAAATCACCAACTATGACGGCCGACCTAACCCTTCCCTCTTGGGCAGTAGGCCTTGGGGAGATATCCTCTCTGGTTCCTCAGTACAGACTTAATAATCCACTCCCTTCAATCTCTGACGAAATCTCTCTTCAGAGGATCTTCAGGAAAACTTGGGAATTTCAGTTGGATTGCACTGCAAGATCTCCCTAATAGGAGGCTGTGCACCCTGACCTTGCATCCGAGCCACATTACTGGGACAGGAGAGAGGACAGGAAATTCTCTCCCCTTGAATAGATCACCCTCCAGTACCTCTTTCTCTCTTTCTCTGAGAAACCTCGAAGAACCCTAAACCACAAGGGCTTAGGAGTTTGGCAAAACATTGACACCTCCCACTGGAAAGTGTTAATCACCTTCTATCACTCCCACTGAACTCTGAACTCTCCCTCAGGTCTAGTGAGAATCTGAGACCTGCTAGTAAGGGATAGTTTTTGGGACCCCCTTATAATAGATTAACCTGATAACAGAGTAATGTAGATGGTAATGATCACCACCAACCTATTGGGAGACCTGTTTGGTTTCTGATTAGTTATAACCAACTCAGTCACTGGATTCAAATATTTATTATAGTTGGCTTCATTCTTCATCTTTCTTCTCAGGCCCATTAATGGCACGTTCACGGAGCAAGATGTAAATCAGCTTATGGCAGGCTTGGATGGACACTTGAGGATGGTGAGAAGGGTACTGTGGTCGTTAACCACAATTTCATTTGACTTAGACCAGCATTTAAACTAAGTAAGATGAGAAGCACAAACTGCTCTTCTCGATCTGATCTAGAACCTCTTTCAAATTCACAGTGATTTGCATAGGGGATGCGAGGGCCAGTATGTTGGATTAAGTATGGGAATCTGTATGCTTATGAATATTAGGATGGTAGACAAAGAGGAAGGCCACAAAATGAAACTTAGATAAGGAACTATATCCTTCAGGTGGTCAATTTTCTGTAGCTGGCAGCCAAATTATATCCTTTAGCATTGCATTAGAAAAACTAAGCAGACTGGATGGGCCAATTAGCCTTTAATTGGTTTCATCTACTATGTTATTATGCCTCTTTTTGGAGCACAAGGTAGTTCCTGGTGAAAATGAGGATACTCTTGAAGCAGCAGAGAAGCCTCCAGGCATCTCTGATGCCTCCTCACATGTGTGTATCGTTGGAAACAGTCTGGAGAACATCGACTGATGGGTTATGTATTTTCTTGGTATTCAGACTCTGAATTCATTGTCCATAGCCTTCAGTTGGTATTATGCAAATGAACACTCCCAGAACAGGTGAATGATTATCTCTTCAGCTACACAACCCCTTGGGTAATACCTGTTCCAGCTGAGGTGCCTCATCTAGATGAATACCCTTATGAGTGGACCACCCTCAGTGACTCCATTTGACATCTGCTTGTTGTCAGTCTCCTGGATGGATGGATGGATATGAAATTTTGCCTCACTATGGTGCCAGTGGCTTCTGATAGGTTGTTCTTGGGTTCCATAGTGTCCTTTGTGTGGATCAACTTATAGATGGTTTCTGGTATCCATAAGGCTGGTGTTACATGTTGTAGTCCCAAATCTATCACAAAGCCCTCCATCTTCTTCAGTACAGGGATGGATTCCAGTTGTAGGGCACAAGTTCTCCCACTTGTCCCAGCTTGGCCGATTCCATGCTGGAAGGAGGAAAAAGCAGGGTATGAGGTATCCCATGTGGTATTTGTTACTTTTAAAGGCAATTCTGAAGCAGTTGCAGATATGTAAACTCTGAAATATGGTAGCAAACCTGGGGATTCCCTTCATCCTATTAAGGTGCACCTTGAAAAAAACTGCATGCTTCACATGATCCATCTTTGAGTTCCAGATGAAAGAGGAGATTAAGCCTTAGCTGCTCTAGCTATTGCTGTCAGAAAAGGCTATACTCTTGCTGCAATCTGAAGCATGGAGAAAGTCTTATTTCTGAGCACCAGGATCTTGCTGTTAAAGTACAATTTTCTCAGTCTCCATGGTCCCAGCATTAGCTTCACTTTCAGGAGTTTCTCTTCCCAATATTTCTGGGCTGCTCCATCTACCCCCCCCCCCCCCCCCAGATTCACTTCTCAGTCCCTCCTCCCCCCTCACTTCTCCTCCCCCCTCCCCCCAGTGATCTCTGGTTGCCCTCTCCCTCACACAGGCTCCCTCTCTCTCTTGCACACACTTTCACACACCCCTGCACACAGGCTCCCTCCATTTCTCTCTCTCTCACACAGGGATATGGGATCCATCAGGTCTAGAGGACGCATATAAAGAGCAGGTAGTAAAACACTGCACTGAGCGGCAGTAGCCACAGAGGCATTCACGGAGCGGGATGCCAGTGGCCAGTGGTAGGTGTCCACCTTCACAGAGCGGAAGGATGAAGGGCAGCCATCTCCCAATTAAAAAAAAAAAAAAGAAAAAAACAGGGATGGGTTCATGGGCTATAGGTATTACCAATTATTAGGCTTTTCAATATTTGATGATAGTTAATGTGACTTTCAAGGCATACTTCACTTTCAATGCATATCCAGCATAGCTCCCTGCTTCAACGACAGGGGAGAAGAAAAACTAATACTTCACACATATCCAGCATTGCCCTCTGCTTCATGCAGAGAGCTATGCTGCCGCTTACCCAACTAATCAAACTTAATATTTCACTTGGAGGCAGCTCCATCACTGCTCTCTACATTAATGGTGGGGGTGAAAGGGAATTAGAACATAAGGTTACTAAGAGCCAAGAGAAACAGATAAGTATGAGAAAAAATAAGTGTGAAGCTAGCTGGGCAGACTGGATGGACCGACTGGTCTTCTTCTGCCGTCATTTCTATGTTTCTATACACACCCCTTCACACAGCTCCCTCTCTCACCCACAAACATGCACTCTCACTCCCACACACACACACGCAGACATGCTCTCACACACACATAGACACAAACACTCTCTCACTTCCTACCCCAGGCCCCATCAGAAGCACAGCAGCAGCTTCCTCCTTCAGCCCCCACGACGGGCAGGGACTCATAATCTTTCTTGAGGTGGTGCGTGGGCTGGTGCGGCTCTACTTCCTTCATCTGCGGTGGGGGTGGGGGAAAGAGCTTTTGCTCTTCCTCCTGCTTCATACCGTGAATGCATGACCTTTCCCTCTTCCCTCCTGCGCAGGCTCACCACTTCCTCTTCTAGGCCACGAGGGGGTGGGAAAAAGAACAGGCTGTACAGTTGCAGGCTCCAGACCCATGGCACTCTAGGTGGCCGCTCAATGCTTCCACCGCTCACAGCCTGGAGCCCTCTCTCTTCTTCTACTGCAAGCAGGATGGGCTCCATTTGTGGCCTCCAACCTCCTGGTTATCACCTGGGGCAGACTGCACCCCCCACCCCCTTAGTACGCCACTGCCCTGAACCACACCCCCATGATCTTGATCAGGCTTATCCTGGAGGGGAAGGAAAGTTGATCAGAAGTTGAGCTCCACTCGCTGAAAAGCATGGTCTCTGTTCTCCTGCAGTTCGCCCTTGATTCTGAAGTTCTTCTGAGGTTTGCACATACGTCTGCTAGAGTCCTCACCAAGGCCCGATCTGGAAAAAAGACAGTGACATCATCCATGTAAAGTGATCACGTCACTTGCTGGTTTGCTTGGCTGCCTGGTACTGCCATTTCTCTAATTCCTGGGCGCCGTATGATGGGCTGTGCAAAGATCTCTAAAACAAAAATAAACAGAGAAGGTGAGAGAGGGCAGCCTGTATGAATCTGGTCCCGATAGGAAAGGGGCATGTTTTCCAGTTATTAGGCATTGCAGCACTAGAAATGCAAGCATGCATCACCTTGGTGTACTGTATCTATAGAACAACTCACCCATCCAGGGTGTGGAGCACCCTGTCTAGGAAGTCATAAGAAATTCAGCTGATGTGTTTCTGAGTCATTTAAACAATCGCTCTGCTGCTATAAGTCACTGTGTAATAGACTTGTTGAGGTTTCTGACACGTGACAATTCTTTAACTTCTTACTCAGATGGGTTCAGTTTACTGGGAAATGTAAAATTGTCTTTAGTTTTAACCCATCCATTTGCTGCAGAGAGGAAGCGGAAGCTGAAGTCACCAAACTACTAGGGGTATAGAAAACTCGGTTGGGTCTGCTTGGCAGGGTAGTCAAAATGTGTAAAAGGTATGCAGATATATCTGATAATGATGATTGCAGATTGCCTGACATCCAGGCCTGTTTGTGACTACACCAGGGGTGGCCAACTCCGGTCCTCAAGCGTCTCAAACAGCCCAGGTTTTCAGGCTGTCCAGAATGCATATGCATGAGATAAATGTGCCTTGTCTCGATTGTATGCAAATCTATCTCATGCATATTCATTCTGGACATCCTGAAAACCTGGCTTGTTTGTGGCTCTCGAGGACCGGAGTCGGCCACCCCTGGCCTGCACCTATAAACAGTGTCCCATGATGTCAGCTAAATGCCCCATGTTTTTATCTGCAAACAGAGCACAGTCTGAGACTTGTGTATAAAAAAGGGGAAATCGCTCACATTAATCGCAAGGTCTAATGTTTTCATGTGTGATTGGTCAGGGGCATTGTGAAAAGTTCCAGTCACACTTTCATTATTTACTCCTGGGGAAATTCTGTGCCAAAAACTATAAAATTCTGCTCACAATGAGGTCAACATTCAGTAATCTGACAAGCGCAAATACTGCTGGATAAAGTTATCTGGTAACATTGTCTGGGATATTCAGCTAAGTTGCCAACCGACTCCAGGTTTTCAGAAGAGGTTGATTCAGTCTTGATTCATACTTCACTTCTTGCATGTGTTCATGCCTTTCTTAGGAAAATCAATAGGGAGACCTGAACTACAAGTCTATGCAAGCTGTGGGGTAAAATCAGAACGGAATCAACCTGTCTGGAAAATCTGGAGCCAGCCGGCAATCCTATGTTCAGTGGATGTTAATCTGCAGCTGAATATACTTGGAGACCTTTACCTGGATAAAATGCTTGGGACAGCATTTTCCACAAGCAAACTAGACCAGTTATTATATTCATCCGGCTAATGCTGAATACAGGCACTAGCTGAATACATTTTAGCTGCACCATGAGAATTCACCATCCACCCCCACCAACTCTTTTTATCTGGCTAAATTTTAGCAGAGTAGTGACTTACCAGGGTAAAACGTTTGCAGGAGAGAGGGGCAGAATTTCAAATCTCAGGGTTTGTCTGGCTAACTTAAAAGTTAGCCGAACCCTTTGGAATATCCACCGCAATATTTTTAAATTCTGCCAAAATTCCATATTTTATTGTCCAAAGAATGCAATATAATCCCTGTCTATGGGTAATAATGATTTAAAAATGGAAAAATGTCAAATTTTAATTTTTTTTTTTTTGTGCAGAATACCCTGAGGAGTACTGTAATAATACATCATAAGGATCAGACTAGACTCTCCCCCTCCTGGATCAATCACCCAGCTCGCTCACTTGCTCCCCTCCCCTAGACTCAACCTTTCAAGCTTTGCTCCACTCTACTCTACTCCAGGCTTAATCCCCCATCCCAGCCTGCCCCCCCCCCCCCCCCCAGCTCGATCCTCCTCCAGCTTTCTCTCTCACTCATCTCAGGGTCAAACTCCCAGCTCTCTCTCTACCAGGTTCAAACCCCACCTGTATTTTTCTCTTTTTGGCTGCCTCCTAGGCTCCACCCCTTTTCTCTCTCTCTCTCTCTCCCCACCTCTAATTTTGACCACCCCGTTAACATTTCTCTCGCTCTCTGCCCACCCTCCTGCCCCCATCCAGGCAGAGCTGGTTCTTCCATTTGGTGAACTAGGTGGCCACTAGGGTGGCATAATTTGGGGGGGAGGGGCAGCAAAAATCTCCAGATTCTGCCTACCCACTTTTTAAGACCTGATGCCACAAGAAAGAAGGGAATCGAAGCTGGGTAGATGTGGGTGGTAGAGATAGGGAGGAAGCTGGGTGAGTGGGGGAGTTGTGGAAAGAAGGTACTGGATGGGAGGAGAGAGAGAGAGAGAGGATGCTGGACACTACATAAAAAGGGGATGATGCTGCTGTGCTGAGCAGAGAGTGAAGGAGAGAAAGCGGAGGATGCCTGGTGGGGAGAAGAAGAGAGGAGAGATGCTGGTCAGAGAGATAGAAGGGATGCAGGGCAGTGTGGACAGGGGGCAAAGGGAAGAGAATACAGGACTTGGCGGAGAGTGAGAGGAGAGTGAGAGGTAGATGCTAAGTGGGGCAAGAGCTACCACCAATAGGCAGGTGTATAAGGAGGAGAGTGCAAGATTGAAGGTTCACCTAGGGCACCTAACAGGCTTGCATTAGCCGTGCCCTCGAGCTTGACTTACCCAGTTCTCTCACCCTCCTCCCTAACTCAACTCCCATTCTGTCTCTTTTCCATGCCACAGACTTGACCCCCTTTCTCCAGTTCTCTCTCCCTGGTCCCTGGGTTTCATCCTCACTGCTTCCTCCTCCATCTTGGCCTATGCAGGCTGCTGCTGCTGCTTCCTGCTTTCGGCCTTTGTGGGCTGGCACGGCCCAGGCGGTCCCCATGCGAAATTCTGAAGGGGAATCCGCACAAATCCTGAATTGCTCAGTTGTGCAAAGTTCCCCCACAGGCGTGTTTAATTGTGCAACTGCAAGAGGAAATCTGTGAAGTGGAAACAGACTCCTTCTAGAGTGTTAAGTGAAGGTATTTTGTCACGTGGTGCGACTAGGCCAAATGAAGTCACGGGACAAGTTTTGGAAGTGAATTTTCTTTCCCTTAATATCTATTCATGCAGTTCTCTGGCATTCCTTTTCCCTTTGCCGTGGACACGTCTGCGCCAGCTCAGTGCCTGAATTGCTGGTGCCACCCCCCCTGCTTTCAGTGCCAGAGCCGGGCGCCTCTCTGCTGCTGCGCTCTGGTGACAGGGAGCCAGCTTCACAACTTTCTAGCCCCTGTCGATGATCAGCCTCATAATAAGATGTGGGGGAAAGGGGGAGGGCGTGCCCCCCGGGTTCAGAGGAGGGGAGGGCAGGACGGTGGATTCTGTCCTCTGGTATTTGAATGAATGTCGCGATGTTGGAGTTGGCAGTGACCGCGTGGGGGTCCAGAATGTTTGACATGAATCAGATCCAGGACTGGTGCAGGCTCCAGGCTCTTTACCACGAGGAAGGAGAGTTTGTGTTGAATTCAGATTTCTCTTTCAACCCCTCACTCTGTCTCTTCAGGACCACAAAGCTGACTGCTCTAGGATTACATTTCTTAGAAAATATTCTTTTTCCCACCCCACCCCCCTCTCTCCCACCCCTCACAATATCTTCCTACTCCTCCATTTCCTTCTTTCCCCCTTCTTTCCTGATAGTGCTCTAGCCCTCCCTGCCTCAGTCACTTTTTGTGCCTTCATTTCCCTCCCCATCCCTTCATCTTGCCTCTTTTTTTTTCTCCTTTTGTTAGGTCTTTTTATATGACCCACCTCCTTCCTCTCTTTCCTCCTCTCCTTTCCCTCTTTCTCCTTCCTCCACCTCCCTACCTTCTTTTTTTTTTTTTGGCTCAGCGGTGTCCTCCCGCCCCTTGGGCTTTCGGCGGAATTGGAGCCAGCCTCTGTTGGACTGTAGCACCATAAGCCTTTTATTCACAGCTACCTGGGAGGGAGGAGTAAGCTCCTGTTTTAGAACTCCTTGGGCCAGAAACCATGGCTTCCTCCAGAACGCGGTAACAGGAATCCTGAGCGTGGCCTCTAGGTGGCGCTGTTGAATGGTGGCAGGGGTTTCCCTCCACAGCACCCCAAGCTGCTATCAGAAGAAGACGTCCGACATAGGAATCAAACTCAGGTCCTCTTCATGGCAGTGTGCCTAATTGCCACCAAGATGGTATCTTCTCTCTCCTTTGGTCTTTGTCCATTTCTTCCTCTGTCACTTTCTCTTCCTTCGTTTCCTCCTTTCCCTTCCAGCTTTCTCCCTCCTTCAGCCTTGCTTCCTTTGTTCCTGCTTCCCTCTCCCTTTCCCCTTCTCTCCCCCCCCCCCCATCAGTCTCTCTCTCCCCCCTCCCTTCTTCTTCCTTTACTCTTTAGCTTCCTCTCTTTCAGACATTACATCTGCTCCTGTCTGGATTTCCAGTTCCCCCCAACTCCAGTGGGAAGCAACAGAGTGATCTGCTGCCAGATTACCTACGCATTCCTGCATGCACCACGGCACTGTTAACAAGGGAAAAGGGCAGGGGAGCACTGCAAACGGTTCACTTAGGGAAGCCGGCTGCAGGTTATTTATATTCCAGCACCTCCCCAAGCTGACACTTGTCATAGCAGGAGTCACCAGGTTGACACTTCTGGGGATACTTACTACTACTAATGGGAAATGCTATGAAAAGCCCCAGACACGTTTCTGACACAATCACACAGGTCTTTCCCGGGATTTGGATAACAAGGTGTGATACATTTTCTGTCCACATCTAGGATGAATACACTTATTTCCTGACCTTGCTGCTATTTCCGTGATAAAGCAAAAGTGAATTGTTCCGATATCCACGGGGAAGAAGCAATTTAAAAGAACGCGCTAGGGTCTATGATCAGATGTTGCCAATATGATATCAGGTTCCACACACGACAATTAGCTTTTAACTTCCACATTCAAGAATGAAATGTCATTTGTCAAAACTCATTAACAATGATTCCAATTTTTTTTTTCTTTTCAGACCCAAAAAAGTAGCTGTGTGAGTCACACCTGCCTTAAAGTACTGTCATGAGATAATGAGGACAAAATGTTACACACATAACAAATCCAGCTAAGAGTACGGAAAGACTTTTTCTGTGGAATTGCTTCCAGTGGCTTGTGTGGCGGGGCCAGGCAGAACAGCCCGGGTCTGATGGCCGTTTCAGGTCTTCAATCCCAGAACTGGCCGGGCCCCACAGGATCTCAGGAAACCAGGAGCTGGGTCAGTGGGGGAAGGCTCAGGCTATGATGCTGTAGGGATGGCCCCCCAGGTTTGAGTCTCCTGCCTTATGGGGGCCCAGCAGGGCTTGTGCGGCAGGGAGGCAGAGTGCTTGGGCCCAGGCAAGGAGGGACGACAGCTGCTACAGCTGTGCTGTGTGACAGTCAGGGCCCCTGGGCTCTCTTACACCCACACTCATTAATTCAATGCCTTTTTAAAGAGAGAGAGATGAAGCAGAGGGAAGAGCGCAAGGCTTAGACATAGGATTCCAGGGGAGACTGGTGCAGTCAATGAATGTCTAACTTGTCCTTATTAAAAATATTTTTCTTTCTTTCCTTCCTTTTCTATTTTTTTTTTGCTTATTACTTGGCTATCCTCCTGCTTTCTGCCTTGGTCTTGCTCTCTTTCCTGTATTATTGTCTGACTCCAGCACAGCCGCAGTGCAGAGCCTGCAGCACCAGGACACAATGTGCAAACAATAGGGGAGCAAGAAACACAACTAGGACAAGGGGGAAGCTTTATTCGTGGCTCTGCATCTTCATATGGAACACAGCTGGGGCATTCTTTTTAATGTTATGAGACAAAATGAGACTTTATAATAATATCAGTGCCCTCTGTCCCTCCTAACCTGCACGTCACTGTACACCACGGCAGCCAGCACCCCCCGTCTCTTCTCACCCACACCTCACTGTACACCACGGCAGCCAGCGCCCCCCGTCTCTTCTCACCCACACCTCACTGTACACCACGGCAGCCAACGCCCCCCGTCTCTTCTCACCCACACCTCACTGTACACCACGGCAGCCAACGCCCCCCGTCTCTTCTAACCCACACCTCACTGTACACCACGGCAGCCAGCGCCCCCCGTCTCTTCTCACCCACACCTCACTGTACACCACGGCAGCCAGCGCCCCCCGTCTCTTCTCACCCACACCTCACTGTACACCACGGCAGCCAACGCCCCCCGTCTCTTCTAACCCACACCTCACTGTACACCACGGCAGCCAGCGCCCCCCGTCTCTTCTAACCCACACCTCACTGTACACCACGGCAGCCAACGCCCCCCGTCTCTTCTCACCCACACCTCACTGTACACCACGGCAGCCAGCGCCCCCCGTCTCTTCTCACCCACACCTCACTGTACACCACGGCAGCCAGCGCCCCCCTGTCTCTTCTCACCCACACCTCACTGTACACCACGGCAGCCAGCGCCCCCGTCTCTTCTCACCCACACCTCACTGTACACCACGGCAGCCAGCGCCCCCCGTCTCTTCTCACCCACACCTCACTGTACACCACGGCAGCCAGCGCCCCCCGTCTCTTCTCACCCACACCTCACTGTACACCACGGCAGCCAGCGCCCCCCGTCTCTTCTCACCCACACCTCACTGTTCACCACGGCAGCCAGCGCCCCCCGTCTCTTCTCACCCACACCTCACTGTACACCACGGCAGCCAGCGCCCCCCGTCTCTTCTAACCCACACCTCACTGTACACCACGGCAGCCAGCGCCCCCCGTCTCTTCTCACCCACACCTCACTGTACACCACGGCAGCCAGCGCCCCCCGTCTCTTCTCACCCACACCTCACTGTACACCACGGCAGCCAGCGCCCCCCGTCTCTTCTAACCCGCACCTCACTGTACACCACGGCAGCCAGCGCCCCCCGTCTCTTCTCACCCACACCTCACTGTACACCACGGCAGCCAGCGCCCCCCGTCTCTTCTAACCCACACCTCACTGTACACCACGGCAGCCAGCGCCCCCCGTCTCTTCTCACCCACACCTCACTGTACACCACGGCAGCCAGCGCCCCCCGTCTCTTCTCACCCACACCTCACTGTACACCACGGCAGCCAGCGCCCCCCCGTCTCTTCTCACCCACACCTCACTGTACACCACGGCAGCCAGCGCCCCCCGTCTCTTCTAACCCACACCTCACTGTACATCACGGCAGCCAGCGCCCCCTGTCTCTTCTAACCCACACCTCACTGTACACCACGGCAGCCAGCGCCTCCCGTCTCTTCTAACCCACACCTCACTGTACACCACGGCAGCCAGCGCCCCCCCGTCTCTTCTCACCCACACCTCA
Source organism: Rhinatrema bivittatum (assembly GCF_901001135.1). Lineage (NCBI taxonomy): Eukaryota > Metazoa > Chordata > Amphibia > Gymnophiona > Rhinatrematidae > Rhinatrema > Rhinatrema bivittatum. The sequence goes on along the minus strand of NC_042618.1, from coordinate 197,914,249 downwards.
CTGTACACCACGGCAGCCAGCGCCCCCCCGTCTCTTCTCACCCACACCTCACTGTACACCACGGCAGCCAGCGCCCCCCGTCTCTTCTCACCCACACCTCACTGTACACCACGGCAGCCAGCGCCCCCCGTCTCTTCTAACCCACACCTCACTGTACACCACGGCAGCCAGCGCCCCCGTCTCTTCTCACCCACACCTCACTGTACACCACGGCAGCCAGCGCCTCCCGTCTCTTCTAACCCACACCTCACTGTACACCACGGCAGCCAGCGCCCCCCGTCTCTTCTAACCCACACCTCACTGTACACCACGGCAGCCAGCGCCCCCCGTCTCTTCTCACCCACACCTCACTGTACACCACGGCAGCCAGCGCCCCCCGTCTCTTCTCACCCACACCTCACTGTACACCACGGCAGCCAGCGCCCCCCGTCTCTTCTAACCCACACCTCACTGTACACCACGGTAGCCAGCGCCCCCCGTCTCTTCTCACCCACACCTCACTGTACACCACGGCAGCCAGCGCCCCCCGTCTCTTCTCACCCACACCTCACTGTACACCACACCTCATAAGTTAAGAGGGACAGAAACTGCTGTGGTGTAGTGACGTGTGGGTTAGAAGAGACAGAGACCACTGGCTTTATAGTTGTTAAGTAATAGGAGATCTTCAAAATATATAAACTCTAATCTTCACTCAGGATTTAGTTAGACAAAAAATAATAATAAACCGTAATTACTTGGTGTAACTGTCCTCTGAATTTTTAATTTGCTAGGTTTAGGATTGTTCATCTCTTCACTAATCATAGTGGTAAAATTACAAAGAATTGCAGAAACGGAGAGCTCTAGGGAACCGTGTCCTGGAACAGTGTTTAAAAACAGTAAAATGCTGGAGGGGGATCCTGGAAAACAAGGATAGTAGTGGTGGGGAGCAGGGTGACGTGACGCTCCTCAATAAGAATCTGGCAGCGTAGCGTCAGGAGAACGTGATCAGGCACCCGACTCCCCCTGACCAGGGTCACCTCTCCAGCAAGGCACATTGTACCTTTTTCTTCCACTGGATCCATGCAAGAAGAATCCTGTGAGTACAAGATTTTACAGTGAGAAATCTGCGCCTGCTTCTAGTAGCTAGCAGTGCAAACGGACTAACCAGGCCCTGTTCTGACAGGCCTTACATAACACTTCAAAGAGACACCACTCAATAAGACACCATTACTCGGCAACCTAGGAAGCAAAAGCAAAGTCCTCTGGGGCAAGCTGAGTCGGAACTGATTCTGACCCATTGTATCAAGGCACAATGTTAGGAGCAGCAGTGCAAGCTTCTCCCTCACACACACACACACACTGTCCCACCACAGGCACCAGCAGTGCAAGCTTTCCTCTCTCACACACACACACACACACACACACACACACACACACTGTCCCACCACAGGCACCAGCAGTGCAAGCTTTCCTCTCTCACACACACACACACACACTGTCCCACCACAGGCACCAGCAGTGCAAGCTTTCCTCTCTCACACACACATGCACACTGCCTCACCACAAAAGAGTGACAGCACAGGCAGCAGCAGTGCACACTTCCTTCCACCACAGGACAGGTAGGGCACAAACAGCAGCAGTCAAGCTTCCCTCACACTGCCTTAGTGTTTATGTATCATTTGCTGTTATTTATCATTTCTAATGAAAGCTGCAAGCGGAGTTACTGTAGCTGAACCCTGCTCTGGAAGGTCCACCTCTAGAGGCAAGCGGGCAATCCAGACCTGTGCGGTCTTTGGCCTCTCTATTGAGACTGCCATCGGCAGTGCCAGTTAGTGCCCACATTGTGATGGTGGTTGCAGTGATGTGGACGGGACTGAGACCACCACATGACAATGACTTGGGGTCACTACTGACCTGAGCCAGGTTTGAACTGGTGACCTAGAGGCAGAAGATGCCCTAAGTCTGTGCTATCTGTCAACACAAAAACTCACCACACACACACAGTAAAACAGTTAATTAATGTAAAACAGAGTGAATAGCTTTACTGTCTGTCCTAGTACACACTACTCACAGAGAGCACAGTTTCTTCTAAGCTCCCGAGTAAACAAAAAAAACCCCTTCTCCTTTTCCGGCACATCTTACACAAATCCCACATTAATAAGAAAGTCTTCCCAGCGGATCAAATCTCTAATCTTATTTCCCCCCACGCGTCGGCCTCCTTATAAATTCATTTTTAATAAGAGTTTTGAAAAATCTAAGCCGCTGGGTCTTCCAGGATACTCTTTAGCACCTTGCTAATGCCTCGGGAATGAAATGTGCTGCAGGGGTGCATTCTGGGAAGGAAGCTGATTGAGGAGCAGCACTAAAAACGGTATTTTTTAAATCATGCTGTTATGCCTGCTCTATAGTTATTGTAGAAAAATTATCCAAATCCCAAAGCAGCTACGAGCAAGCTATAATTTCCCATCTTTGCATCCAGAATTCAGTAGTGTTACTATGGTTGCTATAGAAACCACACTCTACAAGCAGCTCCTTCCATCCCTTCCGAGGATGGCAGCGTATTTGCTATCTGTCCACGTCTCTGCACTTTATGCTCCCGCCACAGGAGACAAACCATCTTAAAAATACAGAGTGACCCACCTAGAGACTTGTGAGGTTATAGAAGGGCTGGTGATGCATGTCTTTGACATTAGCAGGATCAGGTTAATATTTTCACTACCACTTCCTTAGTTCCTTTAGAGTCAGACAGTGGAGCAAGGGGGACATTTGTTTCAGGCGCTACTCCTTTAAACCTTGTAGTCAGAGAGGACTACACTTCCATCAGCTTCCTGCTTCATTGTCATGTTGTTTGTTTGTCCTGCCAAAATCTTGCACAGTAGCAGAGATTGTTGTAGAAAAGGTGAACAACCCTGCAATGCACCTGCCATGAAAGAAGAGTTGCTTTCTGGGAAATTTAAGCATTCTTGTAAAACATGTCATGAAACAGCAATGGCTTTGAAGAAGGATTGTTTCTCTAGATGAGCTGAATGTTTGGTAGGGTAGTGTCTAGAATAGTTGGAGGTCTAGCTGAGTGCTTCACAGCAGCGAGGCTGCTGTGTGTCAGATCAGTAAGCTCTACCCCTCCCTCTGCTGGGCTGATTCCTGGCTAGTTTCTATTATTTTGTGTAAAAATAGTTTATTTCCTCTACATTTTACATTTCTATTATGGCTGGACTCAGTGCTTTTGGGCTCTTTTCTTCATCTTTTCAACCCTGCCACGTTAACGTTCTAAGGGTAGGCCATTCTTGACTCGGAGAGTTGCAAACCAGTCTGGCTGACAGGATACCTGTGATGAATATTCAGATGCATACATTTGGTGCAAGAACACAATTAATTAGTATCCCATTTTTATCTGTATTCTTGCTAACCATCAGCAGTCTTTCTACAAGGTCTTCTTCACAGAACACTGAACAGAAGTATTTGTTTAGCATTTTTGCTCTCTCATTATCCCACTCTACACATTTCTCCCCAACACCTCTTAATCTTAGAATCCCACCTCTGGCCTTCCTTCTCTCTCTGATATATCTGAAAAAAGGCTTGTCAGCTCACTTTGCCTCTTTAGTAATCTTTTCTTCCACTCGTGCATTTGTCATTCTAATGCCTTTCTAAGTCTCTTTGAGCTTTGTCAAATATTCTTCAGGATGACAAAAACATGAGTGGAAGACGAGGTTCCTGAAGATACAAAGCGAGGTGGCAAGACATTTTTCAGAGATATCAGAGAAAAGAGGAAAGCCAGGGGTGGAATTCTAACACTGAAAGGTAACAGGGAACAACATGTGGAGAGGGTCAACAAGAAAGCAGGAATGCTAAACAAATACTTCTGTTCAGTCTTCACTGAAGAAGACCTTGGAGAAAGACCGCTGATGGTTGGCAAGCGTACAGATGGAAGTGGAGCAGGCACTACCATTCACAAAGAGGGTGTTTGTATAGAACTTGCAAAACTGAAGATGGACAAAGCCATGGGGCCAGATGAGGATCATGCAAGGATTTTAAGGGAGTTCAGAGAGGTTCTAGCAGGTCCACTGAAGGACTTGTTCAATAGATGCTTGGAGATGGGAATGGTTTTACAGGACTGAGCCATCGGTGGTCCCTCTTCACAAAAGAGATAACAGAAAGGAGGATGGAAACTACAGACCAGTAAGCCTTACTCTTCGTGGTAGGAAAATTAATGGAAACACAGCTGAAGGAAAGGAGAGAGAATTACCTACAATCCAGTGGGTTGCAGGATCCCAGGCAGCAATAGTTTTACAAGGGATAGATCATGTAAAACAAATCTTTATATATATATATATACATATAGGGGCGGATTTTAAGAGCCCTGCTCGCGTAAATCCGGGTGGATTTACGCGAGCAGGGCCCTGCGCGCCGGTGCGCCTATTTTACATAGGCCTACTGGCGCGCGCAGAGCCCCGGGACTCGCGTAAGTCCCAGTGTTTTCCGAGGGGGGCGTGTCGGGGGGCGGGCCCGATCCGCACGGCGTTTTCGGGGCGGGACGTAGCGTTTTGGGCGCGGGTCCGGGGGCATGGTTACGGCCCGGGGCGGTCCGGGGGCATGGCCGCGCCCTCCGGACCCGCCCCCAGGTCGCATCCCGGCGCGCTAGCGGCCCACTGGCGCGCGGGGATTTACGTCTCCCTCCGGGAGGCGTAAATTCCCCGACAAAGGTAAGGGGGGGTTTAGACAGGGCCGGGGGGGTGGGTTAGGTAGGGGAAGGGAGGGGAAGGTGAGGGGAGGGCAAAAGAAAGTTCCCTCCGAGGCCGCTCCGATTTCGGAGCGGCCTTGGAGGGAACGGAGGTAGGCTGCGCGGCTCGGCGCACGCCGGCTATACGGAATTGGTAGCCTTGCACGCGCCGATCCTGGATTTTAGCGGATACGCGCGGCTACGCGCGTATCCGCTAAAATCCAAAATCGGAGCGGCCTCGGAGGGAACTCGCTTTCGCCCTCCCCTCACCTTCCCCTCCCTTCCTCTATCTAACCCACCCCCCGGCCCTATCTAAACCCCCCCCTACCTTTGTCGGGGGATTTACGCGTCCCGGAGGGAGAAGTAAATCCCGCGCGCCGAGACGCAACCTGGGGGCGGTTCCAGAGGGTGCGGCCACGCCCCCGGACCAACCCGAGCCAAAACCACGCCCCCGGGCCCGCCCCCGAAATGCCGCGTCCTGCCCCAAAACACCGCGCCGATCGGCCCCGCCCCCGACACGCCCCCCTCGAAAAACCCCAGTACTTACGCGAGTCCCGGGGCTCTGCGCGCGCCGGCAGGCCTATGGAAAATAGGTGCGCCGGCGTGCAAGGCCCTGCTCGCGTAAATCCGGGCGGATTTACGTGAGCAGGGCTTTTAAAATCCGCCCCATAGTGTTTATCCCATGCCCCTTTGAAATCTTTCACCGTTTTAGTTTTCACCACCTCCTCCAGAAGGGCATTCCAAGCATCCACCACATTCCCCGTGAAGAAATCTTTCTCGACATTGGTTCTGAGTCATCCTCCCTGGAGTTTCATTACGCGACCCCTAGTTCTCCTGATTTCTTTCCATCGGAAAAGGTTTGTCAATTGTGCATCATTAAAACCATCATTAAAAACGTTACATTTTAATTGAAGAAAAGCCTTCCTCCTGGCTCGGGTCTCTCTGGATATATCTGGGAAGACCTGAACTTTTTACCCACACAATAAATTTTCCTTATATTCGAAATACTGACTATAAAATATGTCCTTATCGGAGTCTGAAATGAAGGAAAAGTAGCTCCAGTTGAAATGTTATTATATGAAGATTGAAGAAATGAAGCAGGTCAGAGCTCCGAGAAAGGGGTTAACATATCTGTAGCACCTTCTGCCACACTTGTGAGCTACACTTTCAATTGTCTAATCATTTCTATCTACTAGATAAGAAGAGTGTCAAACAAATTTGATTGATTTATTTGATTGGATGACTAGAGAATTAGATCGAGGTTGTTCACTGAATGTGGTTTACTTAAGCCTCCAGCAAAGTTTTTGATATTATTCCACATAACAAACTCATGAATTAAACTGAGCAGCCTGTGGGGTGGGATCCAAGGTGGTGGAGTGGATTAGAAATTGATTGAGTGATAAATGATAGGAAGTGGTGGTAAATGGATTTCACTCAGAGGACAGAGAGCTGATTAGTGTTATGTCTCAAGGATTGGTCCTGCGGTCAGTTCCGTTCAATATCTTTATGAGCAATATCGCAGAAGAGTTAGAAGGAAAAGTTTGCCTTTTTGTGGACAATGCTAAGATCTTATTTATTTGATTTTATATTCCACTTTTTGGCACTTCAAAGTGGATTATATTCAGATACTGTAGGTATTTCCCTATCCCCAGAGGGCTTACAATCTAACAGGGTCATTTATCATTTTGTGTTAGGGCCTTATCGCTAGTGCAAAAATAATGCATTAACGCTGGAAATAACTACACCACTTTTCTGTGTATTGTGCCCACATTAGCGACCAAAAAGGTTTTTTATCACAAATGCAGTTCAGGCAAGGGGGGAGAGAGAGAGAGAGAGAGAAAGAGCACTGCATCAAGCTAGGTAGAGAGTGTACAAATCAACTCCTCTTCATCGCTTCAAATGACAGAAAATATTCACTGGTGTCAACTTTACTGTTCATACCTCAGACTGTGTATGTAAAACTGCCCCCCAAACCTATCCCACCCCCAAGCCACACCCCAAGTTAAAAGTGCCCCCTCTTACAGTGGTCTCTGCAGAGACTCTCTCTCTCGGTAACATGCCAGCAGTGGATTAATGAGCAAGCAATGCGAAAATTAGCGCTGGTGCGCTAAATTTATCGCAGCTTGCGGAAATTACCTATGAGATGCAGGAGCAGGGAACTTAGCCTAACCACACCATCTTTTTTACTGTGGGCACTATTTTCACTATATTTATAGCTTTTTGATGACTCTAGGTCTAAGTTTGTACTTGAAACAATGGAGGATAAAGTGAGTTACTCAAGGTCACAGGGAGCAGTAGTGGGATTTGAACTCTGGTTTATAGCCGACTACTGTAACCACTAACTGCTTCTCCACTGCAACTGAGTGGGCATGCCTAAGGGAGAAGAGAGAATGAGAAGTGATCTTAGAAAACTTAAGAAATGGTTAAAGGTTTGGCAAGATTTAATGTAAAAATGTGCAGAGTTATGTATTTGGGGGTGCAAAAATGCAAAGGAACTATACATGATGAGAAGATGCAGATGTGCACTGATCAGGACAGAGATCTTGGGGTGATAGCACCTGACCTGATGATCTCAAGGTGGTAAAATAGTGTGACAAGGTGGAGCCGGAAGATGCTGGGTTCCATAGAGAGAGGCATAACCAGCAGGAAAAAGGTGGTGAGGCTCCACTTAGAATACTGTGTTCAGTTCTAGAAACCATATCTCAAAAAGAACAGAAATAGATTATAGGCGATTCCGAGAAAGGCAACCAAAATGGTGTGGGGTCTGCACAAAAAGCCATATGAGAGGAGACTTGAAGACATGAAAATGTATACCCTAGAGGAGAGGGAAGAGAAGGGTGATATTATACAGACATTTAAATACTTGAAAGATATTAAAGCACAAATAAACCTTTTCCACTGGAAAGGAAGCTATAGAACTAGGGGTTGACACTACAAGGAGGTAGATTCAGGAACAGCAGTAGGTTTGCTTGACTACTGACTTTAAATTAGGAGCATAGTTACGTGCACTGGGATGTTTTAAATCTTACGTGAGTAAATGCGCACACAATTTCAAATTGCAGCATGTCTCTGCTTGCACACCCATATCTGCGTGTATGGGCGCCTGCGCGCTCCTTTTAAAATTGGCCTGAGAGTTTTCATTAGAAAGGGGGCGGTTTAGGGATTTTCTGGGGCAGAACTTAGTAGTTTGTGCACAAGTTATTATTTTGTAAGCAATTCACATGTAAGCATTATCTGACTTATATGTCGCGGGCATGTTACCTTGTGCCGAGGGGGAGTTGGTACAATCTGCAGGCGGGAGCCCTTCAGGTTCCCACTGTCAGCTGGCATAGTTGACGGAAGCAGAGGCCCAACTGGAGCTTCCCCTTAGGTTGAGCCCTCAGGTGCCAGGGCCTGCTGGACTTAGGCGCGGGCCTCTGTAGTGGCAGATATCCAATGAGGAAGGAAAGATGCTAGCCAGGGTCTAGCTCAGGTAGAATGCAGGCAGTGTCAAAACAGAGTCAGAGTCCAGGCAGTGGTCAGTGGCAGGAGAAGGTCAATCAGAGACGGTGTTCTGGCAGTGGTCAATGGCAGGCTGAGGTCAATTGGAATAGGTGTTCAGGCCAGAATAGGTGTTCAAAGCCAGAAGATCCATCCAAGGAACCAGGAGGAATGGAGAGGCGGATGGGAGGCAAGAAGCAACACAAGCAGGAGTGGAGACACTGAAGACTTACCATGCAAAAGGCAAGGAACTGAAGAATATGGATCAGACTGCCATCACAAGAACTAGGAACAGAATCAGGAATACGGATCAGGAACAACGAAGCCAGGAACAGGAACACAGTAAGGGGTGGATTTTAAATGCCCTGCGCGCGCTGGCGCGCCTATTTTGCATAGGCCGCCGGCGCACGCAGAGCCCCGGGACGCGCGTAAGTCCCGGGGCTTTGTAAAAGGGGTGGGTCGGGGGCGTGTCGGGGGTGCCTGGAGCGACGCGGCATTTTGGGGGCGTGTCGCAGCGTTTCGGGGGCGGCGACGCGGGCGTGGTTTCGGCCCGGGGGTGTTCCGGGGGCATGGCCGCAGCCTCCGGACCAGCCCCCGGGACCGGAACACGGAGCAGGGCTGCCGGCCGGCGCGCGCAAAGTTATGCCTGCTTTCAGCGGGCCGGATTTTATAAATTAGCGCGATTGCGTACTTTTGTTCGCGCACCAGGCGCAAACAAGAGTACGCGGGATTTTAATAGATACGCGCGTAGTCACGCGTATCCATTAAAATCCGGGGTCGGCGCGCGCAAGGCTGCCCAAAATCGGTAGCCTGCGCGCGCCGAGCCGCGCAGCCTGCCTCCATTCCCTCCAAGGCCGCTCTGAAATTGGAGCGGCCTCGGAGGGAACTTTCCTTCCACCCCCCCGCACCTTCCCTTCCCTTCCCCTACCTAACCCACCCCCCCGGCCCTATCTAAACCCCCCCCTACCTTTGTCGGCAAAGTTACACCTGCTGGAAGCAGGCGTAACATTGCACGGTCCGGCCGGCTGCCGCGCTCCATGTTCCGGTCCGGGAGCTGGTCCGGAGGCCGCGGCCAAACCCCCGGAACGCCCCCGGGCCGAAACCCCGCCCGCAGCGCCGCCCCCGAAAGGGTGCTTCATGCGCGACACGCCCCCAAAACGCCGTGTCACTGCCGGCATGCCCCCGACACGCCCCTCCATGCAAGCCCCGGGATTTACGCGCGTCCCGGGGCTTGCGCGCGCCACAGAGCCTATGCAAAATAGGCTCAGAGCACGCAGGGGGGGTTGGAGTAGGTTTTCAGAGGGTAGGCGTGTACCCCTTTGAAAATCTACCCAAGCAGGCGTAACTTTGCCGACAAAGGTGGGGGGGGTTTAGATAGGGCCGGAGGGGGGTGGGTTAGGTAGGGGAAGGGAAGGGAAGATGCGGGGGAGGGCGAAGGAAAGTTCCCTCCTAGGCCGCTCCGATTTCGGAGCGGCCTCGGAGGGAACAGGCAGCGCACACTGGGCTCGGCGCGCGCAGGTTGCACAAATGTGCACCCCCTTGCGCGCGCCGACCCCGGATTTTATAAGATACGCACGGCTATGTGCGTATCTTATAAAATCCAGCGTACTTTTACAAAAGTACGCGATCGCGCAAATTTTTAAAATCTACCCCTAAGGCAATGCATTACTTCCAGGAAGTTGACCTATTACTGAGGCAAGGAACAACTGCAGGAGTGGCCTTATATATCCCCCAGGCAGTGATGTTATCAGGAAGCACCAATCCTTGTTTCCTGCCACTGGCCCTTCGTTTCACCTCTTATACACATAAATGTGACTAGTACTCTCTGCTCCATTTCTCATGGAAATTCCTACGATTACCGGTCAAGGAATTATTTCAATATGTATCCAAATTTTAAAAAACAGAAGCACTGAACCTTTGAAAAAAAGAATTTTCTCAACTGGTCCTTGATACCCATAATGTCTACCTTATGTACTACAGTAATGTTCACCCTCTCCTTCATTCTATGTAATGCTCAATCAGTGCAAAAAAAAAGTCCCTATTCTATTGGATCTTATACACACAAGCAAACCAGACTTTTTCTTAATCACTGAATTTTGGCTAACAAACTCAGATATAGTTACCGTAAATAATTTAACTCCAACAGGTTACACTACTATACCAGAACCTAGAATAAATCGCAGAGGTGGTGGCCTACTAGCCATTTTTAAATCCTCCCTGGAACCCATAAAAAAACAAATAGCTTTTTCTGGTTACTTCGAAATCCTATTGATTACTATCTCAATATTAAATATTGGCATTATCTATTGTCCACCTGGATGTCTCAACCTAGAGCTTTCAAACTTCTTAGAAACTATTGCAACACTTCCTGTAGATCTAAGTAAAACTATTTTACTTGGTGACTTTAATGTACACATCTCCAGTCCTTCCACAATTACAAATTCATTCCTGGGCTCCATGTCCGGTCTTGGCTGAGAACAGCTTATAAAGACTCCAACTCATACTAAGGGCCAAATATTAGATCTTTTATTCTTCAACTCACTTTTTCTCACACCCATCCTGAAAGATATAATTGTTACCCCTATACCTTGGTCTGATCATCATAAAATTCAATTTTCTCTCAATATAGATCACAACAAGCATATAATCAGAAAGCAATCTACGATATATAAAAGGAAATTTATTAGTTCAGACTCCTTTGTAGAAGCAGTTATACCCAACTTACCAATTACTATATCATCAAATATAGAAGATTCAGTAACAAACTGGAACTCAGCTATCATATCTACCTTAGATACAATTGCCCCCTTAAACAATTTCAGCTAAACAATAGTAAAAGGAAATCAAATGCCCTCTGGCATACTAAATCTCTACACTCCTTTAAAACACTTCTTAGAAAACTAGAACGAAAATGGCGACGCAATAGAATTACCGAATCAAAAAATGCATACTGCTGTACTTTACGCCGTTATAATAAGGAAATAAATCAAGCCAAAAAACTCTACTATGCAAATAAAATCTCCAAAGCTAATGGAAACCCAAATACCTTATTTAATATTGTAAAGTCATTAACTACTTCTCACAATGAAAACTTCACTGATTATGATGCTATCTTCTGCAATAAAATCGCTATTTCAAAACAAAAGTAATCAAAATATCTACAGAATTTTCACAACTACCTTATCCTACATATGTTAACAAAGAATCTAGTTATCAATAGTCTGAATTTACCCCTATACTTGAAAACACCATTCTAACTATACTTAATAGACAAAAACCTTCTAATTCTTCTGACAATCCTTGTTCCGGAGCCTTTTTTAAAGCTATCAGCCAACATGCTTGCACTTTTCTCTGTCTACTAGTTAATCAATCTCTAGAAACAGGACAGTTCCCACAGTCTGAAAAAAACTTCCATTTTACCAATCATGAAAACAAAAACAAAAGACACAGCTGACCTTAACAATTATAGACCCATTGCCACTCTTACCTCACTGCAGTTTTACGTCAGCTTTCTGACTTTCTATCTGAAAACAACATTCTTCACATCAATCAACATGGATTCAGAAAGGGACACTCTACTGAAACTCTCCTACTAGCCTCCTTCGATACTTTATTCCGTGCTTTTGACTCTTACACAGACTATATTATAGTCTTTCTAGATATTTCAGCAGCATTTGACATGGTTGATCATCAAATACTCATCTCAGGTCTCAAATCTATAGGCATTACAGGTACAGTCTTAAATTGGTTTTCATCCTTTCTCACTGATCGTCCCCAACAAGTTAACATCAATCATCATTCTTCCATCCCTTACACAATCCCATCCGGTGTCCCTCAAGGCTCATCACTATCTCCCATACTATTTAACATACCGTATATCTTCTCCCTCTATGTCACATCCTATCCTCTCTTAACCTACAATTCAAAATGTATGCAGATGATATACAATTTCTGGTTCCCTATAAATATCTTGGTCTGCTACCTTATCCATGGTCTCACTCTATCTATCCACTATTAACTCTTGGCTTTCCCATAATCGTCTAAAATTGAATCCGTCTAAGACCGAGATCGCTCATCTAACATCCATTTCAGATACCTCAATTGGCCCACCTTCACATCAGACAACAAATGGCATATCTATCCCGATAACACACTACACCACAAATCTTGGAGTCATTATAAACACGGATCTATCAATGAAACAACACATTTCCTCCTTGACAAAAAAATCATTCTAAAAACTGCAACGCATAAAACATCTCCGCCCTCTCCTTTTTCATCATGATTTCCGAACTATTCTTCAGTCTTTAATTTTTTCTGGCCTCAATATATCCTCTAATATTAGTTCAAAACAGTGCAGCTCGTATCTTATCTGGTATCTCTCTCCGAAATCACATCACCCCCACTCTACAATCCCTCCATTGGTTACCCATAAAATTCAGGATAAAATATAAAGTACTCACTATCATTCATGGTTTAATACACAATTCCTCTTCCACCTCTGCTTCGTATTTATAAACCCACTCGGCATTTAAGATCACTAACACAAAACGTATTAGACATTCCATCACCTCGACAGGCAAGATTAGACATTACCAGAAGGAGAGTGTTCTCCATAACGGGACCTTCCCTCTGGAATTCTTTACCAAATCCTCTTCGCTTATTATCAAATCCACTTCATTTCAAAAAATCCCTGAAAACATATCTTTTTCAACTTGTATTTAATATTCCACCAACTCATTTAACCTCCACTACTCAACCTTCTTCCCTTCCCTCTTCTTCTTTATAATATCTCCCCCGGTGAACCATCTCAATAAAAACAGATTTACCCCCCCTTCCCTTGTCCTGAGAATTTTCTTCATAGATACCTTCCTTTTCCCCCCCTTCCCCCCCCTCTCTATTTCCATAAACTGATCTATGGCACAGCTCCTTTATAATAAGATTTTTTTGTTAAGACTAGCTACCTAATTAGCTATATACCAATTTATGTATTTTATTCTTCTAATTTATTTTAATTTCGTTTATTTTATACCTTTGTAAACCGTTTTGACAAAAATTTATTTTTAAAAGCGGTATATAAATACTTTTAAATAAATAAATAAATAAATAAATACCTAAATAAATAAATAAATAAATAAATAAATAAATAAATAGGGCAATGTTGGACCTTAGGAGGGCCTGGGGCTGATGCAGCATCAGAGGCTAGCTGAGCACGGTAGCTGCTGTATGGACAGGAGAGAGCAATGTCAGTGGTCCCAGAAGCAGCAGAGGTGACTGGCATGTGGCTGGTTGCCATGTGCATCTTCGGGGTTCTCCCCCGACATTTTCTGGTAAGGGGTCGGGCTCGGGGGCGGAGTTATGTGCAGCAGTCCTCGGCCCCCTGCCACAGGCCACAGAGCACAACATTATACACATTCTTTTACACCTGCTAATTCAGCTGCTAAGTTATGTCTTACACACCTACACATGGCATCATCCTATCAATGTTTCATTCTCCTAAATGGGACCTTAGTGTGGACAAGTGACCCCCCCCCCCCAGAAGAATGAATGAATGAAAGACGACCACCGTTTATTATAAAATATACTGAAGTGTCTGGCTGGGATGGTCAGGGGCCCTTCTTTATATTGGGAAATCCTGATTTTTAAGAAATCGTCTCATGTCTTGCTCAGACAAGAACAGGATATACAATTGTCCTGTTTATCAAACTGTCATACATAGAAATAATGACGTACCTGGGCAGAGCTGGGATTTTGAAAAAGGGGAGGGGCTTCAGATGGTATGATGTCTCAGCATCCCTATATTCTTTCCCCTCCCCTCCCTTTTGCCCCTTACAGGAAGGCCTGGATTTGCTCATAGGTCTGTGCCTACAGCAGCAAAAATCGGGGGGAGAAGCAGGCCAGCTGAAGATTTGCTTCCTTCCAGCCTTCTGTTTTCTGCTCCAGTCTCTCCCCTCCTAGTGCGGCCTACGGGAGGGACAAGGTGAAGATGGAAGGGACAGAGTAAAGAAAACCTGTTCTGCTCCCCATTTCCTGCCCTCCCCTCCTTTCCTGTGCTGGAAACAGGAAGAAAGGGATGCGGCCAGAGCACACAGCAAAGAAAAGCCACTGTACTTCCTCACGCAGCCCCTCTTCTCCTGTCGTTCAGGGACACGCGGGAATTGCAGGAGATGAGGGGCTGCATGAGGGAGATGTGCCTGCAGCAGAGCAAAGAAGGCTGTGCCTTAGACCAGTGGATCGCAATCCGGTCCTCAGGGTCTGCTTGGCCACTCTGCTGATGAATATGTATGAGATATATTGGCATGCATTGCCTCCAATGTCTGCAAATATATCTCATGCATATTCATCAGACCCTGAGGACCGGATTGAGAACCACTGGAAGGAAGGATGGCAACAGCACCAACAGTGCTTATAGGTGGCAAATCCTAAATCCATCACTGCCTACATTTTTCTCTTTCATCTCCCCCTCCTCCCTCCACAGGTTCTTCTTCTTCCTCTAACCCCTACCATTTCTGACAATCTCCCATCCCAAGTTTTCATTTCTCGTTCTTCTCCCTCAGGTACTGCTCTATCTCCAACCTCCCTTAACCTTCTTCATCTCCCCTGCAAAGTTCCTTTACATCTCCTCCTTTCTCCAAAGGATCTTCTCCACATTTTTCCCTTACCAGGGTCTTCTTCTTCTCCCCCTACCTTTGGATTTTTCTCCATTTCTCTTCTCATCTTTCTCTTCAGACTCTTCTCTATCACCTCACTCCCAGGTTCCTCTCCATCCTTCTGTCCTCTCCTTCATATTCCTCTCAGTTTCTCAGGGCAGAATAATGGTCAGAGTAATCTCAGGAAAGCAAGATGGGGACATTGTCAGCGTGTGCTCTCTGTCCCTTTGGCGCTCTTTTTCCATGGTGCAGGTTTCCTTTGTAACCAGAAAGCATAGGAGGGGTGGGAGGACCAGTCTCGGAGACTGGGAGTGTGTGCTTACTGTGGCGCCATGCCACCAATCTGCCACCACTACCAGGGAGGACAGGTGATGGGAGGAAAGTTAGCCAACTAGGTTATGGCTTAAAATTGGCTTAACTTAGCCAGACAAATTATGGCTGGTTGATGAAGGCACCTAGCAGTGTTTTGAAATTTGACACCTATGAGATCAAGGCTTTCAACAATTCACACTGTTTTGAAACTACCATCACCATTCAAGACAGTGCAGCATAGACTGACTGATGGCTTGGTCTCTCTGAATCAGCACCTTTTCTTCTTTTACTTTTGCCTTGCTATTGGTTCTGGATATTTATTTATTTATTTGTTTGTTTGTTTGTTTAACTGCTTTTCTATACCGACATTAGAATGCACATCATATCTGTTTACATCTCAACAGTAGGTGGAAAATACAATGGACAGAGGTGGGAGAGGGACAACAGTAGAAACTCGAGGGCAGGAGGCTCTAGGGGGAGCCTGAAAATTGAACTAGAGAAGTAACAATAACTCGAGAGGTAACATATTTACATAATGCAAATTACTTGGAGTGAGTCAAAGATAACAGAGAAGCAGGAGAAGAGGGTGAGAGAGGTACATGGAGTTAGTCTGGAAATGCCTGGTGGAAGAGCCAAGTCTTTAGCATTTTCCTGAATTTAGTATGGCGAGGCTCCAGGCGGAGGTTTGTGGGTAGGGCATTCCAGTGAGTTGGGCCAGCAACTGAGAGAGCACGGTCCGTTGTTGCTGTGAGAAGGGCCTTCTTGAGGGGTGGGACTTGTAGGGTGCCTTTGAGATTTGCTCTTGTGGGGCGGGTGGATTGTGTGGCTCGGAGCGGTTCGCTGAGCCAAGAGGAATTATTTATGTGGATGGATTTGGGAAGAGGAAGTGGATGGATATGGGGAAGAGGAAGGTGAGGAACTATCTTTCTTCCCACCCCGCCTCTAGTATTTGTCTCTAGCACACAGCAAATGATGAACTCATTTTTGACTCATCTTCCTTCTTTAGCATCAGAATTTTCTACTGGCTGGTTGGGGAGGAGAACCCTTCTCCTGGAACAAGAGGTTTTCCCAGGACTGACATTTAGATCATGCCTCCTGTTGTGGGGACGATTGTGACAATCAAGGAGAGCTTGGCTGAAACTCCCAAAGTGCAGCATATAGGCTAGATGCTCAGGGAGAGGAAGCCTTTTTGCTCTTGTACAGAGTCGAGCAATAACATGGCATTCCCTGAAGATGCAAAACAGTATACTACTGTGGAATTTTGGAGTGAACAATTACTTTAGATAGACTCAGGGGGACTTAGCACTTTCAACTCAGTCGATCTCTTTTATTTATCCCTGGCCTAAGAGATTATGTTGTGGATTCTGAGTTGGTGAAGTCAGCTGTTATATTGCTGAATTCCACTCTAGACTATTTCATCTCTAAATGTTTGGCAGACATTGGAACTTTGTCTTTTAAAATGGAGAGCCATGCCAAGACACAGGAATCCACTATTGGATCTTTCTCTCTGATAAAGCTGAGGGCCTGGAACAGTCTTGTTGTGACTCCAGTTCAGGTGGGGCGTAAGGAATACCACCCTCGGAGTGGTGCAGGATTTATTTATTATTTATTTAAAACATTTATATACCGTTTCACCAAATACAAGAAATGACCGATGGCAGGATGGCATGACAAAGCTGATGCAAGGCTTGGACAGGCTGGTGAGGCTTGGACAGGCTGGTGAGGCTGGTGAGGCTGGTGAGGCTTGGACAGGCTGGACAGGCTTGGACAGGCTGGTGAGGCTGGACAGGCTGGACAGGCTGGACAGGCTTGGACAGGCTGGTGAGGCTTGGACAGGCTGGTGAGGCTGGAGCAAGGGCTTGGCAGAAACAGCATGCAGGGAAGACTGGAACTGAGGCTTGGACAGGCTGGTGAGGCTTGGACAGGCTGGTGAGGCTGGTGAGGCTGGACAGGCTGGTGAGGCTTGGACAGGCTGGTGAGGCTGGAGCAAGGGCTTGGCAGAAACAGCATGCAGGGAAGACTGGAACTGAGGCTTGGACAGGCTGGTGAGGCTTGGACAGGCTGGTGAGGCTGGTGAGGCTGGTGAGGCTTGGACAGGCTGGACAGGCTTGGACAGGCTGGTGAGGCTGGAGCAAGGGCTTGGCAGAAACAGCATGCAGGGAAGACTGGAACTGAGGCTTAGACTGGAACAGTGTGCAGGTAAGATTGGAAATGCAGCTTAGACAGGAACAGCATGCAGGTAAGACTGGAACTGAGTCTTGGACTAAGATAGGACAGGGCGAGGCCTGGACAACATAGAACATGAAAGTCCAAGGGCAGCGTTAGGCAGGAAGTCCCTGAGGAACAAGATAAGGAGAGGCCCAGATAAGCCACAGAGCAACTTAAGACCCGGATAAGCCAAAGGTCAGGGTAAGGCCTAGATATGCCATAAACCTAGGCAAAGACAGAAGGCCCTTAGGCTGCAAGACAATGCTAGGAGCGAGAAGACCAGATAGCCACAAGGCAAAACAAAGATCGAGAAGGCCAGATTGCCATAAGACAAGACAAGGAGTGAGAAGGCCAGGAGGCCACAAGGCAAAACAAGGAGAGTTATGCCTCAAGGCAATAGTGCCTAGGGCAGGGAAGCCAAGGGAGACTCAATGCAGAAGCATTTGGGGTTTGGCAAGGCAGGATTATGTAGGGCTAGAGTCTGGATGTAGTGCAGACAGGAAGAAGGAAGTTGGCCAGCCTGGAGTATATGCTTGTTGAAGTTCCCTAGTGGAGGGAAGGCTGCAATAGAGGCTGAGTCATGAGACCAGGGACGAGATGGTGAGAACAGTTCTGAGTGGGGCCTCTGCTGGTAGGGAGGCATCATAGTCAGGATACAACGAAACGCAGATTAAATCGTAACATCCACAGGGAACCATCAAGCTGTCAAGATAAGCTGGTAATACATAGCAAATTTGAATTGCTTGAAAATAAAATGCCAGAAATTTAAAGTTAAGATTTTTGAATTTCCCTGAGGGACCCTTAGAAACTCCATTAGTTGCACTTAAGAAGTACTTCACAGAATTACTTCAGGTTTCTAGTGAAGCTATCCTTCCACTCAACAAGCCTAAAATTTTTTACCTTCTGGTAAACGTATGAGATAGCAGAGAGAGGATTTGTAAGATGTTGGACTTTTCAGTTACAGTTTGGATTTGATTGCTATTTTGGAAAAATCTTCAGATAGTGAATCCAATAAGGCCCCTCTCATAGGACTGGATTTTCTAATGTCGCACCTCTTCTTGAATTCCGTGGTAACGGGGGGGGGGGGGGGGGGGGGGGGGGGGGCGGCAAGTGGCTGGGGAACTGGGGGAAAAGGCCTGGTGGGATTTTGTTTTATTTTTTAGGATTGCAATTTTTGTGGTGGGGGTTTGGGGACAACAGGACTGGCTGCTACTGCTTTGGTTTTTTTTTAACATGAAACATAACAAATATTTTAAAAATATCTAAACAGAACGAAAACCCACACCAACAAAATGAAATCAAAATGAAAGAAATATCCCTTGTATACCCCTAGCGGAAAGTGAATTTACTGAAGTTTATAAAGGTTTTGGTCAGTAGCGCAGCAGAAAATCATTGTGGCCCTGCTCTTTCACTCCTGCTGTCCCATCTTTCACTTTGTCTGTTTCTCATCTTTCTGTCTCTCTCTCTCTCTCTCACCCTTGCCTCTCTCTCTTCTTCTCTCTCACTTTTTGTTCTCTCGCTGGCCTCTCTCCTCCTTGCTGCTTTCCTGTCGGTTCCCTCTCTCTCTCTCTGATCTTTTCATTTTCTGTCCCCTCTCCTTGTTTCCCCTCCCCTCCTGACTCTGCAGTTTGTATGTAACATAATTTATAGCTCTCTCTTATTCTCATTCCCTTATCCTCACCCGCACAAGGACATACAGATGTACCCTCACGTGGATGTTCATAAAAATATTACATTAAACTAAAAGCAACACCGAGGAAAAGACCATAGCATTAATAAAAACAACATTACTTCAAGACCTTGAGAGGTAAAAGAAGAACCTTCTGACTGTGGTGTTTGCGATAGGAGATGTCATTGTGCGGTAAGTCACAGGGAGTGCTGGATGCCAAGGTGTTGGAGTTAGGTCTCAACATGTCACAGGGAATATTAGATGGCGGTGTGTGGGCATGGGTAGTCTCTTTGTGTGGTTGAATCACAGAGAATGCTGGATATCAGGGTTTGGAGTTAGTAGATCTCATTGTATTACAGGGAGGGCTACATGGTGGTGTGTGACGTTGGAAATTCTCATTGTGGGGTAAGTCACAGGAAGTGTTAGATGATGTTATGAGGGTGGCTAGGAGGTCGAATTGTATGGGTTAGTTACAGGGAGTGCAGGATGATGGTGTTTAGGGTTGGAAAGACTCACAGTGTGGGTAAATTACCAGACTTTCAGGATGGTAGTGTCTGGGTTTAGTATATCTCATTATGCAGGGTAACTATAGGGTGTGCTAAATGGTGGTGTATGGGGGTGGGAGGTTGCATGGTGTGGGTTAGTTTCAGGAACTACTGGATTGCAGGTTATCATTGTTTTGGTATATTTCAGAAGATTTGGAAGGTTTTCAGTTCCATCTAAATTAAATTTCCATTTTTGGAGTATTTAGATGAGGCTTCTTTGCTGTGAAATTGCAGAAAGAGTTTATCACACAGCAAGTTTTCCAGTGATGTTCACTACTAGGGCATGTTTGTGTGAGAGGTGAAGCCAGAGAATTGATCAAACAAGAAACTGACAGAGAACTGAAACATGAAGAGATCAACCCACTGGGCCTTTTGTCCTGTGAAGCCATTATCCAGCTCCATGAGAAAGCCCCTGTCTCCCATGACAGGAACTTATAATTCTCCTATTTTGTGAAAGAGCCGCCCGTCTCCTGTGCCAGGAGCTTGTAATCCTTATGCTTAAATGTTTTTCTCCCATCTTGGGCATACAGTGCGATCTACTGATCAGGCTGCATAAAATGGCCCAACAGACGTAGAGATATATGGAATCCTGAGATAGTGTGGGTGTTCTGGTCTCGCACACGGAAAGGGAAAAAGCTCTCAATACCCATCCGCGTGGGAGCTGCTCTTATTGTTGTAAGTCTCAGAAAATATTAGACTGGGATTCTGCTTTCTTGAATTGAGACTGTGATGTTCTCCTTGAACCAGGGACTTGCATCCTGTAACTTAAATTCAGAGGTCTTATGAGACAAACTATCCGATTGGTCAGAAGATCTTTAGCTCATTAGCACCCATCTCTCTGCTAATGCACACAGTCTTAACCAGTGAGATAAAGTTGGGGACTGGGGTGGGGGTGGGACCTTTCATCCTCAACTTGCTACCTTGAGTAGGGAAAGATGAATAATTAGATTATTTCAAGATGAATCTGAGTTGGAGGGGGAGGGAGGTGAAGATGTAGGGGAGGGACAATGTGACCTAATTTTTCCAAGTCGCTTGTGACCTGGATTGGCCACTGTTGGAAACAATGGACTGGTCTTGATGGACCTTCAGTCTGACCTAATATGACTGTTCTTATGTTCTTAGTCCTGATGTGGCACTGATTGATTAAATCCCACTTAACCCTGCTTAGTCTTGATTTCCTATTTTTGACCCAGCTTGCAAACTGGAACAAAGCTGACTCAGGAGTTGAACGCTACTAAATAAATCCTGGATACAGCTGCACAAAGTCATGAATTTTGTGGGACAGACAAGGCCAGATTTAAAATTTTGGCGCCCATAGCTAGAGTGCCATGATGGTGCTCTTTGAAGCTCTGCCAGCCCACGGCCCTAAAGCAAGCAGAAACAGGCTCTCCTGTGGCCTGAATATTTAGCACCTTCAAAATTTGGCACCCCAGGCAGTTGCCTATGCCTAAACCCGGGCCTGGGGATTGTGTATGTGTGTGTGTGGGGGGGGGGGGGGGGGGGGGCACTGAGATTTCCTAAAATCTTTCTGTCAATACCAAAATCCAATGGGCCAGATTGATCAGTGGATCATACAGAAATCCCACAATGGGAGAAAATCATTAAAACACAGGCCTCAACTCAAAGTGCTCAGGAGCAGTATAACCGAGGCCTGTTCTATTTATGCCCAGTCTCTAAGCTGGCTGGGAGTTTTCCTAGTTCTGGCAATTCAGGGGTACATATCTTAGTATGCCTGGAAGACAAAGGTGCGTTCAGAATGACCCTACAGCACCTGGCATTGGTTGGCAGTTCTGCCTTTGATAATATGCGTCATGAACATAAGAACATAAGAAAATGCCATACTGGGTCAGACCAAGGGTCCATCAAGCCCAGCATTGCTGTTTCCAACAGTGGCCAATCCAGGCCATAAGAACCTGGCAAGTACCCAAAACTAAGTCTATTCCATGTAACCATTGCTAATGGCAGTGGCTATTCTCTAAGGGGTAGATTTTCAAAAACGGCGTGTTGGCGTACTTTTGTTGGCGCTCCAGGCGCCAACAAAAGTATGCGGGATTTTAGTAGATACGCGCGTAGCCGCGCGTATCCGCTAAAATCCTGGATCGGCGCGCGCAAGGCTACCGATTTCGTGTAGCCGGCGTGCGCCGAGCCGCGCAGCCTGCCTCCATTCCCTCCGAGGCCGCTCCGAAATCGGAGCGGCCTCGGAGGGAATTCGCTAACGCCCTCCCTTCACCTTCCCCTCCCTTCCTCTACCTAACCCACCCCCCCCAGCCCTGTCTAAACCCCCCCTACCTTTGTTGGGGGATTTACGCCTCCCAGAGGGAGAAGTAAATCTCCCGCGCGCCAGCGGGCCGCTGGCGCGCCTAGACGCAACCCGGGGGTGGTTCCGGAGGGCGCGGCCACGCCCCCGGGCCCGCCCCCAAAATGGCACGTCCCGCCCCGAAAACGGCACGCCGCTCTGCCCCGCCCCCGACACGCCCCGACACGCCCCCCTCGGAAAACCCCAGGACTTACGCGAGTCCCGGGGCTCTGCGCGCGCCAGTAGGCCTATTCAACATAGGCGCACCGGCGCGCAGGGCCCTGCTCGCGTAAATCCGCCCGGATTTACGCGAGCAGGGCTCTTAAAATCCGCCCCTAAGTGAACTTAATAGCAGGTAATGGGCTTCTCCTCCAAGAACTTATCCAATCCTTTTTTAAACACAGCTATACTAACTGCTCTAACCACATCCTCTGGCAACAAATTCCAGAGTTTAATTGTGCGTTGAGTAAAAAAGAACTTTCTCCGATTAGTTTTAAATGTGCCCCAAGCTAACTTCATGGAGTGCCCCCCTAGTCTTTCTACTATCCGAAAGAGTAAATAACCGATTGAGATCCATTCATTGAGATCCATGAAACACAAAACGTTTTTGTAGCTCTCCTACTTAAATGGTGTCATAAGTTATTAGTATTATTTTAAATGTCCTTAGTATTATAAATTCAGTGATATTTTGATCAGAGCTTCCTTCTAGCCAGCGCGTGCTGCCACCAGGCCACACTTATAAGCCTGACAAATTTAACTTCCCCCCTGGGAGGAAGTTACCAACCTGCCCTGTCAGATTGGATTACTGACTGCTTTCCTTAGCTACCATCCCCTTATTCTTTCCGTCCTCTTTTCACTGCTGTGAGAAGGTGACTGGAAGCGGAACAGTTGTGTAAGATTCCCATGACATTACGGGCAGAGCTGGCACATGGCACTTTTTAATCTAACGAAAAAAATCAGACAAAAAGCAAAACACCCCAACAATCAATATTAAAAAAAACACACAATCGAGGTGCAAATCAAAAATTGCAAACTAAGTTCATGTTTATATTTTTACTGAGAGGAATGGTATCAGAAAAATGTGCGCTGAGTTTAGTATAATAAATCTAGTGCTTCTCGCCCAGGATGGATCTCAAGGAGTGATTAGACACCATCACAGAAATGTCACGACATTTACCAAACCTCATTGTATTCTATGTATTGTTTTTCATTAATATGTTCTTATACATAACCCCCATCAAATAATTACTTTATTGAATACTATACTTATCTTAAAATGGTGCCTAATATCTTTTCAACAGTATACATCTACAACGCCCGACACGGTTGATGTTTCGACAGCCACTAGCTTTCTTCCTCAGTGGTCAAAATACATTCTGAAAACCAAGCAGGCAAATCAATTAGAGTCCACATATCTCGTTCATAAAACAAAATCAAAAATCAATTAAAAAGATAACTGCAGCTCACAGGCTAACACTCAATTCAGTTGCCACCTGTGATTAGTTGAGCTGCTGCCAGAGACCAGGAGCATGAGAATGGAACCTATTAAGGCCCCCAAAAACCTCACTCCACATTGCTGCAGACCAGGACGAGGAGGCGGGACGAAGTGGAGCTGTTGGCAGCCATTAGAAGCCTCAAACTGCACTGCCAAATGTTTAGCGGAGGTGTGGAAGAGAAGGACCGATTGCAGTCCTTGAGAATCCTAAGCCCCACTGATGCCCTTCGTGAGGATGTGGGGGAAGAGAGGGGCAGATTGCGGAGGTCAGAACCCTTTGCATCCTCTGCTGCACTCTGAAGGAAGCAGAGGAAAGCTGGGTAATTACGGCGGGGGAGAAACATTTCCCACTCCTGCCGTGTGCTCAGCCATGGGCCTGACAGAGGGAGAGGAGAGGAGAGGAGAGCTGCACCAGAACCTTGAACAGAATGCCTCAGAGGAAGAAAGGAGGGAAATGGGACCGGGCTGAGAGTATGAGAGGAAAGGCAGAAGAGAGAAGGAATAAGACAGGAATGAAGGAGCCCATGATTGACCTGGTTGTGGGGAGTGAGAGCGGATGGCAGCCTATCAGGGGAGAGGAGGAGAGAACCCCCCAGGAATCATGCTGGACAGAGATAGAGAGGGAGGGATGGAGAACCACCCTGGTCCAGGAAGGAAGAAGGGAAAGTGACTGCCAGGGATCGAGGAGAAGGGAGGACAAGCCAACAGCCAGGTGTGGATAATATGACATTAAACATTATGTAGGGGGACACGCAGACAGACATGGAGATCTCATAAGCCTTCTTCTCATTGTAAAGCAGGCTATTGTTTTGTTTTTTTCTAAAATCTAAATTATTTAGTTATATCATTTTCTGTGCGTGCTTGTAGAAATCTTAAAAGAAAATAATAAAGGATAAAATAAGAGCAGGTTAAAAAGGGATCAATTTTCAAGGAGGCTAAAGTTTCAAAACTTTTTACGTGAACTGCAGCCGACGTTTACCTGCAGAGGAGTAAGGAGCAGAGCTAGGTTGGGGGAGGGGAAATGCACGCAGGGATTTAATTGTGAAAGCCTTGTGCATATTTTCATGCATGTATTTTGCACCCGCTCCAAAAACAGAGGAAATGTACGGAGGATCAAAAGTACTGGCTTTCCCCACCGGCCCAAGTTATCAAAAGGAAACACCGTGGGCAGCTTCCCTGTGAAAATTAGATTGCAGGTCTGCAGATACCAGTGATGATTTTCTGCCAGGTCATGCCACGTGGCCAACCTGGAGTTTTTTTGGCTTCCTTTTCCCCATTGCAGCTGGATTGGAAGGTGGAATGGCCTTAACTTTCAATTATGAGGGCAGTTTTTTTTTTAAATAGCCTTGGAAATTGCCCTCCCTGCATATTTTCAGTTTAGATCAAAGCTTCACACATTCAGAATGATTCTGGCGTGCAGATCATGATTTCTTTTGTTGTGGCATGCAGAAAGGAAAGAGAAGTTTATCGGGGTCCATGAAGCTTTCTGAAGCTGAAAGTTTGGGAACCCCTGCTTTATGGTGGACTTTGCAAGGTGGGCTACGCCGAGTTTAACCCTCTGAGTGCAGGTTCTTAGTGTACAGGAAAAACCCAAATACTCTGCATACTGCTTGTGTCAAAATTAACCGAACCAAGGCAATCATAGTCCACAGGTATCAGACATACAGCACAAAGCAAAGCATGTCCCTAAGAAATAGGCAGACTGGGCGGCTTATGGGTTCCTTATCTGCCAACTGCACTCTTTTGTTCTTCATTTCTTTTTTTTTTCTTCATTATTTTTCTTCGTTTCATTCTCTATTCTGTTTCTTTAAAATGAAACAAACAACAAATGAAAAAGAAAGCTGTCATGTCCAGGCCCCAGCCTCTGACTGCCAAAGTTTAAAATAAAAGACCTTGGGCTTGATGCAAGTCCTCCCATGTCCCCCCAGCCCACCCCAGTTCTTACCCCAGCTGCCGTGCCTCTTATCATTTTGGTTGCCCTTCTCTGCATTTTCTCCAGTACAACTATATCTTTTTTGAGATGCGGTGACCAGAATTGCACACAGTATTCAAGGTGCGGTCTCACCATGGAGCGATTACAGAGGCATTATGACGTTTTCTGTTTTATTCACCATTCCCTTTCTAATAATTCCTAACATTCTGTTTGCTTTTTTGACTGCCACAGCACACTGAGATGATTTCAATGTATTATTCCCTGTGACGCCTAAATCTCTTTACTGGGTGGTAACTCCTAAGATAGAACCTAACATTGAGTAACTACAGCAAGGGTTGTTTTTCCCTCTATGCATCACCTTGCACTTGTCCACATTAAATTTCGTCTGCCATTTGGAAGCCCAATCTTCCAGTCTCACAAGGTCCTCCTGCAATTTATCACAATCCACTTGAGAATTAACTACTCCGAATAATTTTGTGTCATCCGCAAATGTGATCACCTCACTCATTGTACCCCTTTCCAGATCATTTTTCAATATATTAAAAAGCACAGGTCTAAGTATAGATCCCTGAGGCATTCTATTATTTACCTTTTTCTACTGTGAAAATTGACCATTTAATCCTACTCTGTTTCCTGTCTTTTAACCAGCTTGCAATCCACAAAAAGACATCGCCTCCTATCCCATGACTTTTTAGTTTTCTTAGAAGCCTCTCATGAAGGACTTTATTGAACACATTCTGAAAATCCAAATACACCACATCTACCGATTCACCTTTATCCACATGTTTATTAACCCCTTCCAAAATATGTAGCAGATTGATGAGGCAAGACTTCCCTTGGGTAAATCCATGCTGGCTGTGTCCCATTAAATCATGTCTATCTACATGCTCTGTGATTTTATTCTTTATCACAGTTTCCATGATTTTTCTCGGCAATATCGTTACTTAGCCAGATAAGTTATCTGGCTAAGTAGCACAGCCCTGATCCACCCATTGCCCACCCACATTTTCTCCAGCTAAAAGTTAGCCAGATATGTGACTTATCCAGCTATCTAGTGGCAGCTGAGTTTACCCGTATATTCAGCAACCGCTAGAAAGCCGGATAAGTACTACTTATCTGCCGTTTGAAAATGGGGCCCTTTGTTTTTAATTTGTTGCTCTTTATTTTGTATTAGGTAAGGGTCAGTTTGTGCTCTGTATATGTGAATGAGGTAAGGGATTCTGCTGGCATCTAGTATCTTGCTTGCTGTTTTTCCAATATAAGGTGTATTGGTGTTCTGGCACCTATAGTAATATGTGCAATGCTGCCTCTTCCCAGGTATAGTTGCTGCTGTTTGAGTCCTGCGAGTTAGTATGCTGTGGTTTGGCAGGTTTTCTGTATATGTCCTGAGTGTCTTTTTTGAAAGGTTTTGTACTACTTCACAAATTTTCTGGCAGTAGAAGGTGACTGTGTGTGACTGTTACTGAGGAGTCACCAGAATTCAAATATTAGTTTTGAATAGTGAGTTGGTGAGAGCCTGTCTATTGGAGACTTTAGCAGAGGTGAGGGGATGGAGCCATGTCATCCCATTCCTTGCCTCTGGCAGCAGATTGCCTTGAGCCTTTCTTGACTGCCAGCACCAGTTACCAATAAAGTAGAGCTCTGCTCTTAGCTGCCAATACTCCTAATTACCGCCACAGCCTGACATCATCATCAAAGGCCAGGATTTTTAATTATTACACAGTGTTACTGAGGTGTACTAATGTGTTGCTGTTTTACAGGCCGATACAGTACAGTGCGCTCTGGTGGAGCGATACACCTTTATCCTTTACAGTTAACAGTGCGCTCCGGTGGAGCGCACTGTCAACCCGCGATTGGATGCGCATTTTGGACTCGCTAGCTTTACCCCTTATTCAGTAAGGGGTAATAGTGTGTCGAAAACGCGCGTCCAACCGCCCCCCCCCCCTGAACCTAATAGCGCTTTTCTGTGCACCCTCCGACTTAATATCATGGTGATATTAATTCGGAAGTCCCAAAAGTTAAAAAAAAAATTTGAAATGGGCCCGCGGTTTGAAAACTGGATGCTCAATTTTGCCGGCGTCCGGTTTCCGAACCCGTGGCTGTCAGTGGGCTCGAGAACCGACACCGGCAAAATTGAGCGTCGGCTGTCAAACCCGCTGACAGCTGCCGCTCCTGTCCAAAAAGAGGCACTAGGGACTCGCTAGTGTCCCTAGTGCCTCTTTTTTTACCGCCGGCCCTAATTTAAATATTTTAGTTTACTGTATGGGCCTGATAGTGAGGAGACACCATACGTTGAATATTATTTTTCTGTGGTGAATGGTAAAGGGAAGTGTCCTATTTCTGCTCTGCACCCTTTGTTGGGGGAGTTTCTGTGAATGCAGGGATTTGTAGAACTTGAGGTTCAGGGTTTATATTGGGATTCTGTCCTATCCTGTACAGAGCCCAGACTTCACTCCCATAGAGATGATCTTTATTGATTAATGCTATTGAATCATTTTTGTGGTAACTTTATTAGATGGTTGAAACTGGCCAGGAGTTTCTTTATAGCATAGAAAGTCCACTGACATGCATGCCCAGCTCTTTTAGGTGGTTTCCTTGTCACAGGTCATAGGATGATTCCCTGATGACAGCTGCATGGGAACATAGAAGAGAATAGAGACCATTTAAATGTAACATTTAAAAAAAGAATCATGTCCAACTGCTTGTTTTACAGGGTTTGTTCTTGGGGGTGGGGAAGCTATTGATCATGGCTGGGTTCATTAATTATCAAAATCTTGGGGGACGGCTTATGGGCTTGTGCACCGGATCTTGTAGGTACCTAGCAATGCCTCTGTGCAGACTCGTTAAGGAGATCCTTAGAAACAGGCCTGTTTGTGCCTCGCAGGGACCGGGGTTGGCCACCTCTGACTTATGACATGGAGTTAGGTGCTCACCTTAGTATTTGCAGGTATAAGTGAACATGAATGTGGGTGGGTGTGTGTCTGTACGTATGCCTTTGTATGTGTGTAGAGTTCCACCTGAGCTGGATCAGACTGCCAGAGCTAACCTGAGTCAGGTGGCAACCCCAGTACCGATTCTTCTATTTCTTAGCTCCAGCTTAAACCCCAGGCTCTCTCCCTTTTCCTCTCTCACTTTCCCTTGTATCTGTTTCTTCTTCTCCCTGTTTGTCTTCTCTTTCTTTTGCTCCTCTCTCTTTACAAAATCTCTCCTTTTTTCTCTCTCTCTCAGGCTTTCCCTTCTTTTCACTTTCTCTTTTATTCTCAGCTCTCACTTTCTCTTCCCATGCCGCTCACTTTTTCTCTCTGTGATTTTTCTATCCCTCCCTCTCTTCCCCATCTGTCTCCCTTTAGTTTAATTAATCACAATTTATTGCTCTCATAATTCCACCCAAAATAAAACAGTAAAAATCCATGTTTGGTTTTTTTCTCTTGCTCTAACCTCTCGCCCCCCTCGCTTTCCAGTTTGGGCATCTGATCGGCTAGCACTCACTAATTACAGCCAACTCGCTGGCTTCTAGCCAGACAATCTTTAAACACTAACGAGTTCTTTATCATATGGCATGTGCTTTAATGCCCACAAGAGGAAGCAATTAGAAACTCGCATCAATTCTCAGTGACAGTTAGGCAATGCTCTATTTACCCTGCGGGCTTCCACGGCTAAAGGGTTGAGTCTGTCTCATTTCTACAACTTGGATTTCATTAAGTTATTCATTTTATTCTGGGGTGGGGGAGGGAGGGAGGGAGGGAGTGCAGGGTGTGTTTTTTTTTTGCTAAATTGTGTTTTCTGCCACTCCTGCACTGGGCATGCTGAACCAAAGCTGAGTTTCCCAACTCTCCAAATAAAGCAGTTTCCAGATCAAGACTTTGCCCGCTCCTGGTTTTTACATTTGCAGCTTATGTCCCAGTAAATCGTGATACTTGTAGTCCTTACTAGGGATGTGCACGGGAAGAAAATATTGTTTCATTTCCTTTGTTTTTTAAATTCGCCTTTCATGTTGTTTGCTGTTTATTTCATTTTATTTTTCGTTTAATTGAAACAAAATAAACACGAACATACAAAGGAGCTGGGTTTCCCTCCTCACGCACTGCTAAACTCCTCCCAGCGCTGCCAAAACACAAAAGTTAACCTCACTCCCCTCCTGTCCCCACCCCCCAGCGTTTCCCCTATCATCCCACCCTCCCCGGATGCATGATCTTACTCCATCAGTGAAGTCAAATAAGTTGAAATAGGGCAGGTTGCTCCCGTCCTGCCAGCTCGCTTTGTACAATGGTGCAAAGGGTCAAAGTTGTCAGATAATGGTCAGCGAGGTGAAGGACAAAGGTGGAGAAGCCTGAGGGAGGAAAGGACCAGCTCAAGGCAGTGGCAGAGCAAAGCTGAAAATCAAATAAGGAAATAAAGGCAAGAAGCTGAAAGGCATAACACTCAGAGAGGGGTCAGCAGATTGCAAGGTAAAGTCTCCAAGAATAAGGGAAGATGGTTCAAGGAAGAAAATAAGCCAAGAGTGGAAGTTGGTGAGGAGGGAGGGAGACTTATTAGAGGGTCGATAGATGACAGCTACCCAGAGAGAGGGCCGGGTGAAGAGGCAGATGGAGTAGACCACAAAAAGGACAAGGAGTGAGATTAAGGGGAAAGAAAGGGGTTGAAATCTGCAGGAGGGAGAAAACAGGAACCCTCATGAGTGAGGAGCATGAGAGAAAAGAAAGCCTCCATGAGGAAAACTGGGTTTTAGTCAGAGTGAGAAGATGGGAGGGAAAGAGAAATAAAGAGGTCATGGATGCCAGCAAGCGTGTTGTAAACAGAATGGGCATTCCAATGGGAACATGAGAAAGGAAGAAGGGAGGGGAGGTAGGAATAATACTGAAGGGGTAATGGAGTGGTATGTGCAGATGGGGTGAGAGTTGACCTGAAAGGCTATGATTGGGACTGATATCTCCAGCTCAGTAGGAGGAGGAGGAAAAGAGGACAGAAAAGAGAAGCGGAGGTGTTACAGTTATGAGAGTGGTGATTGCTGGATGAGAGGACGAAAACTGAAGCTCGAGAACAGTGGACAAGGCAGAAGAGAGAATGGCTTGGGGGGGGGGGGAGAAGGGTAATGGTGGACTTGATGTTTAGAATAGTTTGCTGTGGAAGAAAACAAAAGAAGAAATGGTGCTGATTTAAGGTGGCTGGAATGTCTTATTTATAAGTCGAGTTGATGTTATCCTATGGCGTACACCTCACAGCACATACCTTGTGGCCCACTGGTTGAAAGAGTGTGTGGGTTGCAACATCCTTAAATCTCCACAGCCCAGGCATCTTGGAGAAGTACTCAGATGAGCTGCAATCTTCTCAGTACCTGCTGTCAGGAGGAAGAGTTCTCAAACTAGTCCTCCAGCAACTATGCTAGCAAGGTCCAAGGTGTCAGGAGGCCAACCCTTGAGTATTTTTATAAGAATATAAGATGTGCCATGCTGAGTCGGACCAAAGGTCCATTGAGACTAGCAATCTGTCCAGTAGCTAATCTGAGTCACCACTTACCCAACAGATCCCAAAGAACAGATCCATTTCTTGTTGCTCACTTCCAGGGATAAGCAGTGGGTTTACTGAACCCACCTGACTAATAGCTGTTTATGGACTTTTTTCCCTTGTCTAAACTCCTGTGAAACCCAGCTAGGCTAGATGCCTTGATCACATCCTCTGGTAACAAATTCCACGGCTTGATTATGCACTGAGTGAAAATGTACTTTCTCTGATTTGTTTTAAACCTGCTACCTGTTAATTTCATGGACTGTATCCTAGTCTTAGTTTTACTTGGAAGGATAAATAGATGTTCACTGTTTACCTGTTCCACCCCATTCATGTCCCTCTGGTTTTCCTCCTTCCACCAAGTCTCTATTATGCCTATAATTTCATTATGTGCCATACATTCTAACTCTCTAATCATAATTTTCAATCTTCTGGCATTTGCTTTAGAGTATGTTTTTTATTTTTATTTTTTTCACAACCTGCTTATTAGCAGTTGATACAGGTAATTTGGAATCCTTCATATTTGTAGGCTCTGTTTTATTCCACCTGGGCTACTTCAGTTTTTACTGCAAGCTCTGTATTGGGATATTCTAACTTCCCTGTTATGCCAGTATCCTTAGAAGATACCTCTCTGAGAACTATGCGCTCTTGAGCAGCTGTCAGCTTTCTCCCATGAGTTAGTATAAAAGCTGCTCTATCTCCTTTTTAAATGTTAGCAGCAGCAGTATGGTTCCACCTATGATTCTGGCTCCAAGACTGAGTACTCCTGGTGGTACACCTATGGATTTGAGGACTACACTGGTCAGGAGGAGTCAACAGGTCTCCACACAGACCCATACCTTTGATCTTATTGGGAGAAAAGCTTACCAGGAAACTATTCTCAGTGCCCACATAGCTTCCTACCAGCTCTTCATGGGGCAGTGTATGTGAAACATATGAAAGAGGTGAAGGGTATGTCAGAGCATCTCCCTCAGGAGGTGTGCGATGCTCTGCAGTCACTGGTGAAAAAAGAAATGGAGTGTGGAAAACACATGTGATGTTTTTAGATATTGGCGCTTGCAGACTCACGTGGCTGTGAGCTTCAGACCCCAGATAAGATGTTCAGGAAAGACTTGCGGTAACACCCTACAATGGAAAGAATCTATTTATAAATAAGTTTGAGGAAGCACTGGCTCAAATTAAAGACCACTGTGCTATGCTTCAGAACCTCTCTACTGCCACTCCAGAGCCACCCTCCTCATCAAAGAGGTATTCAAGAAAATACTTGAGGAAGAAGGGTCTCCTCAAGGTCTTATCCTCTGTTCCTTTATCCCTGTCAACAGCAGGACCTTGGTCTTGTCTCAGACAACAGAGGGCCCAAAATCCACAAGCAGTATCCCAACCAAAACTTGGGATGGGGTTTTAATGGCATCCAGGAAAGCATAGCTGGAATCCCGTATCAGTGCCAGAAAACCTTCTTGTTGTAGAACTCAAGGTAAACTAACTTTTTCCCTAGATTGAAGAAAGGATCTTCTGTATAGTTATCCTCTAATTCCTCTAATAGCAAAACCCTTGCTAAAACTCAGAAGAGAATGGGGAACCATAGTTCTAATAGCCCCTTCTATTTGTTGAGGCAGATTTAGTAAACTTTTTTTTTACTTTTGGGCCGCTTCTGAGAATTATCCATCAGGGAACCAATTAGGTAGGGGAAACCCCCAATTTTCATCACTCAGAACCAGGGAACACTGCATCATCCCAACATCAGGTCCCTAGTTGAGAGAGCAGCATTAAATTTTCTTCTTTCTGAGGATGGGGCTTGGATTATTGTGGCCTTTAGAAAGGATTCCACAAGGAAATCATATGGTTTCAGATGGAATAGGTTTGCCATTTGATGTGAGGGAAAGGCCCTACCTCCTGTTCCATACTAAAAATGCTTGAAGATTAGTCTATCTCAGTATATTATTTATCACCACCATGTAGAGATGTCCTGACAGCTCCACTGGCTGACCTTTTCAATGCTTCTTTAGAGTCTGGAGTAGTTCCGGAGGACTGGAAAAGGGCGGATGTGGGTCCTATTCATAAAAGTGGAAGTAAGGAGGAGGCTGGGAAATACAGGCCGGTTTTTCTGAATTCTGGGGTGAGCAAACTAATTGAATCGCTGCTAAAACAGAGGATAGTGCAATTTTTGGAATCCAATGGATTCATGATCCGAGGCAGCATGGTTTTAGTAGAGGTAAATCTTTGATTGGGTGACCAGAGAGTTGGATCAAGGGAGAGTGCTAGATGTAGTGTACTTGGATTTCAGTAAGGTCTTTGACATGGTTCCACACACAAGGCTTATAAATAAATTGCACGCCCTTGGTATGGATCCTAGAATGACTGACTGGGTTAGAAAGTGGTTGAGTGGGAGGCATCAAGCGATAGTAGTAAATGGAGTTTTCTCTGAGGAGGGGGTTGTTACTAGCGATATGGATCGGTCTTTGGATCAGTTTTTTCAACATTTTTGTGAGTGACATAATGGAAGACTTATCAGGAAAGATTTGTCTTTTTGTTGATGATACCAAAATCTTTAATAGGGTGGACAGTCAGGAAGGAGTGTAAAACATGAGAAGGGATCTAGTGAAACTCGAGAACTGGTCTAAGGTCTGGCAGCTAAGATTTAATGGTAAAAAATGCAGAGTAATGTATTTAGGATACAAAATCATAAGAACATAAGAAATTGCCATGCTGGGTCAGACCAAGGGTCCATCAAGCCCAGCATCCTGTTTCCAACAGAGGCCAAACCAGGCCACAAGAACCTGGCAATTACCCAAACACTAAGAAGAACCCATGCTACTGATGCAATTAATAGCAGTGGCTATTCCCTAAGTATAATTGGTTAATAGCCATTAATGGACTTCTCCTCCAAGAACTTATCCAAACCCTTTTTGAACCCAGCTACACCAACTGCACTAACCACCTCCTCTGGCAACAAATTCCAGAGCTTTATTGTGCATTGAGTGAAAAAGAACTTTCTCCGATTAGTCTCAAATGTGTCACTTGCTAACCCCATGGAATGCCCCCTAGTCCCTCCTCTACTCGAAAGTGCAAACAACCGAGTCACATCTACTCATTCAAGACCTCTCATGATCCCAAAGACCTCCATCATATCCCCCCTCAGCCGTCTCTTCTCCAAGCTGAACAGCCCCAACCTCTTCAGCCCTTCCTCATAGGGGAGCTGTTCCATCCCCTTTATCAGTATTGGAGGTGAAATTCTACTAAGAATGAAGGAAGAGTGGGATTGGGGGATAATTGTAGCTGATGATCTTAAAGTGGCCAAACAAGTGGATAAAGTGACAGTAAAAGCCAAAAAGATGCTTGGCTGCATAGGGAGAGGAATGGTCAGCAGAAAAAGGGAGATGATATTGCATCTGTATAGGTTCTGATGAGATCTCACTTGGAATACAGTGTACAGTTTTGGAGACCGCACCTTCAAAAGGATATAAACACTTTGGAGTCAGTCCAGAGGGTGGCTACTAAAATGATCAGTGGTCTTCGTTCTAAAGCATATGGGGATAGACTTAAAGATCTAAACATGAATACTCTAGAGGAAAGGCGAGATAAGGTAGATATGATAGATACATTTAAATATCTCAAAGGTTTCCATGCATAACAGATGACCTTTTTCAATGGAAAGGAGGTTCTAGAACAAGCGGGTCATGAGAAGAAGTTGAAGGGAATAAAATGAAGAGTAATCTTAGGAAATATTTCTTTACAGAGAAGATGTTTGGAACAGCTTCCTAATGGAAGTGGTGGACACAAAAACAGTATCTGAATTCAAGAAAGCATGGGATAAATACAGGGGAAGTGATGAGAATTATAATGCTAAATTAATTGGACGGATGGGTAGATTGGATGGGCCATACAATCTTTTTCTGCCATCATGTTTCTATGTTTCTAAGGATACTGGGACCCTGCATGCTAAAACTGAACATTTAAAAAATACAATCAAGAGGAGGAACTCTCAGTTCATGAATGTTCCCAAAGTGCTGTCTATCTCATCTTTGGACATGGCTCAAGAAGTACATGACAGAAGTTCTGGAGTTTCCTTCTGAAGCAATGCTTCCAACCTCCATCAAATAAATGGGTCAAGGAAGGGTGTGACACTCCCACTTGTCCTTTGCTATTTTAGATTTTAAATGTTTTGGTGCTGCTGGAATGAACGGATGAAGACATGGCTGGGAACTCCGTCTTGATTGTGAATTGAATATTAGAGCCAAACAGGGACTGGGACTTGTGTCTCAATGTAATGATCCACAAGTTTCCTGATGTGGCAAGAAAGGGAGACTTTTTTTGATTTACGAGTTAAAGTGGCCAAAATAGTGGCCCAGTTTCTTAAATTTTCCTACAAATGTATTATTTCCTATCAAAGAACATGATGGGTTTTTTTTTGAGAGACAAACATAATCAGTCGCTCCTGGAATTCATGACTCCTTTAGGGAAAGGCTTTGATGAACTCTCTCTGGGTAAAGTCGTTAATTTGTTCATGATACAACAGTTGTACTTTGTCTAATCTTTGTTGTTATGTTATCACTGGAATTTTTCCTTTATTTTTTGGCCTAGTTGTTCCTCCTTTCTCCTTTTTCTTCCAGCTCAGTCAGAACCAGGACTGGGATTCTGGCACCATGAGCATTCATTTCCAACCACCCAGGGATTTCCCCCCTATTTTAATAGACTGTCACTTCCAATATTCCTGGTCTGGACATTGCAGCAACACAACTGAGGTTGGGAGCCATGTAACCAGGGCGCTTTTTGGATCCCTATATCATGGGATTTAAATTCAACCACCAGGCGTCACCCTTAACAACGTCCATGACTCCCTCCCCCTACCTTTGCAGCATCCCCAGCCCCAGTCCATCTGAGGTACAGAAGGCCTGAGCTGGGAATTGAACTGGAAAGCCCTTTTTGGTACTAAATATGATTGTCCCTTCAATTTCCAAGAAGATTTTTTTTTCCTTTTCTTGGAAGTAGCACATTTCTTCAAGGGTACACAAAGTAATTTATAGCCCTGGGGCTGTCTACACTGATTTTCTTCACAGCCCTGCTTTATCCCCAAGGGGTGGGTCCATTCTTTGGGGGGGGGGGAGCTGTTGCTTATGGTCCAGGCAGTGAGGGGCTCTCTCTGAGAACCTTGCTTGTAATTCCCTCTGTAACCTGGGACGCTGTAGTGCTGCAGGGGCAAATGCACTGGACACGGAACTGGGCTGTATAAATAAGAGTTTACTGATTCTTCCAAAAATAAGATCAACGCACAATTCTGAATACATGAAATTACAGCTGGCTGCCTTTCTCCTGTTAAGTGTCTTTGACTCCGATTCCTTATGACAAGCTTACCACTCCTGCTCTGAGAAGCCTACTCTGTGCTGGGGTCCCTGTAGAACATAGAATAATTCTGCCTGAGTCCCACAGTTGTTTCATCCTTTTACCCAGCCTGTGCCTGTGTCTCTTGGGGATGAAGATCGGTTGAGGATCTTCAGATTTCTTCACCTTCTTCCTTGTAGTTAATGGACCTCTCAGAAGGAGGGGTCAGAAGATAAAGTTCAGAACTGCACTTTCCAGCCCAGCTCCAAGCAACAGCCAAAACTCCTCCTTGAATCACTGTCCTGCAGGTCTGTTTCTCTCCTAGACAGGGTTCTGTCTGGCCTTCAGTATCCTTGCACCCGGATCAGGGGAACTGCCATCACCAAAATGACCAGGCTTCCACCTCAGTGGTGATCATCTCTTGAAAATATAGCAAAAATCATAAAGAAAGTCTCTTGCTTTAGCTGGAGGTAGCTCCAGAGTGGCAAGAAAGGCTCAGAAAGGAAACAACCTCCAAAAATATCTACTAGAGCTTCTCACTCCTTAAAAGCTGAACTCAAATGCCACACTTACTCTTGTCTCAATTCCCACTTATAAGACAGATCCAGCCACTCGGGCAGCTTCTGGAGGAGGTGCTGCACTTCTAGCTGACTAAGGGGACATCTAGTGACTAACCCAGAGGGGTGCCACATTGATTTAACATGTGACAATTTATGTACATTAAAGAAAAAAACAAGGCGGCAAAGTAGTTTTCTCCATTCTTTTCGTAAGGACTCAGGATCTGATGGAGGATGGCCTGATGGTGATCTCCAGGCACCCACTCCACAGATGAGATAAGATGGGCCACTGAGATAGGAGACCCCCCCCCAATTATGTGCCCACCTCTGTGTACTCATCCATAAATTTGACTAAAGACTGGTGCAGTTAATCCCTGTCCTGACCCATGAACCCCTGCCAAAATGGGCTGTTAGAAGATTTTGCGCTTTTGTGGAGAGGGTGGAAGAGAGGAGCTTTCTGTGTTTTTGTATATCACTGTGCTGTTTTTCACTTTGTGCAATGGGGAAATTATTCCTATGGTGTAACTTGGAAGAGATCGGAGCACTTATAATAAGGGATGTAGACGCATGCCGCCATTTTGCCCAGACAGGGGTCACTAGAATTTGCAAAGTATGCCGGGGGGGGGGGGGGGGAGCAATGGGAATGGAGCAGTTGTGAGGGATGGGAGGACAGCTGTTCAGGGTCCAGACTGAGAGAGACTAGGATACTTATGACTGATAGGGCTGCATTAGTAACTGACAAGGTTTACCTTAATAATACTCTCTCTCATACACAAAACACCTCGGTGCCAGGTAAGAATAATAATGGATTTATTATTGGCTTATAGGAATAATTAGACAAAGGGAATTGCTACAAATAATACTAAATGGTTGAATGCAGATTATAGCAACTACTACAGAGAATACCTAAAAAAAATATTCATATATATACACATACATATAAAGATACAGAACTTACATAGTCACTGTTGAAAAACAAGGACCCAAGAGATCCGAAGGTCCTGCTATGGTCTGAGGTCTGCGTTGATTGATTCTCTTACAGCTTTGCTCACCTTTATACAGTTCGTGGAACAGCTTGTGAGAAATCTATCAGGAGAAATCTTACACTGGCAGATGCATAAGGTGGGATTGAGAAAACTGCTTGAGGCAGGAGGAGGTCTTCCTCTCTCTCGGGCCGATACAGTAAAGTCCGTGGGAGAGCGGGCGAATGCCTGCTCTCCCGGCGCGCGCACAGGCCACTCTCCTGTGCGTGTGATTCAGTATGCCAATTAGGCCCGGTGGTAAAAAGAGGTGCTAGGGACACTAGTGCGTCCCTAGCGCCTCTTTTTGGACCGGAGCAGCGGCTGTCAGCGGGTTTGACAGCCGACGCTCAATTTTGCCGGCGTTGGTTTTCGAGCCCGCTGACAGCCACGGGTTCGGAAACCGGACACCGGCAAAATTGAGCGTCCGGTTTTCGACCTGTGAGCCGCGGGCTGACTTCAAATTTTTTTTTTTAACTTTTGGTAACTTTCGGGACCTCAGACTTAATATCGCCATGATATTGTCAGAGGGTGCACAGAAAGCAGTTTTTACTGCTTTTCTGTGCACTTTCCCAGTGCCCGAAGAAATTAGCGCCTACCTTTGGGTAGGCGCTAATTTCTGAAAGTAAAATGTGTGGTTTGGCTGCGCGGGAATACCTAATAGGGCCATCAACATGCATTTGCATGTTGCGGGTGCTATTAGGTTTGGGGGGGTTGGATGTGCGTTTTCGAATAAGGGGTAACGCTAGTGTGTCGAAAACGAGCGTCCAATTGAGGGTTAACAGTGCGCTCCGTCAGAGCGCACTGTACTGTATCAGCCCGTCTGTTTTCTTATCAGTCCTGGTGCCACAGTTAAGAACATCAGACCCTAATGTCGCTTTGATGTGTATCTGTATACTTGGGCATGGTAGTTGGGGACAGTTCAAATTAACAGCATCTGCATATGTGAGAGACACCTCCCTTCTGCTGTAAACATTAGCAAATAGTTGGAGCTATGCAAGCAGAAAAGTAATGATGCAAGTATTTCTGTGTGCCTGCATATGTGTAAATTAAGTTAACTGTTTCTGAGTTGGCCAGGCTCACAATCCGTTTTCTATATGCCTATGTACATTCTGTCTGTGTGTAGACCTGAATTCATCAATAGTCAGAAATAATCCCATATCAGCATGGGAATGGATTAAGGTGACCACATCTTTCTCTGAAACTCTGGAACTTTCCACTTTGATGCATCTATAATGAGCACAGTGACCAGATCAATCATTTTTTTCCTCCATAACCTAGAACTTGCTTTTACATCAGCTGAGTGCGTACTGTACCAATAAGACTGACATGGTGCTGATCTACCAGAGGCACGCACATTGCATAAATAATATTGAAAAGGTGCTGATTTACCAAAGGAACATGCAGTGCACTCAGTGATGACACTGAAAAAGCACTGATGCACTATTCTTTAAATACTTTGCTTTGATTTGGGATTAGGGTTGCCACCTGGTTCCATATTATAACAAACAAGCTCATTTATTCCTGGCTGTAATCCAATGCATGTATGCATTTGGAACAGATATCTTTAGGAAAAAAGCAGGACTACAATTTCATGTGTACTAGAGGGTAAAACCAGGACTGGAATAGTTTGTTCCTTATTACATGGAGCCAATTGGCAACCTTTCCTGGATTGGTCCCTTTTATAGGTGACATTAGTTTCTTGTAGGGAAGTAACAAATTGTTGGATATTTGAAATCATTTTATCACTTGTTTCTCCATTTCTAGATTTTTGGTGTGAGAAGAATTGTGATGACCTCTTGAGCCGCTCTGTCTCTAGATGATGCCTCATTGACCTTTGACCTTCAGCACTGCACCATGGATAAACTGAAAAATCAATAAATGACTGTAGAGAGTCCAGGCAAGGGATTCTTAACAAGTGATCCTCCAGCCATCTTTCCATCACCACAGAGTTCAGGATTCAGTAGTGGATGGTTGAAGTTCAGAGGTTGCCAATCCTCTGCAGTTGGCAGTTTCTTGCACTGGTGCCATGGCACTATCTGCTTGCCTATGGGGATTGCTGCTGCGTGTGATATCAAGTCTAGCCAACCAGAACCCCGGCTATAACATAGTACCCAAGAAGGAGATCAGTATTGAGGGGGACCTTGTTATTGGGGGGCTATTCCCCGTCCATGAGAAAGGCAGTCCCAGCGAGGAATGCGGGAGGATCAACGAGCACCGGGGGATCCAGCGGTTGGAGGCTATGCTCTTTGCACTGGATGAGATCAATAAGGACCAGCGTATCCTGCCAGGAATCAAACTGGGGGCACACATCCTGGACACCTGCTCCAAGGACACCTATGCTCTGGAGCAGTCCCTGGACTTTGTCCGTGCCTCACTTACCAGGGTGGATGGCTCAGAACATATCTGCCCTGATGGGTCCTATGCTATCCATGATGAGGTTCCCATGGCTATCACAGGGGTCATCGGAGGGTCATACAGCGATGTCTCCATCCAGGTCTGGAACATATTACTAAGAATAAGGCAGGCAGGGTAGCAGAGGAACAGAGTATAATGGGAGGGAAGAAAAGACCAGGATACAACATGAGGGAAATTACAATGCAATGAATCAGAAAATTACATTGGAGTGCAGTGAAGGGGATGGGAAAAATCCAATAAGGGTGTGCACAGACATTATTTTTATTTATTTGCTTTTTATATATTTAATTTGTTGTTTACTTAATTTGTTTTTGTTTATTTAAAACAAAAAAAATTAAACAAACCATTTAGAAAATGAAAAGAAGAACAAAATGAAAAGCAAAACAGAAAAAAATGTCAGCCTTGTCAGAAAATGAAAATAAAATCCATTGCTGGGCCCTCTCCCCAGCTTTCCTTATCGTATTGAATATTTCTGGGCCTGGAGCAATCCCTCATCGCTCCTGCCCTTCCTGTGCTGCGAATACAAATGGCACTGGCAGACTGGGGCTGATGTCATTGTTAATTTATTTGTTGTGAAGCGCTAGGAGAGCGGGTCCACTTACCAGGGGATGTGTGTTCTTGGACCACGGCTCGACCCCAGAGGAACTCTGAAGAGGTGCCGTGGCAGGTGAGGCATGCCCGAGCATGGGCTGGACAGGAGCGAGGCTGGACTGAAGACAGATGACTGGAGATACTGACCCTCCTCTGGACCTGCACACTTCAGGAGACCAGCAACGCAAGCGGCAGGTCGGATGGAGGCCAGGGCAGCGAAGACCGGAACATGGAGATTCAGACAAGACTCAGGAACGAGGTACTTGGATGCACAGATGAAGACTCAGGAACGAGGTACTTGGATGCACAGATGAAGACTCAGGAACAAGGTACTTGGATGCACAGAAGACTCAAGCAAGATTCAAGGTAATCAGGAGAGTCAAGCAAGGTAAAAGACATTCAGGAGAGTCAAGCAAAGTACCGGGTTGAGACTGCGATGCAGCGCGCCCTACACAGTCCACCCGCGGGACTGGTCACGGACCACGCTGGACTCGAAGTGCCTCTAGACGAGATGTGGAGCAATGAAAAGGAACATGTCTCAGAAGCTGTAGAGGCCTGCACCATGGCGCGCCCTACACAGCTGCCAGTGGCTGGTCACGGACCACACTGGGACGGCACAGATTCTGGCAGAGTCTTTGGCACGGACAGAGCAAGCACAAGGGACTCCGTAGACCAGGGACAAGGATACAAGCGGAAGTCTCCCAGAGGCTTGTGCTGCAAAAGTGAGGAAGGCATTGCACCACGAAGCGCCCTACACAGCCCGCCCGTGGGTCTGGTCGCGGACCACGACGTGGCACGAGGAACCAGGGGTTCAGGACAACTGGACAGGATC
The DNA here is from genome assembly GCF_901001135.1 of Rhinatrema bivittatum. Classification (NCBI taxonomy): domain Eukaryota; kingdom Metazoa; phylum Chordata; class Amphibia; order Gymnophiona; family Rhinatrematidae; genus Rhinatrema; species Rhinatrema bivittatum. The sequence continues at coordinate 197,872,724 of NC_042618.1, read as the reverse complement.
ACGGACATCAGGATCAAGAGAACAAACATCTGGACAGGAACACGGATTACAAGATCAGGAGACAGACCTTAGAACTGGATCATGAACATCAGGCGGACATCTGGACTGGAACCTGGACATCAGGACAAGACGAGGAGCTCCAACGAAGAACAGGAAACACAGGACCTTGAAGAAGTGCTGGAACAGGGACGACTCCTGGAGCGAAGGACAGCAGGATCCCTGGAGGGTCAACTCCTTGCAAAAGCAACACTGGAATGGACGCTGAGCCCTTTTGTAGGGCTGAAGGGGCCAACGCCCGGGGAGGAGCTTGCAGGGGGCCACCCCTGGCTGGCCCTTGAAAAGCAGGAGAGAGGCGTGCGCTCATGCCTAAGGAAGCTGGAGGAGAGAGCAGGAAGCTGGTGGCATCCTCAGCCACGTGGAAGGCCCGAGGAAGCATGGCAGGTAGTGGGGCAGCCCTGCCATGAAGATGAACGAAAGGCAGGCTGCTGGAGTGGCTCCATGCCGTGAAGACTGAAGCAGGAAGGCTGCAGGCACAGGCAGGGACGGCTTCCCTGCCGGCTGAAGACCCCATAAGCTGCAGCAAGCCCCAGCAGGAGCAGGCAAGGCAAAGACGGCTTCCCTGCCGGCTGAAGACCCCATGAGCTGCAGCAAGCCCCGGCAGGAGCAGGCAAGGCAAAGACGGCCTCCCTGCCAGCTGAGGACCCCATGAGCTGCAGCAAGCCCCGGCAGGAGCAGGCAAGGCAAAGACGGCCTCCCTGCCGGCTGAGGACCCCATGAGCTGCAGCAAGCCCCGGCAGGAGCAGGCAAGGCAAAGACGGCTTTCCTGCCGGCTGAAGACCCCATGAGCTGCAGCAAGCCCCGGCAGGAGCAGGCAAGGCAAAGATGGCCTCCCTGCCGGCTGAGGACCCCGGGAACGCGAGAACAGCCGCCGGAGCGGCTCCAGCCGCGTCGGGGAGGACAGGAGCGGCAGCAGCGGTCCCAGCTGCATGGGAGAGCTCTCGGCGGCCCAACCCTGCCATGCAGGACCAGCGGCAGCCGGAGAGGAGCCCGGCGACGGCGGCACGCTTGCCGTGAAGAAAACAGAGTCAGCGGCCCGACTGGCCGCGAAGGTAGGGAGCCTGCCCGCGCTCCTAGCGAGCAGGTTCACAACATTATTCTGCACCAAATGGCACCGGCCAGGCCCGGACTCAAGTCAGTACCATCCTGTACAGAAGAAATGAACCATGGTGTCTGCGCCATTTGTAACTGCAGCCCTGGTGGGGCAGGGGGACCTGGGGATCGCTCCTGCCCTGCAAAAATTCTTCAATTGAGTAAGAGGAGTTGGGAGAGGGATTATGGAGAGAGGCTGGGAATGTTTTTAAAAAATATGAGATGAAAGAAAACAAATTAAAATTTAGCTAGGTTTTTTTTTGTTTTGTTTTAGAAATGAATTGAAACGAAACAGGAAATGTGGTTATAATTTCCTGTTTTGTTTCAAATGAATGCATATCCCTACTGGCCACGTCTCACTCCTCAGACCAGATACCTGGGGAGATGCTGTAGATTAATACTATGATATTCAGGAGGCAGAGTTGGTACTTAATAGAGGAAAGTATACTGTACACCAATATTCTAATACTCAGCAGGTAAAGCTAATATCTAATGCAGGGGAGCATGCTGCACCCTAATACTCAGGAGGCAGAGTAAGCATCCTGCACACTTGGAAGGCAAATCTGGTATTTAATGCAAGGGAGTTTACCAAGTTGTCCTTGAGATACGTTTTTCAGAGTATCCATAATGAATATTTATTTATTTATTTATTTATTTATTTATTTAAAATATATGTTTTAATGAAATTTTAAACATTACAATCAAGAAAACACTTCTTGTTAGAAAACATGTACAATTCAAGTTGTATATGAAATATTTCAATACATAAAATATATCTTTTGTAACATTAATCAAAGTCAACAATCCGAGATCTGAGATACTACCTCAGGAATTGTATTAAATTATTAAACTTTTAAAGAAATAGTGGAACTAAAGCACAGTGAACTATATCATTAATGAGCGTTTTTATCTAGACAGTTTCCCCTAATCCTTGGGGGATGAACTCTCAGGCATTACCCTCTTACCCACAAGAAAAGTTGTAAGCTGGTTCGGATGGAAGAAAACATAGGATAAACTTTGATATTTAACTAGGCATTTACAAGGATATTTCAGAAGAAACATTGCACCAATCTCTAACACTCTAGGTCTTAAAATGAGAAATTGTTTCCTCCTTTTTTGAGTGCTCTTGGCCAAATCTGGGAATATATTAACCTTATATCCCATAAACAATTCCGTTCTATGTCTAAAAAACATTCTCAAAGTCAATTCCTTATCCGCTTCCATTAGGTAAGAAACTACCATAGTAGCAGGCAAAGTTTGATCATTTTGAGACGTCTCTAGGAATTGAGTTAAATTAAGTTGTTCAGGGACATCATTTACCATTCTGTTTTCTCCTTCCTTACGAGTACTACTACTTGGGATATAATATATCCTAGTAGTTATCGGTAAAACTTGTTCTGGCAATTTCAAAATTTCTAACATATATTTTTTCCACATTTCTTTTGGTGAAATTAATTGGCTCTTTGGGAAGTTGATGAAACTCAAATTTTTTCCCCTCAGGGTATTTTCAATATTTTCCAATTTGTTTGTCAGAATAATATTATCTTTAATTAATGCACTTTGTTGTGCTTTACTACTATCTATTTCGATCTTTAATTTAGCGGTATTTGTTTTTCCAGTTTGTGTTTCTTTTTCATCTTCTAAAAGTCGCGTATCTATTTTCTCCATGTTACTATATACTGGGGACATCTGAGTATAAATATTTTCATTTAGAGACTGAATAGCCTCCCATATTGATTCAAGAGATATGGATGCAGGCTTTTTCAATTCAATCCTCTTTATTTGTGGAAGGATAATCTTTGCCTCCAAGTTCTCCCTTTCATTAGGGTTGCTGACATAGACCACAGGCTCCGATGACATTTTAGAGGAGCTATTCAAATCCAAGGATGGAACAAGACCATGTTCCGGTATTTCCAGGCCTTCACTGGCCTTTCCCGGTTCAGGTACTTGAATTTGAGGTCTCAACTCTGCTGGATTACCTGGGGGAGTACGCTCTATCGGGGATAGAGTGGTACAAAGTTCAAGAGAGAGGCTAGGTAAAACTTCCTCCTTACCTTCTCTCAACGAACATTCACCCGATAACAGTGCTCCCTGGTATACATGAGCATCCGTTGGACCCAGCATAGTGGAAACACAGTCAGCAGAGGCCTCTTTTTCTTTAGCCCTCCGCTTTCTAGCTGAATGCGGCATTTAATGTGCTGGGTACACGGTACTCACGTTTACCGACGTTCCACAACTACTCTCAGATCTCTCGGTTAATATTTGAGCTGAAGAAGTCTTTCAATCCTTCCCAAATCCTTCACAAAGCCGCACTAAGGCGCGCACCCCTTGGGACAGCGCGGCTTAGGACCAGCGCCGACGTCGACAAGCGCCGTACACAGCCGGTTTTATGGGCTGCGGGTCCCACCCCGATGACGTCACTTTGTGGGCGGGGTTTCCGTCGGCATCGAGGGGGCCAGGGTGCCTCACCCAAAGGTTCCAGGCCAGGCTCCCTTCACCCCAGCAAGTGAATTGAAGGTAAATTCAAAGTTTGCAAGGCTTCTGCAGCGTCAGGAACCTCTCCTGCACAGCCGGTTTTATGGGCTGCGGGTCCCACCCCGATGACGTCACTTTGTGGGCGGGGTTTCCGTCGGCATCGAGGGGGCCAGGGTGCCTCACCCAAAGGTTCCAGGCTCCCTTCACCCCAGCAAGTGAATTGAAAGTAAATTCAAAGTTTGCAAGGCTTCTGCAGCGTCCGAATATTTATTTATTTTAGATTTTTATATTCCACTTTTCAGCACTCCAAAGCAGATTGCGTTCAGGTACAGCAGGTATTTCCCTATCCCCAGAGGGCTTACAACCTACTTTTATATCTGAGGCAATGGAGGATAAAACGCCTTGCCCAGGGTCACAAGGAGCAGCAGAGGGATTTGAATGCTGGATTCCCTGGTTTGTAGTCTGCTGCCCTAACCACTGGGCTACTCCTCCACTATTTTTTGATGGATTACATATTCATGAAACATGTTTGGATGCAATGACTATAGTTAAAATAAGAGTATAGTTGGGGTACATTTTCAAAGGCATACTTGAGATCTACGTGCATAATATAGCGGGTTCCATGGGTAAATTGGCTGAATATGTATGCAGATTTTAGCTGTCTGAAAGTCCATGAGGACTTTTGCAACATCTGTACTTTTGGCCATATTAAAAAGAGGCATTTTGGGGTGCATTTTTGGAGGCCTGTTGTAAACTACCTGTGTGCATCTAAGCTTCAAGTGTGTACAAACGTAGAAGGCATGCTGTTAATGCATGTAGTTTGCGCCATTGTTTAATACTTTTATCTGCATAGCAAGCAGACATTCAAACACAGTGTACAGTATGAAAATTGGTTGAGATTATGAAGGCTAAAAAGTGGGTGTACAGAGAGTGCCAATTAGGCACCTTATTGAAATTAACCCTTTAATGTTCCTGTTTTCTGTAGCTGGAAAACCATGTCTATTTGTGACTCTTGAGTATTAGAGTTGGTCACCTCGAAGCCTCTGATGACCGCGAATCCCAGGTTCTTGGGGCTGGGATGACCTGGCCTTTCATGCTTATGGGCTGGACAATAGGAGCATCAATCATAATCAAGTACAAACATCAGTTCTGCTGTCTCTGGGCAGAGATCCTAGGAGGGATATTATCAAGCAATTGACCATTCATGTCTGTATAACATGAATATTACAATTGACCATGAGCTTCAAGGTCTGAGATCTGAGCTAGCTTGTCTCCGCCATGGGAAAGACAGGAGAAGCTCCATGAGATACACATGGGGACTTGACTGGCTTCTCTACATCAGAATCAACTGCATGCCCTGCCAAGAACAGATTTATTTATTTGATAATCTATTGCTCGCCTAATCACAATGAGGGTCATTTTCTAAAGCATTTCCACAGATAAAACAATGTTTTACCCATGGGCATGGCCTGTTACAAAATAGTCCACCTGATGTGCAGGCAAACCTAAATGGACTTAGCTTGTATGCGGTAAGTTTACCAGCTGCGAGCAGAGGCAGGGCTAACAGCAGCACTAGCCGAACTAGGCAGCTGCCTAGCATGCTGTGGTGCTGGGAGCGGGGCAGTAACAGCATCTTGTCTTTCCTACCCTCATGGCCTGGAAGAAGAAGTAGTGTTCAGTGGACCCTCAGGGGCAGGAAGATTGCCTCAGCCAGCAGGAGCGACGGGCTTATGGCAATGGTAGGTTGCAGTAGCTCTGGTGTGCCACTGGATTGTGATGCTCAGGCTGTTGTTGACTGGAGCAGCACCATGGCGGTCGGCTGGAGTGCAACAGCACTGCGGGTCATTCAACTGGGGCCCTGCAGCTAGCAGGAGCTAGAGCAGGGGGGCCAACCCCCACCCCATCAGGAGCTGGAGCAGGTTTTTAGGTGAAGGAGTACCGTTGTGAGAGAAGAAAGAAGAATCCTGTCCCTGGTTGGGACTGAAGAAGAAAGCTGCTGCTACTATTATTTGTGCTACGGTGGGTGGGGGGAAGTGAATGAGTGAGCAAGGCTATATTTATGTGTGTGTGTGTGTGTGTGTTTCAGTCTGTGTCACTGTAATAGAGGCTATGTGTGTGATTGAGGCTGTGTGTGTGTTAGAGAGGCTGTGCGTGTATGACTGAGTTTGTGTGTGTGTGTGTGTGTGTGTGTGTGAGATGTAGCTATTTTGAGAGGCTGTGTGTGTCTGTGAGAGAGAGGCTGTGTGTGTGTGTGTGTGTGTGTGAAATAGAGAGGTTATATTTGTGTGTGTGTGTGATTGAGCAAGTGTGTGTGTATGTGCGTTTGTGTGTGTATGTGAGAGAAAGAGGCTCTGTGTGTGTGTGAGAGAGAGGGAGATAGAGGCTGGCTGTATGTGGAATTGACATTGTGTGCGTGTGTGTGTCAGAGGGAGAGGTTGTATGATTGAGCATATGTCTATATGAGAGAGAAGAGAAAGTTTGTTTACAACAATGCCCCCCCCCCCCAACACACACACACACACACACACACACACACACTCCTGCTAATCCACAACAATCTCAGGGCATCTGGAAATTAAAAGTTCCCAGGATGGAGGGTGGGGAAAGTTTTTTTTATCCATATTAGTTTTCATTATTTGGTGTTATTTGATGTGTCTGATGTTTTGAAATATTTTATTGGCATTTGGCAAATTTTTATATGAGTTTTAATTATTGGATGATATTCTATTTGTCAGCTGTTTTGAAATATTCTATTTATAGCATGATTTTACTATTATTGATTTATATTTTTTGATGTTTTATGAGAAATATTAACATTTCTATTTTCCATTGTTGTACTGCATATAAGGGTAGATTTTATAAATTTCCGCGCGTGCATACTTTTGTTCGTGCACCAGGCGCGAACAAAAGTACACTGGATTTTATAAGATACGCGCATAGCCGCGCGTATCTTATAAAATCTGGGGTCGGCGCACGCAAGGGGGTGCACATTTGTGCAACCTGCGCGCGCTGAGCCCAGCACGCGCTGCCTGTTCCCTCTGAGGCCGCTTCGAAATCGGAGCGGCCTCGGAGGGAACTTTCTTTCCACCCCCCGCACCTTCCCTTCCCTTCCCCTACCTAACCAACCCCCCCGGCCCTATCTAAACCCCCCTACCTTTGTTGGTAGATTTACGCCTGCAGAAAGCAGGCGTAAATCTGCGCGCACCAGCGGGCTGCTGGCGCGCCATCACCCGACCCGGGGGCTGGTCCGGAGGCCTTGACCACACCCCCGGGCCCGCCCCTGAAACACCGCGTCACTTGCGGCACGCCCCCGACACGCCCCTCCATGCAAGCCTCGGGACTTACGCGCGTCCCGGGGCTTGCGCGCGCCACCAAGCCTATACAAAATAGGCTCGGCGCGCGCAGGGGGGGTTTGGGGTAGGTTTTTGGGGGGTATGCGCATATTGTACACGCGTACCCCTTTGAAAATCTACCCCATAGAGTGTTTTTTTGGTTTTCATTTCAGATTTTGTCTGCACATTTCTATTTATACTTTATGGTCTCCTTATGTATTTGGTGAGGGTGTGTCTGTGTTTTGCAGGTGTAATCGAGGTGAAGTATTCTGCTAGCATCTGTGTAGAGATCTATAGGAGCCTGGTTTGTTCTCTTTTCCTAATAGGAGATGTATTGGTATTTTAGGGCCTGGTGTAATATTTGCAGTGTTGACTTTTCATAGGTAGGGTTATTACTGTTTGAGTGCTAGCAATTAGTACTGCTTTTATATGGGAAGTTTACTCTATTGTACTTGAAACTCAATTTACTCATTACTTTCTGAGGGCAAAGCCCACACCCAGCCTATAATGCCATATAGGCTCCAAGTGTCTTTTTGCAGGGCTTTCTGGTTGGCACCAATTTTCCTTCTAAGGATTGGGTTGCTGTGTGCAAAAAATGTTTGCTTGTGAGTAAAAATTTTTGGTTTGATTACCACGTGAGCACTATTTTCTTTGACGCAAAAAGCCTATCAATTTTATGCTCACAGCAGCCCAGTCCTTAGAGGGAACATTGATAGCAGCACAACACACATTTTCTCACATATACATACTCACCTGCTTATTCACTTTCTTTCTCTTTCTCACAGATATATGCTCATTCTCACAAAAACACACACATACTCACTCTTATTTCCTTTCATTCACTCCCCAGACTCTCACGCACATGTACACTCACTGAATTCTCCTCTTCCACACATACACTCATCACAGTAACTATAAAGCTTTCACTGCCAAACACTTTGAGAAGTAACACAAACCCCTGCAATAGGGGTGTGCATTCGTTTTCGACGTATTGGCAATCCGCAACGTATATGTCCCTATTTGTTGTATTCGTGGGGAAGCGAAATGTATCGCGACTCCCCATGAATATAACATATCATTCGTTCCATATGTTTGACGTCGCGCGCTTTTCATCACTGCCATTTGCAATTGGAGAACGCCATTTGGGTGTATCCAGAGCCAAAAACCAGCCCTTTCCTGTGAGTCATCAGTGACCTCACAGCCCTGTCAGAGTGGGTCAGACAGGTTGGCAAGGATACCAGAATGCAACGTATCAGCAATAAGATTTGTTGAAATGTACTGAATGCAGCCAATCGCGTTGTCATTCAGTGCTCAGTGACGCTTTTCCTGATGACCCAGCACTATATATACTTAAGCACGTGGCATGCCACGCACTTTCTTTGCAGGGGTGGTGTGGGGAGGTGGTCTCTGCGGAAGGTGGCTGCACTCAGAGCTAGTCTGAGTTCTGAAATCTGTATTGAATTGCTAGCTAGGCTAGTTACTTAAGAGAAAAAGTTATTTATTCTTTATTTGGCTGCAGTGCCTGTGCCAGCTAGCCCTGTTTGTTTTTTAAGCAGTTTATTTAGGTGATCTGAGACTGTCTCTCTGTGCCAGGGAGAGAAGCTGCTAGCAGCGCCATTTTGTTTAATTCACCCTTTGGGCTAGGCTGCAAGCAAGCACCATTTGGGTGTTGTGGGTGGGAGAGATATATTCAATTTTTAGCTAGTTTGCTAGAACTTCCATTGGAAAATATATTTCATCGAGTTTCCTGCTGTGCCAACAATTCCAGCTTTTTTAAACTGAATTTGTTTAATTGGACTCACTCAGTCTCTCTGTGTACTGGACATCAGTGCCAGTGGGCTGGCAGTTTAGCAGACTTAAGTTTATTATTGGGACAGTCTGTGCAGTGAAATCCCCAGTCTGCTTCTTTTGTGCTTACAAGCAAGCTCTGTGTGTGCACACCACACACATTACAGTAGTGCATATCAAGGCACTGTGACAGTGGGCACTGAGTAGTTTAGCAGACTGAAGTTTATTATTGGGACAGTCTTGCAGTGAAATCCCCAGTCTGCCTCTTTTGTGCTTACAAGCAAGCTCTGAGTGTGCACACCACACACATTACATTAGTACATATCAAGGTACTGTGCCAGTGGGCAGCCAGAAGGCACTAGGCAGTGACATTAAATCCATAATGTAAGAGAAAGCTAGATGTGGTCGAGTGATTGGGACTGGCAGAGGAGACACTTCAAAAGGCACTAATGCCAGTCCTCCATTAAAGTTAAAAAGGGACCTGTTGCAATCTAAACTCTTTGGAGGGGCAGGTTGTTCCATACGGAAAAAAATGAAATCTAAACATGATGCATCGCCACCACCTGTTTCTGACCCTGTAATTTTGGAGGTGAGGGAAGGGGAGGCTGAGTCATGCCAGACAAAATGTCGACACCCAAAAGCAGCAGTGGGACAGAAGTCTCGACTTAGCATTGACAATGTAGCGCAGGCACTGTTTGCTTCTGATTCAGATGAACAATCATCTTGAGTGGGATTCTCATCAGAAATGGAAGAAGTAATAGCTGAGCCTGACGAAGTTTTAGGAAGATCAGTTAGTCCTGTCTTAGCCTCCACTTCAGTGCAGCAGGGGAGAGATGAAACTGATGAGGAAGAGGAAGAGCAGTCAGCGCAGGCACAGAGGGTGACTGAGGACCCTGGCATTGCTTCTTAGGGTGCCCCCACTACTTCAGCTTCAGTGCCAGAATCCACCCCCAAGGCTATAGAGAAGGGAGGATCACAAAAGACATCTGCGATCTGGAGCCACTTTAAAGTGACGGAGGACCTGCATTTTGCTCGGTATAATTACTGTGGCAGGGCTATTAGCAGAGGCAAGCAAATGGGACATCTATCTAATTTTGGCATGACGCATCATATGAAGAGGCAACACCCAACAACAGTACTGCCATCTGGGGATGGTGGCAGTACCAGTCATGGGATCCCTTCCAAGCAGCGTAATGTGGTTCAAAAGCAGCAGAGTCAGCCCATGCCCTCATCACCTTCTAGCAGTCAGGTGGCAGGCCAGCAACCCCCTGACATGTGGCAGAAGCGACAACCCACCATGGAGGAAATGAGGTGGAGTGCAGTAACGCTATCCCGGGGTAGGAGGCAGGCAGCCTCAAAAGTTGTAACCAGGTGCATTGGGGAAATGATTGCCCTTGATGACCAGCCCTTGCAGTTAGTGGAGAATATGGGTTTCCAAGCGTTTTCTGAAGGTCGTAGTTCCAAATTACAAAGTCCCCTCCAGAACCACATTTAGCAGAAAAGTCATTCCCAGCCTGTACAAGCAGTGTCGCAGTCGCATCCAAGCGCTGCTAGCTAAGGCACAGGGGAGTGTGCATTTCACCTGCAATATCTGGACCACCATGAATGCTGCACACTCTTACCTCTCCCTGACAGCACACTGGTGGGACCTGGCTGAGGCAGGGGGAGGTAGCAGCTCTATTACTGAACAAGTATCAGGGTGGAGGTGGGCTTTACTGCACACCCACCTGATGGACCAGGCCCATACCGCAGCCAATATTCTAGCATGCATCAGACAGATGCTGGAGGGCTGGCAACTACATCAGCGAGACAGGAATCCTCATGCAGGGTTCTTTGTCACAGACAATGGTGCAAACATGGTTAAGGCAATAAATGATGGGCACTTTAAGAACATCCGATGTTTTGCACACACTCTGCACCTGGTAGTGAAATCAGCTCTGGGGTTGGATTCCAATGACCAAGAGAATGAATACCTGCATAGGTTAATACAGAAGTGCAGGAACATAGCAGCACACTTCCACAGAAGTATGAAGGCAGGGCAGATTCTCTGACAAAAGCAGACTGATTTTGAGATGCCTCACAAGCGTCTCATTCAAGACATTGCCACCCAGTGGTATTCCACCTTTATGATGCTTGAGAGGTTAGTGGAGCTGCAGACACCATTTCATGAACTTTCTGGTACAATAGACATAGGTGTGCAGAATCCCCTAGGGCATCATGATTGGTTAGTCATGAGTCAGCTGGTAAAACTCCTGCAGCCCTTCAAGGATGTCACAGAGGAGCTGAGTTCCAGAAGTGCCACCTTGGCTGACATCATCCCTATAGTTAATTTCCTGGATGAAAATTTGGAGGCCTTTAAACAGGAAGAAGGAATGACAGTTGAAGTGCTGCATTGTCTGGACATTTTGCAGCAGCAGGTGGAAGAGAGATTAAGGCCTTTAACAGAACAGAACACATACATGCTCGCCACAGTCTGTGATCCCCGTGTGAAAGGGAAACTCGCCCTACAGTACGATTGTCTCTTATTGGTGAAGGACCTGCTGTTACCAAAAGTCTGTGAACAGGAGCGCCATAGGCAGAGACATATTAGGCGTGAAGCAGAGGTGGAAACAGCGGGTACTTCAGAGAGTTGGGGTAGCCCAAGCAGGAGCAGCACTCTGTCAGTGACAGCTAGTACCTCCTCCTCTTCCTCCACTTCAGAATGCCAAAGGCATGTTGCCCATAAAGATTCATCTGTTGTGCTATGGGCGAGAGAGAAAGCAGCTGGCATGAGTGACTCTCAGTCCACCCAAGCAAAGGAGACACCAGCACAGCTGTCAGTGACACAGTATCTCTCAGAGCTGACATAGAACATGCAGACAGATCCGCTGGCATATTGGGCACACAAGTCCACTGTCTGGACACACCTAGCCAAAGTGGCTCAGCGATATCTGTCATGTCCACCTACCAGTGTGCCCGGTGAACGTGTCTTTTCAATGACAGGGGATATCATGAGCCCTCACCACTCAAGGCTGGCACCAGAGTTGATGGAAATGCTAGTGTTTTTGAAAGTAAACCTGCCTTTGCTTGGGTTTCCAAATTTTCCCTGTGAATGGCAAGATGAATAAAAGCAATTGAAAGCCTTGCAGCAGCTCCAACTGCCTCCTATGCTCCAGATAATGAAAGTACTGCAGCACATGTAGCAGACCTGAAACGCTGTGCCTGTCCATCCACTGTCCAGGCCGTACGTCCCTACAAGGGCCTGACCTCTAACTCTGTGCCTGTCCATCCAGGCCTTATGTCCCTAGGTGGGTTTGACATCGATTGCTGTGCCTGTCCATCCAACCTTATGTCCCTAGGTGGAATTAACCTCTGTCCTCGACTGCTGTGTCTGTCCATCCAGGCCTAATGTCCCTAGGTGGGCTTGACCTCTGTCCTCAATTGCTGTGCTTGTCCGTCCAGGCCTTATGTCCCTAGGTGGGTTTGACCTCGATTGCTGTGCCTGTCCATCCAGCTTTATGTCCCTAGGTGGGATTGACCTCTGTCCTCGACTGCTGTGCCTGTCCATCTAGACCTTATGTCCCTAGGTGGGTTTGAACTCGATTGCTGTGCCTGTCCATCCAGGCCTTATGTCCCTACAAGGGTTTGACCTCGATTGCTGTGCCTGTCCATCCAGGCCTTATGTCCCGACAAGGGTTTGACCTCGATTGATGTGCCTGTCTGGACAGGCCTTATGTCCAGTCCTAACGGCTGAACCCTCATTGCAAAGGGAAACCTCAGTTTCTGGCAATTCAAACTAGTAATCCTTCACAGCATGGATCCTTAAATAAAACAAACAGTTTTCTTTAGTATCAGGGCAGAAAAGAGAACTTCATCCGTCTTGCTTATGAAGTCATGATGTGTTGCAAATGCTTAAATCCTAATAATTTGTACCATTATACACTCTAGGGGCCAACCCATTCCAGGGAGCCCTTTCCTGCTCAAAGGAAAGGGAACTCTCCCCGGTGTTGCAGCCTATCTCTTAGCACCTGTTGACCCATGTTCAGAATGAGAAAAGATCTCCAAGGTACTTAGACTGTGGCAAACACAGTGACACCATGCTCACAGTGAGACCCTGCTCCAGGTCGCCACGCTTTGAAGGCTTGTGCTCCACTCTAGGGACCAACCCATTCCAAGAAAGCCCTTTCCTGCTCAAAGGAAAGGGAACTCTCCCCGGGTGTAGCAAGCTTGTATCTACCCTCTGACCCATGTTGAACCACTGTTCACATGCACCCTCCTCCAACTCGGCCTTGAAAATTCTCGTTTGTATATCTGCTACATCCACCAGATTTTAAAAGACCAGCGAGAGCTCACTAGACGCCAATGGAAACACCCCACTCTAGGGGCGAACCCATTCTAGGGAGCCCTTTCCTGCGCAAAGGAAAGGAAACTCTCCCCGGGTGTAGCCAGCCTGTAACTACCCTCTGACCCATGTTGAACCACTGTTTACATGGTAACCTCCTCTGCCTCAGCCTTGAAAATTCTCGTTTCTATATCTGCTAACTCCACCAGATTTTAAAAGACCAGCGAGAACTCATTAGATGCCAATGGAAACACCCCACTCTAGGGGCGAACCCATTCTAGGGAGCCCTTTCCTGCACAAAGGAAAGGGAACTCTCCCTGGGTGTAGCCAGCCTGTATCTACCCTCTGCCTCTGTGCCTTGCTGCCATACACCAGATGACTCACTCAACTCCTTAAGGTGTTCTGGCCACTATCATAGTTGCTCAGTGTGTTGGTGCTAGTCTTTCTGCTTGCTATGTTCCCCCTTCATTGTGCTGTAGGATGTTGATGCCACTTGTCTTGCCGCTTTGCCTTCGAGGGTTCATGCATCTGTTATCGGTGCTCTCTTTTGAAGCTGTGGTGTGTTTTTGACACTCTCACTGCTGCTTTGCACCTCTATTAAAGCATGCTTCTTGCCACTCCTGGTACCCCTTTGCTCCTTTAAAGTACCTTAGGCTATTCATGCCACTTTGGTGCCACTTTGCCATAGTCTAAGTACCTTGGAGCTCTTTTGTTCTGATGATTGCTCCCCAGAAGTTTCATCAAAATTGATAATAAAACCCCAATTCTGCAGCCCAAAATAGGCTGCAAATACTTCCCCCATTGACTTTAATGGGAACCGGAAAACGAATGCATGTATCAACGTATCGGGGGCACCATTGAACAAATGCAACGTATTTGCCCACCAACGAATACGAATACCGAATCGGACGAAGCCATACCCTCTGCACACCCCTACCCTGCAATAAAAAAAGACTCCTAGAACCTTGCCATACCATTTCAGCACTATCTCAGGACTCAAATAGCAGCAGCCTTATCTATGCTACTGTAGCAATACAAATATTATACCATGCCCTACAAAATTGATATACCACCTACTGGGGTTAACAGAACAAGCCAGACTGCTGCAAAGCCCTACAGAAAAACTACATGCCAGCAGAAATGCTGCACCTCAGTTACACATCCAGAACACAGACAGACCATTACCTAATACAGAATAAGGGACTACAAATTAAAAACAGAATCATGTAGACAAAAATAAAATAGAAAGCCTGAGAAACCAGACTCTGAACAGTGGAGTACTGAAAAAAGAACAAAATACAAATATGTAGTGCACGTTCCCATAGATAACATATGCCAATCACTAAAAATTCAAAATAATTTTTTTTTTTTTAATCTTTTATTGGCTAATCTTATTTTTGGTCCCAGGCTTTTTTTTTCCATTGGTCTTTTCCCGGTTCCTTTTACAGGGTCTCTTTTTTTTTTCCTTTCTGTTTCTTCTGTCTCCACCTATCTTCTTCCCTTCCTCCCTCAAACACACACTCAAGCTCTCATTCTCACATGCTGCCTCCCACCCCTCTCTCTCTCTCTCTCTCTCACACACACACACACACACACACACACACACACATGTACCTTCTCACTCTCACATGCTTTCTCACACACAGGCTCCCACTCTCACAGATTCTCTCTCACACCCAAACACTGGCTCCCACTCTTACATAATGTCTCTCACCCACAGACATGGCTCTCACTTTCACATGCTGTCTCTCTTTCATACATACACACCAACACTGTCCCTCATGCTGTCTCACTCACACATACACACAGGCTCTTAATCTCACATGCTGTCTCACACACAAATACACATACATACTGTCTTTCTCATACACACATGGTCCTGTAAAAGGAATTGGGTAAATATCCTAGAAAGGGAACGTGGAAAAAAAAATCCGAAGATCAACTGATTAGAAAAATAAGAACAGACAATAAAGATTAAAAATATATATATTTTGAATTTTTAGTGACTGGCATGTTATTTTTGGGAATATGCATTACATATTTGTATTTTGTTCTTTCATCAGTATTCTGGGTCTGGTTTTTTGGGCTTTCTATTTTATTTTTGCCTGCGTATTTTTCTAATTTGTAGTCCCTTATTCTGTATTACGTAAGGGTCTGTCTGTGTTCTGCATGTGTAACTGAGTTGCAGTATTTCTGCTGGCATGTAGTTTTTCTGTAGGGCTTTGCAGCTTTGTTCTATTAACCCCAGTAGGTGGTGTATTAGTTTTCTAGGGCATAGTTTAATATTTACTTTGCTAACATCACATAGATAAGGTTACTGCTGTTTGAGTGCTGACATGGTATGGCAAGGTTCTGTTACTTCTCAAAGTGTTTGGCAGTGAAGGGTTTGCAGTTACTGATATGAATGTGTGTGTGTGGAAGAGGAGGAGAACTGAGTGAGTGTGCATGTGCGTGAGAGTCTAGGGAGTGAATGAAAGGAATGAGAGTCAATGTGTGTGTGTCTGTGAGAATGAGAATGTATACGTGAGAAAGAGTATGAGAGTGAATATGCAAGTGTGATAGTGTGATAGTGTGTTTTTATGTGAGAAAGTTTGTGTCATACTGCTACCAATGTTCCCTCTAAGGTCTCGGGCTGCCCCCGGTGCCTCCAGCTCTGCCATGGTCCCCAGTGTTGCAGGTCAAGATGCCATTGCTCGTTGGGCCTTTCCACCTGGCCTGTGGAGAGACACCACTACCCGCACCGCGCCTCTCCCTAGGCGTGCGCGCGCACATTGCTGATCCTTGTGAAGGGCCCACGGTGGGAACCTGGCCGCAGCCCCAGATGATAACGTCAAACTCTCCAGTGTATTTAAGCTCAGACTTCGCTCCATAGCATTGCCTTTGCAACAGGTCTCCTCGCTACTCGAGTACTCTTTGCTGCTAGAGAATCCTCTCTGCTCTTCGTTCCTGACCTTTGTTGTTCCTGGTTCCTGTCTTCTTCGTTCCTGCCCTGTCTATGTTTTGGACTGACTCTACGGATATCGACTCTGCTATGCCTGACTACGCTATTGCCTATCTCCAGACCCAGACCTCCGCTACACCTGACTAGGCTACTGCCTATCTCCAGACCCAGACCTCTGCTACGCCTGATTACGCTATTGACTTCTCCGTGATCAGACCATCGCCTGATTGACTACGCTATTGACGTCTCCATGATCAGCCCATTGCCTTGATTGACTAAGCTATTGACTTCTCCGTGACCAGACCATTGCTTTGATTGACTACGCTATTGACTTCTCTGTGATCAGACCATTGCCTTGATTGACAACGCTATTGACTTCTCTGTGATCAGAACTCAGCATTGCTTGCCACGACCTCCGCTTTGCCACTGGCCCTGATCCAAGCCTGTCATTGATGCCTCTTCTAGCCTACTCCCTGGACGTGGACTTATTAGGCTTCAGCCTACCTTTGCTCAAGCGCCCCTAGCCAATCTTTGTTCCATTGGCGCCTGAGTTCCAGTACTGTACCCAGTCCAGGATAGGACTACGTCACCTATCATCTGCTGTCTCTGGACTGAACCAACCTCTCTTGTTAACCAACCTCGAGGCCCCAGCACCCAAAGGCTCAACCCGCGGGGAACAAGGGCTGATATAGGTGAAGCTCCAGCGGCCTCTACTTCAGCCCACTCCACCTGCCGACAGTGGGGAACTCACGTCAACCCCACCTCGGCCCAAGGGTCCACCTCCGACACAACAATTGTGGCCTGTTAATCTCGAGATCATGTTATGCCTGTTCTAAAAAAGCTACATTGGTTGCCATGCAAAGAATAATCCAAATTAAAATTACACAATGCCATATTAGGCATTCCTACCCAGGAAAAGGATCTTGGAGTCACTGTGGGTAATACTTTGAAATCCTTGGCTCAGTGTGCAGTGGCAATCAAAAGAGCAAATAGATTGTTATGTATTATAAGGAAAGGAATGGAACATGACATGGAAGATATCATAATGCCTCTGTTTCCATCCATGGTGCAACCATACCTTCATTATTATATGCAGTTCTGGTTGACCCATCTCCAAAAAGATATTAATAGAACTAGAAAAAGTACAGAGAAGGGTGACCAAAATGATAAAGGGGATGGAATGGCTTCCTCCTTATTAGGAAAGACTAAATAAGTTAGGACTCTTCATCCTGGAGAAGAGATGTGATAAAGATCTATAAAATCACAACTGGGCTAGAATGGGTAGACACGGAAAGGTTATTTAGTAAATATTTACCCTTTCAAATAGTACTAGGACTAGGGGGCACTCAGCTAAGCTAATAGGTAGCACTTCTAAAATAAATCAGAGAAAGTACTTTTTTTAAACTGTGCAATTTGTTGCCGAGGGATGTAGTGAAAGCAGTTAGTGAAACTGAGCTTAAAAAGGATCTTGGCAAGATCCTGGAGGAAAAGTCCATAAATCATTTATTAGCCATGTAGACTTGGGAAAGACACTGCTTATCCCTGGTATGCACTAGAAGGATTGTTCCTATTCCTTGGGATCCCACTGGGTACTTGTGATCTGGACTGGCCACTGTCAGAGACAGGATGCTGGGTTTGATGGCCCTTTGGTCTGACCCAGCATGGCATTTCTTATGTTCTTAGGTCTGTGTAAACAGAAAGCAAGGCTTCATGCCTATCCACACAAGCTTGTAAGTTATCAGTTGGTACCTGTTGGATATTCCAAACTCATTTTTATTTGGAAAGAATTCTTAGTTAACCTAAAGAGTTGAAATCCATACCTCTTCTCATGTTTTACCTCTCTTATGCCATTTCAGATGCATTATACTGGTTTATATTTCCAGTATCATACTAATTGTGTTTCTGTTTCCTTGTCCATGCTGAATTCTGTAATCACCAGTTCCAATTATAATTGTTTAAAGTGTGGGAATAATTCCTGTTCAGCACACTGCAAGGTGGGTTTGCAGGGGCCCAGCATTGCAGGTGCTGCATATTCCCATGAACATGGGTCTGACTTCACTAGAACAGATGGCTCGGAGAACTACTGTTCTCCCCAAAAGGGAAAAAAAAACCTGCTGCTGCATTCTATGTGTTGAGAGGAACATTAATCATTTGTATTTTTTATGGTGTTTCACTTCTCATACTGGTCTACACATGCAGGGCAGAGGGGTCACATCATACTGTATTTTGTTAAAAGTTTGCTGCGTCTTCTGGCCAGATCTCAGGCTATGAAGATGGATGATTTTTAGCCATGACTGGGTCTGTTGGTTTGTAAGCGAACAGAGCTGCAGGCTCCATTACATACTAGAGATGTGAATCGTGTGATCGATCATCTTAACGATCGATTTCGGCTGGGAGGGGGAGGGAATCGGATCGTCGCAGTTTGGGTTTTTTAAATATCGTGTAAATCATGTAAATCGAAAACCGGCACACTAAAACATCCCTAAAACCCACCCCGACCCTTTAAAATAAATCCCCCACCCTCCCGAACCCCCCCCCAAATGCCTTAAATTACCTGGGGTCCAGTGGGGGGGAGGGGAAGGGGGAGGGCGGGAAAACCAGCAAACTAAAACAACCCTAAAACCCACCCCGACCCTTTAAAATAAATCCCCCACCCTCCCGAACCCCCCCAAAATGCCTTAAATTACCTGGGGTCCAGAGGAAGGGTCCCGGTGTGATCTTTTACTCTCGGACCTCCGTGCGTTGTAGAAATGGCGCTTGCCGTATGGCAACACGATTCGACTGCAGGAGGTCGTTCCCGGACCCCTGCTGGACTTTTGGCAAGTCTTGTGGGGGTCAGGAGGCCCCCCCAAGCTGGCCAAAAGTCCCTGGGGGTCCAGCGGGGGTCCAGGAGCGATCTCCTACGCTCCTGATGTCGAGGGACAAAAAAACAAAATGGCGCCGGCGCCGGCACCATTTCTACAACGCACGGAGGTCCGAGAGTAAAAGATCACACCGGGACCCTTCCTCTGGACCCCAGGTAATTTAAGGCATTTGGGGGGGGTTCGGGAGGGTGGGGGATTTATTTTAAAGGGTCGGGGTGGGTTTTAGGGTTGTTTTAGTGTGCTGGTTTTCCCGCCCTCCCCCTTCCCCTCCCCATTCCCCCGATTTACGATTTTTTGACGATAAATCAGGGGAATTGTTATTGTATCGCGGCTCTAACGATTTTTGACGATTTAAAATATATCGGACGATATTTTAAATCGTCAAAAAACGATTCACATCCCTATTACATACACATGAGATAAATTTGAATGCATTGAAGACTCAGCATTTGAAAATATATCTCATGCATGTTCATTGTGGATATCCTGAAAACCCAAATGGTGGTGGGGTTACCAGGATAAGGTTAAGAAGCCCTGTTCTGATATATCTAGCCCATGGAGTCCTATCTAAAGTTGAGCCTGACTGGAATGGAGTTCATTTTATTTTCCACAACAGCACCTGTTCTGTCCTCTCCTTATGTGAAAGGAAGAGAAGACTATGCGAGTTTGCTATACAGCATTGACTGTTAACACATATTTGTATAATTCTCTCTTGAGTTTGGGTTCTTGGGAAATTTAAGGAGGTAGATCTATGTTTGCCTGCCTCTCACAGCTCTTCCCAGAAATGCCAAGGATGATCCATTCCACAGAGTGAGACTGATGGCTAAAGAGTGAGATTTTTAAGGGGTATGTCCAAGGAGTTAATACACAAAAGAGTGAGTATAGCATTGCTTTAAAAATGAAAGGTGTAACACAAAATGACATTTAGTTCTACAATAAAATGAGAAGAAACAAAGAAAATAGAAAGGCCTGTGCAATGCTTTATCTAGAATCAATGATGCAAAAATTTGCAGAGTAAAGGTTATTCCAGCACTACTTCCTCTGTCTGTAATTAGGGCCTCCAGATTGCTTCTGGTCAGCAGTGACAGACTGGGCCAATCTGGTTTTGCATCTAGGGACTTGTAAACCTGGCTGTTCTAAGACAAAGTACAACTATAAGCCCATACTGTATATGCAGTGAGGCAATATCAGGCCTGGATCACTCTGTCTTTGATGACCTTCAAAAACAAGTAGGCACCATCTGCTCCCCAAATCCCTTTAAACACACAAGTTCTTCCTTTCAAGAAGCCTCTGCAGGACTCACCCCACAAGCACCTGAGTGCTCCAAAAAGGAATTCACTATTGCATAATAACAACACCCTCATACAGGAGAAGAATACTATAGCAGGAAGACAATGAGGTCCTCAGCTGTGCCACTGTTTGTTCCACCATTGTCAGCTGTAGGCTCCTTGTTAATCTTGTTGCCATCTGTAGCACTCCGACCATGCAGTGCTATGGGCATGGCTACTGAAAGAAAGGGTAAGTCTATCTTTGGCCAAGGGGTAGGAAGGAGGTGGTGGTCTGCTTCAGGACCAGGCAGCCCAAAGAAGAAGGCAACTAAACAAGTGAGAAGGTCAAAGAGGACAAGGGTCTCTCCCTTCTCCCTTTCTTGCAGAATAGATAACTTTAATACTGTCTCGATCTTTATCTTTCCTCTGTCTTTCTGCTTTCTTCTGCTCCCCTCTTCTCTTCCTCGTCTTTCTGTCTGCTCTCTTTTCCCATTGCCTCTTCCTCAACTTTATCCTGTGCTCTCCTCCACTCCTCATTTCCTTTCTCCTATATTACCTTCCTGGATTTCCTCCCCCCCCCCCCCCTCCAAAAAAAAAATAAATTCAGGATCCTCTCCTTCCCCTTCACCATGGGTCCTTTCTCCCTCTTCCACTACCCAGTAACCAGACTCCATCCTCATTCCTTTCTCTCTCACCCAACCCCCTATTCAAGATATTCTTTCCCCTTCTTTCTAGCCTCTCTCCCCTCCATTTCCAATCCTCTCTCCTTCCCTTCCTCAGTCCCTGTCCTCTCTCTCTTTCTCCCTTCATCCCTCTCACACTCTCATGTTTACTCACATACAACATTATCACACTGTCACACACACTCACACACTTGCTGATTCATATACACAAACACCCAGTCATGCACACGTGCTGACTGACACACAAAAGCTTAGTCACACATGCTTACTGACTGACACACTTTCACATGTTCACTGACACACTCATTCTCACACCCTGACACACACATATGCTGAGTTACACACTCTGTCACATATAGTCAGTGGTCACACACACACTCTCAGACTCTGGATCATTCACGCACTCCCTCTTCCTCCCACTCCCCCACCCATGCAGAAGGTGCAGCAGCTGCCTGTTAACGTAAAAAAAAAAAAAAAGTTTCTATTCACATTGGTGATTAGGAGGATGCAAAGTCCCTGGATAACAGGGTCCTGGCCTGTTGCTGAGGCAGGAGGGAAGGCTGTTTTGTTTTGGTTTTTGCTGTGGCCTGAGGAAGAGGGGGGCCCGCAGCAGAGAAACAGATGGCATGGAGCTGAAGGAGAGGCAGCAGGAGGCTGTCTGCCCACCTGCCTCTCACAGGGAAAGACAGAACATGATCCAGTGAGAGGGGAGGCAGCAGCTGAAGGTGTGGGAGAAGGTCCGAGACAGCAGCGGGAGGAGCACCGGGGAGCCGCTGCTGCCACCACCGTGGAAAAAGTCAGTGAAGGAGAGCATCGAAGAAGACTCCCGCTATGGGACAAAAGCGGCGGGGGTTCCAGGGGT
The DNA here is from genome assembly GCF_901001135.1 of Rhinatrema bivittatum. NCBI lineage: Eukaryota > Metazoa > Chordata > Amphibia > Gymnophiona > Rhinatrematidae > Rhinatrema > Rhinatrema bivittatum. The sequence goes on along the minus strand of NC_042618.1, from coordinate 197,851,041 downwards.
CGGTCGCATGAGCCCTGCATGCATGGGGCCACTGCGACCAACACAAACCACATGCTTGGCTGGCTGGCCCGGCCCACCAGGGCATGCCCAAAGCCCCAATATGCCAATCCGCCCCTGACAACTAACTTTTCTTATAAACAGAAATTCTCAAAATATATTGCTTTATGTACCAAGTCAAAAGCTTAAACACACAAAGTAATCGGAAGCCAATGCAAGTAACTTCACATGTGGGGATATACTAGTAGCCCAATGCAAGTCAAGCACTATACGAACAGCTACATTCTGAACTAATTGCAACATGTGGAGCAAATAATTTGCCATACCCAAATATAATGACTTACTATAATCCAGATGGCATAGCACAGTTGCCTGCACTACACTTCTAAAGTCATCTGTTGGCAAAAAAGCACATAATGGTCTAAGCATACATAACTTATAAAAAGCAAGCCTTACAACTTTTGTTTTACTTGTGACTTAAGCGAGAGTTTAGCCAGAAAAGCGCACCAAGGGGGAGAGTTTAAAGGGCCAAAGGGCATGCCCCTTTGTACACCCCTTTGTATGCCCCTTTGTACTCCCCTTTGTACACCCCTTCGTACACCACTGAGAAACCACTGGACAAAAGACCAGAAATAAATGCAGACTAGACAACATGAATAGAGTCAATGACAAACAGGAACCGGGAGGACACATAATCACAACCTGCCTGAACAAAGGTAAATATGGAAAGAACTACACAAAGATTCATAGTAACAGAAACACAACAAACATAAAAAAACAGACAATACCTAGTAACCTCATACAAGTAAAAAGGAAAAACACCTCAACCAATCCCCTATCAAATAATTTACTAATGCTAACCTTCCTTTTAGTTAACGCTCAATCCATCACTAAAAAATTCCCAATTATTACAGACTTACTATATGACATAAAACCAAATTTTTTAGCAATCACCGAATCATGGTTAAAACACTCAGACATAGTCCTAAAGAATCAAATAGCACACAAGAACTATGACGTTTTCTCAATCCCCAGAATAAATAAAAGAGGGGGAGGTCTAATGCTAATAATTGAAAAAAAATTCAAATGTAAACTAATACCAACAACACCCCCAAAGAACCATGAAATCGCCCTTTTTTAAACTATAAACTTACAAATATGCTTGATATACTGCCCACCTAGCCTACTAGAATTAAATATCTCCCCACTAATTGAATTCCTAACAAAACGCTTAAACACCTCAAAACCCACCATTGTACTAGGCGATTTCAATCTTCACATGGACACAAAGCCCTTATCCAACACCTGCCAAACACTAGTGGATATTATGACGGCACTAGGATTCACTCTAACCACTGACAAGGCCACTCACAGAGCAGGACACTCTCTCGATATATCATTCATCAACCACAATCACCTGGAACACATCAAATCAGAATACACACAAATCCCTTGGTCAGATCACTTCCTCATACAATCCGCCATTAAATACATTGAACACCAATCAACAGAGGAAAAAAAAAAGAACCCATCAAATTTAAATATCGACCACCATATAACTTAGAAAACCTGAGAGACAGCTTAGAAAAAAGTCTAACTAATTTAGACTACACCGACTGCCACACTGCTACCACAGCATGGATGCAAATAACAAAAAAATATAGCTGATGAGACAAACCCAATAAAATGTATAAACATCATTGAACCCAAACAAACAAACTCCTGGCATAATGAAAAAATAAAGGAAGTCAAAAGAAATCTAAGGAAAAAAGAAAAAGAATGGAGAAAAGTGAAAACAACCGAAAACCTAACTAAATACAGAAAGCAACTAGCCTACTATAAAAAAGCAATTCTAAATACAAAGAGACGGTACTACAGCACTAAAATAGAGAAATACGCAAACAACCCTAGAACCTTATTTACCATAGTAAAAAACCTAACCACTGACAAATCCGGCTCTCCACAAAACCTACCAGCAAATAGATGTAATGAAATAGCCAAGTTTTTCAATGACAAAATCAAGAACCTAAAAACTAAAATCCCAATTACATCGAAGCAAGAAATTAAATTGAATAAAAGAGATGTTATACCATGGATGACATTCAATGAGACATCAGAACTAGAAATCAAATCAATGCTAAAAAAACTAAATCCCGCCCCACATGCAAATGACACAATACCGACCAGCGACATAAAAAAAGTTGCAAACACAGTATCCCCGACATTAGCAAAGATCGTGAATCTATCCTTAGAGGAAGGAACTATGCCAGAGACACTAAAAGGGGCAATAGTAAAACCGATTTTAAACAAAAAAAACAGTGATCCACTTAACCTAAGCAATTACAGACCAGTATCAAACCTTCCCCTAATCGCAAAATTAATTGAAAAAACCATACAAAAGCAACTTGCAGAACACTTAGATAGCAATAATATCCTGTATCCATCACAACATGGCTTTCGAAAACACTATAGCACAGAGACACTACTGCTTGCGCTAACAGATAACATCATGAGAGGTTTTGATAGTGGTAAACATTACATCCTTGTGATGCTAGACCTCTTAGCAGCCTTTGATACCGTAAATCATGACATACTTTTAAACAGAAGAGATGAAATAGGATTAAGTAACAAAACTATCAAATGGTTTAGATCATATCTAAGCAACAGATATTTCCAAGTGCAAATCAGAGACGTAATGTCAGAAAAGATAAACCTTCAAACAGGAGTACCACAGAGTTCAGCCTTATTGGCCACACTCTTCAACATATATCTCTTACCATTATGTCACCTACTGGCTGGTCTGGGCATCACACATTATATATACGCTGATGATATCCAATTAATTCTACCCATTGATGACACAATGGAAAAAATAAGGCACCAAACTGGTGAGATGCTGCTAGGAGAGCTTCTGTGTCCTATGCCTTTTACATTTTTATCTATTTTACTCCTTTTTTGATATGAGGAAGTGTTAGGGTTAAATCAAAACGTACCCTGAGGAGCCTGCAATCTCTGTTTGGGCCTGATGGACACATTAGTGATGACCTTGGTAGCTGGAGACTTTGTCAGCACAGCCGCTGGAGAGCTGGTTCTGTAGGTGTCAGCTCTGTGAGTTCAGTGGGTGCTTGAGTACCCCCAATATTAAGCAAACTCCCTCACTGTGTCTGGGGAAGAGTAGTTTGTGTTGAGATTATCACCCTCCATCATTTTGAAAAGTTGACCGCCATGGTTGGCCCTTCCTGGCCTGGAGGTTTCTTTGAGTCTCCATCTTCAGACCCCGCCACTGTCCTAGAGGAGGAATGTTCACTCCGGCACTGCCGCCGCACCTACAGAGAACCAGCGTGATCAAAAAAATCAACATAGTTGAAGGGAAGAGTTTCAAGCATTGGAGCAGAGCACGAAAAAGAGGCTAAGCTGGTGGCTCTGTCTGGTCAGTTGGAGACTGTGCAGTTGACCAATTCTGCCTTAATTAAGGATAACACTTTGCTCAACAGCACAGTCAAAGCCCTGGAAACCTTTTCCAAATATAAAAATCCGCAATTGGCCATTTTTCTTAGGTTAACCTTAACCTCTCCAAAAGACATGTTCAAGAAATAGGTTCTGGACGTTCTTAAAGAGTTTGCTGGGTCTATGCCACTTAGGTCTATGCCTGTTAGGACAGTATTTTTTATCCCTAAGGCTAAGTGTTAAGGTCAACAAGAAATTGGTTTGCTGGTAGTACAGTTCAGCAATTTTAAGCCACGTACAGGCATCCTCAAAGGCAGAGAGCACAGAGGTACAAACTAGTTTTTTTTGTTTAGCTGACAACTACATATCTAGATTTTTAAAATTGTTCCCATGCCGCTTTGACGGACATATTAATTTCACCTGCCTCATTACTATCCCTTCTATCAAAATAGGTAGGATACATCATTTTAAAATGTTGATTTTTATGTCCTGAAATTATGCCAAAATCTTCCAAAAGTTTGAAGAGAGACCGGATAGAATCTGAAAAATATAAGAAGATGCCATCTGCATTTCGTGCTAGTTTTGGCTCCAGGCCTGCCATCATTCTACCTTTCCTATACTAGCCACCAGAAATTCAACAACTAGAGCGACTAGCATGGGGGGAATGGACAACCTTGCCGAGTTCTATGTTTTAACTGAAAGTAAGAAATAACATTCAGATGAATCATTGCTCCTGGGGGCTTAGAAATTACAGAGATCCAACAACAAAAACTTAGGCTCCACTCCAAAGGGCTTTAGCACCTCATTCAGAAAGGGACACTCTACCCCAGCGGTTCTCAACCAGTGTGTTGTGACACACCAGTGTGTTGCCGAGCGTATGCAGGAGGTTGGTTGCCGCACTTCCCGGTTCCCCTCTGGCCCAGCTGCTGCCCCTGCCCCAGCGAAATAGGAACTTATCTTCCGCCCGGGCTTAAAATGATGATAGCCCAGGCGGAATGTGGCAGGAGAGTCATGGTCTGTTCTTCCTGCCCCCTGTGGCCCAGAAAAGGACGTGGAATGCAGCGGCCGCACACACGGGAATGAAGAGACCATGCTAATGCAAGCAGCATCAGCCTGAAGAAGAGAGGTGCAGCCTGAAGAATGAACAGCGCGGCGTGGAGCAAAAGAGGAGCAACATCAGCCCCCGCGGCTGATGGGACTCCTTTCTCGAGGCCACGAGGACTGTAAGTGGAGGAGACTGCGGCTGCTGCTAGTTCGGTGGAGAGTGAGTGAGCAAGCATATGTGTTTGAGATCCTGTGTGTGTGTGTGAGAGAGAGAGACAGCATGTATGTAAGTGAGTAATTGAGAGCCTGTATGTGCAAGTGTGTGACTGAAAACCTGTTTGTGTGAGAGATGTGTGTGTGATTGAGAGCCTGTGTGTGTGAGAGACATCATGTGTATGTATGATTAAGAGCTTGTGTGTATAAGTAAGAGAGAGAGAGCATGTGTCTGTGTGTGATTGAGAGCCAGCGAGGTGAGAGTGCATGTGAGTAAGTGATTGACAGCCTGTGTGTAAGTGAGAGAAAGAGACAGCATGTATGTAAGTGTGTGATTGAAAGCCTGTGTGTGTGTATGTGTGAAAAGACAGCATGTGTAAATGTGTGATTAAGAGCCTATGTAAGTGAGAGAGAGAGCATGTGTATATGTGTGTGATTGAGAGAGAGAGAGAGAGAGAGAGAGAGAGAGAGAGCTTGTGCGTGACAGAGAGAGGAGAAAACTGCTAGCAAACCATCCCTCCTCCTGCTAATTCAAAACAATCTCAGGGTACCTAGATATCAAATGTTCCCAGATATGCAGAGCAAAGCATTTTTTTATCCTTATTATTTTTCATTATTGTGTTTTTGTGTCTGCTATTTTGAAATATTTTATTGGTATCTAGAAATTTTTTTTCTGAGTTTTTAATTATTGGATATTCCGTTCATCAGCTGTTTCAAAATAATCTGTTCTTTTTATTATTAATGTTTTACTGCTATTGATTTTATATTTCTTGATTTGTTTTTGAGGACTGGTGATGTTTCTTTTTATCCTTGGTTACATACAGTCTCTCTAGCTTGTTGCGGTTTCCACTTCAGTTTTTGTCTGCATGTTTCTAGTTATGCTTTATGGTCTTTTTATTCTTTGTTAGGTGAGGGTCTGCGACTGAGGTGAGGGTCTGTGACTGAGGTGAGGTATTCTGCTGGTGTGTAGTTTCTGTCTAGGGCTATATAGCAGCCTGTCTTGGTCCATTTTCCTAATAGGAGGACTTTTGGAGTTTTAAGGCCTGGTGTAATATGTTCAGTTTGGCCTTTTCTTAGGTAAGGTGGTTACTGTTTGAGTGCTGGGAATTGGTGCTGTTTTGGTATGGAATGTTTACTATTTATGCAATTTCTGTTCAGATAGAGTACTTTTCTTTCCCTTGTGTCATTCTTAACAATAAAAGTAATACTTGGCCTTTATTTTTTCTTTCTGCCGTGAATTGTAATGAGCAGAACCAGGGGTCACGATTTGAAGCTCCAGGGAGGAAGACTCAGAACCGATGTCAGGAAGTATTTCTTCACAGAGAGGATGGTGGATGCCTGGAATGCCCTTCCGGAGGAAGTGGTGAAGACCAAAACTGTGAAGGACTTCAAAGGGGCGTGGGATAAACACTGTGGATCCATAAAGTCTAGAGGATGTGAATGAAGAGAGGGTGGCTTGTGGGAATGACGGCTACTACCTGGAGATAATACCCGTATTCAATAAACATACACACGGTAATATGACTCCAACATTGCTCTATGCTTCAACGGCAAGAGGAAATGTGGAAAAAAGGATTTGCAATCACAAAAAAGCGTAGAGTAGCTTGCTTGTTACGGTGGTTACTACCCCAAACCAAATAAGCCTGATACTTCACTTTCAATGCATATCCAGCGTAGCTCTCTGCTTCAATGGCAGGGGGAATGAAGAAAAGATGATTTATATTCAGACAACAACCAACAAGGACTGAATTACATAGTCTAGGTAAACAAATAAGCGTAGGAGTAGCTTGCTTATTCAGGCAGTTACTACCCCTAACCAATTAAGCTAGATGCTTCACTTAGATGCAGTTCCAGCACTGCTCTCCACATTAATGGCGGGGGTGGAAGGGAATTGGAACCAAAAGGTTACTAAGGGCCAAGAGTAACAGATAAGTATGAGAAAAAAAAACAAGTGTGAAAGCTTGCTGGGCAGACTGGATGGGCCCAGCAAGACGGCAGAAGAAGGATGGGCCTTCTTCTGCCGTCATTTCTATGTTTCTATGTTTCAGTGTGTCACACATGTGAGCATGGTCTGTCAGGTGTGTCACGATGGGAAAAAGGTTGAGAACCACTGCTCTACCCTATGAAAAGCTCTCTCAGTAGCTGGAGACAAGAAGACAGAAGTGGAGAAGCCCTCACTGCTGCACTGATAACCTTCAACATCCAAACTTTTTCATCATAGGAGTTTTAACCGCTAATGATACCTACCTAGTCTCTGCTGATTAAACCTGGCAGCACCCAGATTTAAATGCCTAGAAAATAAGTCATTTACATATGTAAAACCTAGTTTTGTGTGTGTAAATGGCTGCACTAAAATGGCCAGAGGTTGAGTATTTGTAAAAGTACCCATGAAATCTGGTACACATGTACCCTGCTCAATGTGCATACTTTTACATGAACTGAGCAGAGGCATTCCAGTGGGCAGAGTTAGGGTTCAGTTGGTATGTATGCACACAATTCTTGGTTTTAAAGAGTATGCAGGTAAGTTATGCCCTTTGAAGAGAAGGTGTAACCTCATGCGAGGGAATTTGTGCATGCACTCGGCCAATTACCAAGTATTTTCAGAGCAAACTTAGCCGCCTTTGTTTTGAAAATACTTGATAAAGTCTGCATGTACAATGTACATGCAGACTTTACCGCTATATGGGCTGTTTGAAAATGTACCTATCTATCAACATTCAATGATGCAATAGGTTTAAAGGACATATACCTCTCTTTGGGTTTCCCTTCTTTGGGGTGAATTTACCTGGCTCTCCCTGGCAGCAGCGGCAGGAGGTTCGGGCCTGTCCGGGCTCCGCGGGTGTTCAGCGGCGAGATGCGCAGCTTGGCAAGCCGGTTTAGGCCTTCTCGTGGCAGTGTCTCCACGAGGGAGACGCCGCAGAGCCTCTGATTCCGGCTCCTCCCCCCCCTAGGCGCGCAGGGAAGCCCAATTTAAAGGGCTTTTCCCGCCAGACCGCGGTCCGCCCACTGAAATGATGTCAGACGCCGGCTTGCAACAAGGTTCTCCTTGTGAGTGCTAGTTGCGTTTGTGATCCTGTCGCTCCTGGTCCAGTTCCTGATCTTCGGATTCCTGTTCCTGCTCCCGACGTTCCTGCTTCAGCTCCTGGTGTTCCGGTCCCGCTCCTGCTCCCGGTGATCCCACTCCAGTTCCAGCTTCTCCGACTCCGGCATCCTCCGTTCCTGATTCCTCTGGTTGGTCTTTCTGGCTTTGACTCCGGCTTGCTCCTGGTTTCCGTTCCTGCTGCCTGCCTCGACCTCGGATCCTCTCATCGTCTTCTACGCTCTTGATCTCCTAGTCCCAGCAGTCTGGGACTTCACGAGCTCCTCTCGGGGGTCCTCAGGCTTCCAGGGTGAAGTCATCATCTTGGTTCTGGTGTTCTCCTAAGTCCCAGCGGCCGGGGACCTCACGAGCTCCTATTGGGGGGTCTGCAGTCTTCCAGGGTGAAGACTCCAGGATCTACGTGTGTCCTGACTCCGCCCACCGGCCTACTTTCTCGCCGCAGAGTGCTGGCCACTCCTACCAGCTCACTCTGCCAGGCCGGCCCAACGGTCCACTGCTACACCCGCAACAGTTTATGCATTAAAAAATGTACATATATATTAGGGATGTGAATCGTTTTAGGACGATTAAAATTATCGTCCGATAATTTTAATATCGTCTTAAACCGTTATGGAACACAATACAATAGAGATTCTAACGATTTATCGTTATAAATCGTTAGAATCGTGAGCCGGCACACTAAAACCCCCTAAAACCCACCCCCGACCCTTTAAATTAAATCCCCCACCCTCCCGAACCCCCCCCAAATGACTTAAATAACCTGCGGGTCCAGCGGCAGTCCGGAACGGCAGCGGTCCGGAACGGGCTCCTGCTCCTCAATCTTGTTGTCTTCAGCCGGCGCCATTTTCCAAAATGGCGCCGAAAAATGGCGGCGGCCATAGACGAACACGATTGGACGGCAGGAGGTCCTTCCGGACCCCCGCTGGACTTTTGGCAAGTCTCGTGGGGGTCAGGAGGCCCCCCACAAGCTGGCCAAAAGTTCCTGGAGGTCCAGCGGGGGTCAGGGAGCGATTTCCCGCCGCGAATCGTTTTCGTACGGAAAATGGCGCCGGCAGGAGATCGACTGCAGGAGGTTGTTCAGCGAGGCGCCGGAACCCTCGCTGAACGACCTCCTGCAGTCGATCTCCTGCCGGCGCCATTTTCCGTACGAAAACGATTCGCGGCGGGAAATCGCTCCCTGACCCCCGCTGGACCTCCAGGAACTTTTGGCCAGCTTGTGGGGGGCCTCCTGACCCCCACGAGACTTGCCAAAAGTCCAGCGGGGGTCCGGAAGGACCTCCTGCCGTCCAATCGTGTTCGTCTATGGCCGCCGCCATTTTTCGGCGCCATTTTGGAAAATGGCGCCGGCTGAAGACAACAAGATTGAGGAGCAGGAGCCCGTTCCGGACCGCTGCCGTTCCGGACCGCCGCTGGACCCGCAGGTTATTTAAGTCATTTGGGGGGGGGTTCGGGAGGGTGGGGGATTTAATTTAAAGGGTCGGGGGTGGGTTTTAGGGGGTTTTAATGTGCCGGTTTTGCGATTTTTCGATTTTTCGATTTTTCACGATTTTTCACGATATTTTACCCCCCCAAACGGCAACAATACGATTCCCTCCCCCTCCCAGCCGAAATCGATCGTTAAGACGATCGAGGACACGATTCACATCCCTAATATATATGCATATGTGAAACATTCATGTGTAATCTATATTTTATAAACAGCTCACCAATGTGTGTATATGCACCTTTGTGTGAAAAAAGTGGGCGTTAGGGAAGTTTCAAGGTGTGGCTAAAAATTACACAAGTACGTTGCTATTTTAAAAAACACTTTCATGCACAAATTTTCCAACTTACGTATTTTTACACTTGCTAATGAGCTGGCGTAACTGGTGACATTAAATGTGTTTATTGTGTAGTATTGACTGGGTGGATTTCAGAGCGAAGAACTAGGAGGGTCATGATGACCTGGAAAAGGAGTGGTCAGACTGGTGGACTAATTGGTAAAAGTGGTAATTTCATTCATACGCATATATTGTAAAATACACCGATTTACATAAGTCCACTTTATTTTTGCATGAAAAATATTTGTGAATATATTTTTAAAATAGGTGGGTAAAGTGCGCATATTCAATCATTAATATATGTTGTTTCAATGCATTGCATGTACTTGTGTATAAGTCTACATACGCACATATGTTTCAGGTAAACATGCGCATATTTTACAGTATGTGTGTATCTAAGCACGGGTTATAAAATACGATTGTAGATCTATGTGTAGCCATATATGTGCGTATATGTTGCCACACAAAGTTGTTTGGAAGTTATCTTCTTTGTTAATATCAATAATTAGGTATCAAGGTCAGGCAGGCTGGATTCTGGTAATCTCCCAGCAGGAGCAGTACAGGCAAGGTCTTCCACCTGGCCTGGCCAGCCCCCTCCCCCTTGGGTTGAGCCTACTGGTTCTAGGGGCTGGCATGATTTTCCTGGCATGGTACATGATGGTGGTCGGGCAGGACAGGAACTGGAGACAAGACTGGAATGGAAGGCAGGGCTGGAAGACAGACAAGAGCTGAGGATCAGGGCTGGAACTGGAGGCAAGGCCTGGAACTGAGACAGGGACTGGAACTGGAGTCAGGCAGGAGTTGGAGACAAGGGATGGAACAGGTTTGGAAATGGAAACAGGGACTGGACCTGGAAGTAAGGCAGTAGTGCGAAACAAGGGCTGGAACTAAAGGCCCACAGGGAGCACTGGACAGTAAAAGACAAGGACCAGGCAAGACAAGTATTGGACAGGAACACGAGAATAGGGCAAAGAAAATACAAACACAGGAAAGCAGGAACTAATCTAAAACAAGGTTACATAGAAGACAAACAAGCAACAGACAAGGAGGCCTAAGCAGGCTGCAAGCCAGGGTAAAGGTGAGACTAGAAGGCCCAAAGGCCACAAGACCAGGCAAAAAGGCCAAAGAAGCAGCAGAACAAGGCAAGATGAAACAAGAAGGCCACAGAAGCCATGAAGAGGCAAGGCAAGGAGCCAAGAGGCACAGAGTTGGGGGACAAGCAGGGCTAAATAGGACTGACCTTGCTGCATCATAAAGCCATCAAGTAAGAGGCTAGAGTGGGAGAGAGCATGGCTCAATGAGAGCCTCTGCTGGTGAGGGGAATGTCTAGCAGCCCAGATCGTGACATTAGGGCTTCATACATTGTTCCGGGTAAAGAACTAAAATGCAAAAAATCTTGGTAGAAACTAGATAAGGAAAAAAAAAAAAGAGGGAATATATGGTTTATTGTCAAAAACCATTAACACTGTGAAGTATATAGGGAGTTGTAAATATTTCTAAAGGCCTACACTTTCTCATGGGGGGAAGAGACTAGCTTTTTTTCTGCCTTTATCTTTTTAACATTCCTAACAATCCTACAACTTTGTAGTTGTCTCACCAAGAGTCTTTCAGCCCTGACCCCTTTCTCGAAAATATTCTTTTAGCCCGTTTCATCATGCATTCAATCCTTTCATTAGTTAACTCCTTTAGCTGACTATGGAATTTATTTAGGTAAAGTCACATCAAGCCTTCTTACATCTCCTTTTCTTATGCCGGCTTTCCACTCTACTACTCTTCTTATTTCTAGCTGCTAGAGAAATTAAAAGGCCAAGCAGAACTGCTTTCCCTGACTTCCATACACTATTTAATACCATGCCTCCTTATTATTAAATCAGACTGACCACATTTCAGCCAAATATTGTAGCAATGAGGGGTTTAGTCGCTATTACTACTGTAGCTGAAGCCAGGGCCTCGCCTGAGTCGGCCGATGCCAGGTGCTCCTGCGGCCTGGCCGCCATCTTGCTGGCATGGCAGGAGCCGTGCCGGGTCTTCGCTTCACTTGGAAGCCGCCTCCCTCGTCGGGGCCTGCATACAGCCCAGCCTTCTCCTCCCCGATGCAGTAGAACGCCATCAACGTCATCGGGGCCTGCCCGGAGGCCCAGCTTCCTCCGCTCCGTCTCCTCCCTGCACAGTGGCAGGGACGCCGCTGTCCAGGGTTCTGGACTTCCTGTTTCCTGCTCCTACTAGGGGGCAGGCACGCAGCTCTCTTCCCTTCTTAAAGGGACAGAGAGGTGTGGTCCTCTAGGCAGCTCCTCCCAGGGAGTTGCCCTCTCAGCCCTACAAGAGGGCCTTGCTTCATTCCATCTTTGTCTTTGGATCTATCCAGATGCTCCTGAAGACGTCTCTTCATCCTGATGTCTGTTCCTGAGTCCGAATCCTGATGTCTGTTCCTGAGTCTGGATCCTGAGGCCTGTTCCAAATCCGGATGTCCGTGAGTCTAGATCCTGATGCTGTTCCAAGTCCGGATGTCCGAGAGTCCAGATTCCGATGTCCGTCCCAAGTCCGGGTGTCTGTGAGTCCAGATCCCGATGTTCATTCCAAGTCCGGATGTCCGTGAGTCCAGATTCCGAAGTCCGTCCCAAGTCCGGATGTCCGTGAGTCCAGATCCTGATGCTGTTCCAAATCCAGATGTCCTTGAGTCCAGATCCGGATGTTTGTTCCAAGATGTTCCATGTTCCAAGATTCCGTTCTAAGTCCTGCAATCCGTTCCAAGTCCTGCAATCAGTTTCAGGATGTCCCATGTTCCAAGATGTCCCAAGATGTTCCTAGTTCCAAGATGCTCCTAGTTCCAAGATGTCTGTGAGTCCTCGTCCTGTGATGTTCCTTGCCCCTTCTTGATGTTGTCCCAGTCCTAATGCTCCAGGTCCGGTGGGACCCGTGCCTCTGGAGATTCCCTGCTTTTACTCCAAGTTTCCTAGCTCCAAGGTTTTATCTGTTCCCTAGTTCTGACTCCGGAGTATCCGAGGGGTTTCCACTAACCTGTGCTATGAGACTTCCTGAGCCTGTCCCGATCTCCTCGTGGTCCACGACCAGCCATCCGGCTGTGTAGGGTGCGAAGGAGACAGTGTGGTCTGCGACCAGCCCCACGTGCTGTGTAGGGTGCCTGAGGGACTCACCTTCCTCGTCTTAGTCCAAGTCTTCCAAATCTACGTCCCCCAAGTCTTCATCCTAGTCCTTTTGTCTCCATGATCTTTGCCTGCGTCTTCAGTGTGGTCCGCGACCAGCCCCATGTGCTGTGTATGGCACCTGAGGGACTCGCCTTCCTTGTACAAGTCTATGTCCCATGTCTTCATATCCAAGTCCATGTCTAAGTCTCCATGTCTTCCAGTCTTCATTCCAAGTCTATGTTCCAAGTCTACATTCCAAGTCTTCATCTCCTCGTCTCCACGTTCCAATTCTCCAGACTCCTCAAGAGTCCCAAGCTCCACAATGTACTCCTCGAGAGTCCCAAGCTCCATGTCGTACTCCTCGAGAGTCCCAAGTTCCAAGCTCCTCTCTGACTCTTTCTGCTCTAAGCTTTCCTTAAACTTTCCAATGTTCCAAGTTCCTAGTCCTAGCCAGAGACCTACGTTGTAGCCCTGTGTTCCAAGCTCCGTCCAGTTCTGCTCCTGTGCTGCCCACCCTGCACACACACCTCACCATGGGAGCGACTCTGTTGCGACCGTCGCTGCCCGACGGCTTCACTCCACCTACCTTTCCTTATCTGCGACTCCTCCTGCTCTTGATGGATGCCTAGCTGCCACGACGTCTGTCTGCCATCCTCTCTGGCGTCCCCGGACCAGCTTGGGCGCTGCCTCCCGCCATGCTCTCCAGGTACCTTAGGGCGCGTGCGCCGCGCAGCCCTCATTCTTATTTATTCATTGATGCGTTCCTCAGGGGCGTCCCCCTGTGATGACGTCACGCTGCCCGGATATTTAAGCCTACTGTTTATTGCTAGCCATTGGGTTAGCAAGGGGAATCTTACGGATGGGATTCGCTCTCCGTACCCAGCTACTCTGCCTTCCAACTTCTATTGGAATCTTTCTGCTAACGGGGTATCCGCTCCTTGGGGGCCTCTTTGCTTCTTTCAGGTTGCTGTCAGGTAACTGGTACTCGCTCCTCAAGGGCCCATGTTCCCTGACCCGCTGCCTGCATCTATCTCCTTTTCTACTTGGAGGAATTCGCTACAGACACCATCAGTGAGTACTACTATCATCTACTCCTCAGAGTAGAAAAGATATAGTTGCAATGGAGAAGGTACAGAGAAGGGCAACTAAAATCATAAAGGGGATGGAACAGCTCCCCTTTGAGGAAAGGCTGAAGAGGTTACTCGCTCCTCAAGGGCCTGCCCCCGTTCCAGTGCCAGTGCCATCTCTTACGTGGAACCGCTGTGTGAGTACTTTGCCAGCAAGTCTCTCTACCTCCAGGGATCTGGTACTCGCCCCTCGAGGGCCAGCTCTCCCTATCTCGGGGCTTCTCCATACTTGGGACTCTGTAAATGTTCTATTGTATTCACTTTCTCAGTTCTCTCCACTACAGCACTGCTGCTGGAGAAACCGCTGTTCCAGCGCCCTGGGGAATACTAGCCCAGCCGGGCTACATGTTCTACTCACTACTGCCACCTCTGGTGGCTTCTCAAATTGTCTAAATAAAGAACTATCTGTGTTTGTGTGTCCAGAGCTGAGCCTGACCTGTGGCCCCTCACGGGACTTCCCCCCGTGGGTGTGGTCAGCTAACACAGTGTCCAAGGGTCCACCCAAAACCTCACTAACTATAACAGACTCATGTCTCTACCTGAGCCGTTCTATGGCCCAAGGGCTCCGCTCTCGTATAAGCTAAGTGACGCATGCTGAGCCCACTCCATCGGTCCCTGAAGGCTGTGCTCGCAATAGGATGCAAAGACCAGAGCTCGGTGTGGTGTGCTGGGCTCAGTGTTGGACATTGTCATGATATCTGAAGTCTGGCCTAAAAATGTTTTCAAATTCCCTGGATGTTTCCAAGTTCCTGTTTTTTTGTCCCTAGTTCCTGGATTTTCTATGAACTGGCTTGCTATCAATAGTCCATTTTCCACAAAACATTTTTTGCTCGCTTGCCTTCTTCCACGTATCTGATTCCAACCTGCAAGAGTCTGATATCCATGTCTTCGAGTTACTCCAGTTCCTGTGTTCTTCTGGATCGGCAGTAGAGGTTCAAATGTCCCAACGACCTGCAGGAGGCACCTGCAATCTGATCGTCTACCAGCCGGCTCATGCTTCAGAGCCTCCTACAACCTGCAGGAGGCGCCTTCAATCTGATTCTTCCCTTAGTCAGTTCCACAGTTTCTTTTGATCAACAGGAAGTACCTGCAAGCTGTTCCTATCAGCCAGTGCAAGTCCTGGAGTTCGCCCAGCCAACGGAAGGTGTCTACATGAATCCAAGACCTTCCCTACTCTTCCGTAGATAAGTGATATTACCCTTGGGTTCCAACGACCCTCAGGAGGCGTCTGCGCCCAGGTTCTTCTCTCATCACTATTTGATCCAGTGTCCCTCAGTTTCCAGAACTGAACTTTGAATATCTTCCAGCATCCAAGATCGGGGTTTAACAACCAGCAGAAGGCACCTGCACCCCAGACCTGGTTCCGTCTTCTAGCATCATTCCTGAGGATCTTCAAGTACAGAAATCATCGGATCCAACTGAGGGTTGCGACCTTGACCTATTCTATCTTTGACTTCACTTCCTAAGGACTTCCACTGATACCTTGACGCCCCCTATTCCTGCAGGGTCCTGTCTCCTCTTTAAATGTACCTATGATATGTCAATGACAAGCTATTTTTCTCATTTCAGCTCTCCAGCCT
The DNA here is from genome assembly GCF_901001135.1 of Rhinatrema bivittatum. NCBI lineage: Eukaryota > Metazoa > Chordata > Amphibia > Gymnophiona > Rhinatrematidae > Rhinatrema > Rhinatrema bivittatum. The sequence continues at coordinate 197,835,567 of NC_042618.1, read as the reverse complement.
GGAAAGTGTGTTGAACCCTCGAGTTTCCCAACACACTACTTGCCTTCCTCCCTGAGTCAGCAAGAAGAAGCTGGGAGGGGGTCATTGAGGGGGGTGGGTACTGTTGTGCCCCTACCTGCACTTCACACAGACAGGGCCTTACCTCCGCGGCCTGTGTTGCCGTAGATGCTGCTCTTCGCGGCCCGGAGGCCGTAGCTGAAGCCGGGACCTCGCCTGAGACGGCCGACGCCAGGTGCTCCTGCAGCCCAGATGCCATTTTGCCGGTATGTCAGGAGCCGTGCTGGGTCTTCACTTCACTTAGAAGCCTCCTCCCTTGTCAAGGCCTGCCTGCAGCCCAGCCTTCTCCTCCCTGATGCGGCAGACGCTGATGTCATCGGGGCCTGTCCAGCTTCCTCCACTCTGTCTCCTCCCTGCACAGCGGCAGGGATGCCACTGTCCAGGATTCTGGACTTCCTGTTTCCTGCTCCTCCTAGGGGGCAGGCCCGCAGCTCTCTTCCCTTCTTAAAGGAACAGAGAGGTGTGGTCCTCCAGGCAGCTCCTCCCAGGGAGTTGCCCTCTCAGCCCTATAAGAGGGCCTTGCTTCATTCCATCTTTGTCTTCGCATCTATCCGGATGCTCCTGAAGACTTCTCTTCATCCTGATGTCTGTTCCTGAGTCCGGATCCTGAGGCCTGTTCCAAATCCAGATGTCCGTGAGTCTAGATCCTGAATCTGTTCCAAGTCCAGATATCCGTAAGTCCAGATTCCGATGTCCATCCCAAGTGCGGGTGTCTGTGAGTCCAGATTCCGATGTCCGTTCCTAGTCCAGATGTCCGTGAGTCCAAATCCTGATGCTGTTCCAAGTCCGGATGTCATTGAGTCCAGATCCAGATGTTTGTTCCAAGATGTTCCATGTTCCAAGATTCCATTCCAAGTCCTGCAGTCAGCTTCAAGATGTTCCTAGTTCCAAGATGTTCCTAGTTCCAAGATGTCTGTGAGTCCTCGTCCTGTGATGTTCCTTGTCTCCTTCTTGATGTTGTCCCGGTCCTAATGCTCCAGGTCCAGTGGGACCCGTGCCTCCGGAGAATCCCTGCTTTTACTCCGAGTTTCCTAGCTCCAAGGTTTTATCTGTTCCCTAGTTCTGACTCCGGAGGATCCGAGGGGTTTCCACTAACCTGCGCTATGAGACTTCCTGAGCCTGTCCCGATCTCTTCGTGGTCCGCGACCAGCCATCCGGCTGTGCAGGGCGCAAAGGGGACAGTGTGGTTCGCAACCAGCCCCATGTGCTGTGTAGGGCATCTGAGGGTCTTGTTCATCCCCGCCTGTGTCTTTGTTCTTCGTCTGAGTCTTCAGTGTGGTCCGTGACCAGCTCCACGTGCTGGGTAGGGCGCCTGAGGGACTCACCTTCCTCGTCCTAGCCCACGTCTTCCAAGTCTACGTCCCCCAAGTCTACATCCTATTCTTCTTGTCTCCATGATCTTCGCCTGAGTCTTCAGTGTGGTCCGTGACCAGCCCCATGTGCTGTGTAGGTCGCCTGAGGGACTCGCCTTCCTTGCCCAAGTCTACGTCCCAAGTCTTCGTCTCCAAGTCCACGTCTAAGTCTCCATGTCTTCCAGTCTTCGTTCCAAGTCTATATTCCAAGTCTTCATCTCCTCGTCTCCACGTTCCAAGTCTCCAGACTCCTCAAGAGTCCCAAGCTCCAAGACATACACCTCGAGAGCCCCATGCTCCACTTCATACTCCTCGAGAGCCCCAAGTTCCAAGCTCCTCTCTGACTCTTTGTGCTTTAAGCTTTCCTATGTTCCAAGTTCCTAGTCCTAGCCAGAGACCTACGTTGTAGCCCTGTGTTCCAAGCTCCGTCCAGCTCTGCTTCTGTGCTGCCCACCCTGCACACACACCTCACCATGGGAGCTACTCATGTCTCTACCTGAGCCGTCCTATGGCCCAAGGGCTCCGCTCTCCTACGAGCTAACTGACGCGCACCGAGCCCACTCCATCGGCCCCTGAAGGCTGCGCTTGCAACACTAATCTGGCTATCTCTTAGCCAGAGAATTTGTGGGCGGGCAGTGGGCGGATCAGGATGGTGCTACTTAGCTGGATAAGTTATCTGGTTAAGTTATACCTGCCAATGAGCAGGTTTAACTTAGCTGGATATAAGGATATAAGTAGCGGCTTGTACGCAGATATTCAGCATCATAACTATCCCTTGTAACTTAGCCGGATAAATCATATCTGACTAAGTAACACACCCAGATATATGTGTTCGAGCTTCTGAGCATCAGCCTCCCTTGCCATGTGGTAGTAGACAGTTGTGGTCTGACTTTTCTAGACCACAATGGGTCTGCCTCCCACTGGCACTTTTAATAAACATGTTTAAAAGATTAAATTAACAACAAAAAAAAGTTGCATTTAATAAAAAAAAAAAAAAAAGATATGTAGCATGAAGAAGAGTATTGGATCATTCAAGCAACAAAAAGCAAACTGCATCCAAACTCCATCAGCACTCAGCAGTACCTCCCTTCATTCTCCAATTGCTTTGCTTTGCTCTTTTTCTCACGACTCCTTTCACTGTATCATTCATTCTTCTATTCTCTCTATAAGTTTTTAACTTCCTAGCTCCACTGTCCATTGCTCTCTCTCCAATTCTCTTTTTATTTCATCTCAGTATCTTCCTCTTTTTCTCAATTTCTCCATGAAAAGGAATTTTTTTTTTTACCAAGTATCTATTTCCCATTTAGAGAAGATGTTGTACCTTCAACATGAAAACATCGTACATGATGGCAGATACAGACCCACATGACTCATCCTGTCTGCCCAGCCACACCTCCAGCTTGGCTCCACAGTCCAGTCCTCTCTCGTAGAGATCCCTCCATGCTCATCCATAGAAACAGAGAAGAGATGAGAGGGTGGCAGTCTGGCCTGTCCGCACGACACTCTCCTCCCCCCCCCCCACAAACATGTAGCCTGGCCTCACCACCCTCTCTTGCCCCCTCCCCACAGCCTGCCTCTTCACATCTTCCTCTTTCTCTAATTTCCCTCCCTTTCGTCCTCTTCCATTTTCCTCTCTGCTCCTTTCCTCTCTCTAAACTTCCTCTACTATTTTTTTTTTCTATTCTCCTCTTCCCCACCTATTACTGCAGTTCCTGCATCCTACAGGCTAAAGCTTCTGCAGCTGCTACTCTCTGATCCCAGCACCTGCTGCTGCTGCCACCACTGTTGCCATCCTCACTGTCTTCCTGGCCCACACAGGTTGAAGCTGTTGCTGCTGCTCTCCCTTTCTGAAGCCCACATGGGCTGAAGCCGCCACCACTCCCATCATTGCTATATCTGTGCTCCCCCAGCCCCCCTCAGGCCAAAGCGGACATTGTTTTCTGTCATTTCAGCCTCTGAAAGAAGTATGGGAGATGATGGGACAGCACTGGATCCAGGGATTTGCACATCTCTTCCTGTTCGCGCGCTGTCAATGCGGCACAGAGGGAAGATGAGGTCAGGGCTCTGCCACCTGCAGCCCTAGTAGGTGGGTCCCCGCTGATATGAAGGACCTGGGGCTGTAGGTGGGAGGAGATGCAGGCAACCCCCAAGAGACTCCCTGAAGAACTGGAAAACGTGGGCTGTTCACATACGGGTCAGTGCCTCCGCCAGCCCCACCCCTGCTATGTCAAGTTCAAGAAGAGATATAACAAGAGAAAAAAAAGTTTTTTAATGTTTGTTTACAAATGGAACAGCTTTTCCTCTGTTTCCTCACTTTGAGTCTTGCCCTGTTTTATTAAGAATGTACAAGTACCAAATTCAGGTGATCCCTAAATCAATTTGATACGTGCTTTGTATGCAGTACCCTAATTATATCAACTAGGGGGTGGGGGGTGGGGATGCCTGGCCACTGCTCTAGGAGCTTCAGGGAGGAAGGTCTACCCTTAGCTAAAGCATTTGCAGGCTGGCACCTACAGTTGCCTCCAATGAGGCAAATCAGGGACTGAATGATCCCTTTACCAGTTCGTAAAGAGTACTTAGAAACCTGGAACCTCATTCAAAAAAAGTAGGGGGAATCTCAAAAGAAGATCCCAATCCGCATGCATACTGTTGGAGGGGGGTGATGAATATCACTCTGGCTGCCGTTGCTCCACTGCTGTCTCGTTCTCAGAGAGCCATTTTCACGTGTTCATGGAAGGAAGACTGGAGAAGACTCAAGGGGGATGAGGAGGGGAGCGGGGGGGGAAAATGGTCTGTGTGTGCCACCTGGCCTGCTTGATACCTGCCAATTTCCATGCTCTGAGGCTCTTGCTGGCAGGTGGGGAGAAAATGTGATTGCACTATCCCAACGCCAAGCTCTGCTTTGTGGTACATGCCTGCAACCACTTCACCACATCACCAGGCCGGGATTTCTAATTAGGCAGAGCGGGCACATGCCTAAGGGTGCCACCACGAAAGAGGTGCTTCTTCCTCCATCGCAGAGGCTTCTCCCTCACAAGTGCAGCAGCATCCCATCAGAACTGCCCCCTCTCCCCCCCAAAAGCACAGGGGCTCATGGGCCAGCAGCATTAAGGGGGCAGGTCGGATGGGGTGCCGCCAGAGCAGATCTCCCTTTCACCATGGATCCCCAACTTCTATGCCTAGAAGCCCCAGTAAGGTAAATCTGATCCTGCACGCTATGACTGGCCACTTATTTTGGCTGATTAAGGTGGGCTGGATAGGATCAAGGCTCTCAGTTTGCCCCATGTACAATCCTCTTTAACAATATAGAAACAAAGAAATATGATGGCGGGAAAAAATCCCATTACATTCTATCTAGTCTGTCCATCCACACCAACTACTCAGCTATACAATCCCTACCATTCCCTCAGAGATCCTCTGAGTTTATCCCAAGCCTTTTTTTTTTTTAATTCATATATGGTCCTGGTCTCCACCACCTCTATGGGGAGGCTGTTCCATGCATCCTCTAACCTCTGTAAGGAAATATTTCCTTAGATTATTCCTGAGTCTACCCCCCTTTTATCCTCATCCTATGACCCCCATGTTGGAGCCTCTTTTCCTTTTCCAAAGGAAAGGAAATGTATAGATCTTTGTCTGTCTCCATCTGCTTTAAAATGAAGATCACTGATCATTTTAGTAGCCACCTTCTGGACTAACTTCAACCAGTTTATAATCCTTTTGAAAAAAAGGAACTTCTTTTTTTTTTTTTTACTTTCAATTAAAAATAGGAAGTGTGTTCCCCTCTGTTTCCCCTCGATGAGAGCCCTGCATTAATCTAACAAGTAACCCCTAAGTTCTATGTTCCCTTTTCATCCTCCTGTACTCTCTTTCTTCTCACACTCAGGTGGCCAACTTGCTGCGCCTGTTCCAGATCCCACAAATCAGTTATGCCTCCACCAGTGCCAAACTCAGCGACAAGTCGCGCTACGATTACTTTGCCCGCACTGTGCCACCCGACTTCTACCAGGCTAAAGCCATGGCAGAGATACTACGATTCTTTAACTGGACCTACGTCTCCACGGTGGCCTCAGAGGGAGACTACGGCGAGACGGGCATCGAAGCCTTCGAAAATGAAGCCCGGGCCCGCAACATTTGCATTGCCACCTCCGAGAAGGTTGGACGTTCCATGAATAAGAAGACTTTTGAAGGGGTCATCAGAGCCCTGATGCAGAAGAAGCCCAATGCCAAGGTGGTGGTGCTCTTCACCAAGATTGAAGATGCCCGGGAGCTGCTGGCGGCAGCTCATCGCATCAACGTCTCCTTCACGTGGGTGGCCAGTGACGGCTGGGGAGCTTTGGAAAGCGTGGTGTCCGGCAGCGAGCAGGTGGCCGAGGGCGCCATCACCATTGAACTGGCTGCTTACCCCATACAACCCTTCAGCGTCTACTTCAAGGACCTGAACCCGTACAACAACAGCCGGAACCCCTGGTTCCGGGAATTCTGGGAGCACAAGTTCCGGTGTAACTTCCACACACAGGACTGCGGGCAGAATTCGCTGAAGGCCGTCAAATTTGAGCAGGAGTCCAAGATCATGTTTGTGGTGAATGCGGTCTACGCCATGGCACAGGCAATCCACAACATGCACCAGGCACTGTGCCCCAACACCACCAAGCTGTGCGAAACCATGAAGCCCGTGAATGGGAAAAAATTCTATAAGGATTTCATTCTCAATGCCAAGTTTGATGGTGAGTCTGAGATTGTGACTTCAGAAAGCTGTTTAATCATTTATTTTTGGCTCTGTTCCCATTTCTGTTGACTTGTTGGACTCCTTTCTTTTCATTTCCAAAGGTGCTTTCTTTCTTTGTGGATTGTTGTTTTTTTTGTTTGGTTTTTTTACATTTGTTTGGCATAAAAGTCTGATTTTAAAATCTCCTTCCCTGCAAATGTGCTTTGGCAGTTTTCTTCAGTTTTGCTACATTAGATATGTGAAAGCTGATTTTATCTCATGCTGTTGGTGGCACTCAGTGCAGCCCTCATTTACTTCAGTTGCTAATGGGGAACTGGCTAGGCTAATTAGAAGGGGCTTTACAAAATTCAGCCATTGATGCCTTGTCAAAAATGGAATGAAAATCAGAAAGAAAAGAAAGGAGAATTTAACTAATGCTGCGTGTTCTAATAGCTGGTTTGCTAATTTATTTACAGTTTATTCCTGTTTTTCCCTCTTTTTTTTTATATACTCCCCTACCTTCTCCCCAGATTGTATGCTAGCACAGGACCTCTCATTTGCCGAGGACTGGAGGGGAAGTCTTCTTGGAGAATAATCTTCACCTGTACTAATGGGATAGTAGAGATAGCTGCATTAGCTGAAATCTACATCCCTGCCTCCCTAGAGAATTTTGAGTGCATCAGCTCTGTGATTTGCTTTGCCCCCTGTATCCCCCTCATTCAAGAGGCTCCAAATTGAGTCTCCTGCACTGCAGTGCACAATCATGTGGTTTAACTGCCTGCTGAGTTATTTTAGATATTTATGGTCATTTTCTTAAAAAAAAAATAAATAATAATAATAATAATAAAGGTACCAGGTCAGTGACAAAAGGTTCTAGGTTGGCGGCTTGGCATGTCCTGGCCTGCTGTAATCACTACTACTGCTGCTGCATTAAAGGAGGAAGGTGATCTAGAGCACAGAGAGCATCATCTGAGACGTATTGTAGGGAAGATTGTCATCCCTATGAAAAATGGCCCTCTACTCATGTATTCAGACATGGCAACTGCCTATGCAAACCCCAGCTGGGTTCATTTGTGGCATTATAAAAGAAGACACCCAAACTCAGAAAAAGCAGCAAAAATGTAACTTTTTTTCTATGTACCTTATTTATATTTTCAAGAGCAAACAAAACATAAATAACTAGACCATAATACTGACAATAAAAGGGGTAGTGTTTAGATTATTTATCTAAATTCAGGACTTAGCCAGACAAATTGCAGGTTTTACATTTCCCACCACTCTGAATGTCTCCAATTTATATCCCTAAGAAAATAATTTAGAAAATGTTCCTCGTTCTAACAGCCCAAGCAATCAATAAAGTTTTAATATATTGATTCTCTGTATGCTTCTTCCCACAGCTCCTTTCAGGCCAGTGGATACCAAAAATATGGTGCGATTTGATCGCTATGGTGATGGAATTGGACGCTACAACATCTTCAACTTTCAGAAGGTGAATGGCCGCTATAAGTATGAGAAGGTGGGATACTGGGCAGAAGGGCTTACCCTGAACACTACCCTCATTCCCTGGGCGAAGACCTCGGTGCCCGACTCCCAGTGCAGTGACCCCTGCAAGAAGAATGAAATGAAAAATGTGCAACCACGAGACGTATGCTGTTGGATCTGCATCCCATGCCAACCTTATGAGTACCTCCAGGATGAATTTACCTGCAAGGACTGTGGTTTAGGATACTGGCCCAACGAGACTCTCAATGGTTGTTATGAGCTACCACAGGAATACATCCATTGGAAAGATGTCTGGGCAATTGGCCCAGTCACCATATCTTGCCTGGGCTTCATCTCTACTCTCTTTGTCTTTGGGGTCTTCCTTAAGAATAATAATACTCCTATTGTGAAGGCTTCGGGTCGGGAGCTGTCCTATATCCTGCTCACTGGTGTTTTGATGTGCTATAGCATGACCTTCATCTTTATCGCAAAACCTTCTACTGAGGTCTGCACACTGCGCCGCTTGGGACTGGGGACTTCATTTGCTGTTTGCTACTCAGCACTCTTGACCAAAACCAACAGGATTGCTCGAATCTTCAGTGGGGTGAAAGAAGGGGTGCAGCGGCCACGCTTCATCAGCCCTACCTCGCAGGTGGTCATCTGCTTGGCTCTCATTTCCTGCCAGCTGATCATAGTAATTATTTGGCTGGTAGTGGAGAAACCCGGCACAGGCAAAGAGACTGCACCAGAGAAGCGCTATGTGGTTACTCTCAAATGTAACAACAGGGACTCTAACATGTTGATCTCACTCACCTACAATGTCCTGCTGATCGTGCTATGTACAGTCTATGCCTTCAAGACCAGGAAGTGCCCCGAGAATTTCAATGAGGCCAAGTTCATCGGTTTCACCATGTACACCACATGCATCATATGGCTGGCTTTCTTGCCAATATTCTCTGTCACCTCCAGTGACTATCGTGTAAGCAAATTATGCATTCAGGAAGGGTGTGGGTGCTATAAACCAAGCAGCAGAAACCCCTCTGAAGAATAGTGGTCATTTAGCAAGCTGCTGCCACAAATCAGTTTTCCATGGTCATTACTGTTCACCAGGTTTTCCATGGTCATTACTGTTCACCAGATTTCCTGCCACAGTGCCTCTGCTGTTTAGTTGTCATGTGACATATTCATACACTATCAGTTTTCCATGGTCAACATTGACCACTAGATTTCTACTACAGAATGGTTAATGCAATTAGAAAATTGTTGTTTGGATCAGTTTTCCATTGTCATAATATGTGACAGGACACATTGTTTATAGAGAAGACAATGTAGGTAGCCTTGACAAATTGGGCTCTATGTACCTTATTCTTGTTTCATAATGTTGTATATTGGAAGCCAGAACAGCCCATCTGCAGTTAAAGATACCCACCATAGTATTAGCAATCCTATGCTAAAGGAACCGATTCCCATTATACTAGTGATAATCTAACCAAATTTTGGGGTCTATAGCTTGTGGTCCTTGCATCTCCTGACTAGTGAGCCACCATTTATTTGAGCTTTTGTGTTCTCACCCTGTGATTCACAAATCATAGTTCATGACTGACAGATTCCTGGTTTGAAGATCTCAGTTTATACTTTCAAAATAATTTTTGGAGCATCTGTGTGGCCAATTTACTGAGTAGTAGGAAAATATGAACAGAGCACAAGGAGATGGGGTGGGGGGGGGGGAAGAAAGAAGAGGCAGGGCTATCTCCAAGGACAGGCAAGCCAAGTGGCTGCCCCAGGTGCCAAGCTGGAGGACATCAAGAAAGAGGGACCACGCCCATCTACCCCATGGGTCAAGCAGCTGATCAGTGAACTGCATGGGCCACAGAAGAAAAAGCAGAGGCGCTGGTTTTGCAGCAAGAAGAGCAGCAGGCTCAGAAGCCCTGGGCGAGGGCATGAAGGGGAGAGAATGTGAGAGGACTAGGGGCTGGGGAAGAGAGCAAAGATTCTGACTGGTGCAGAAAGAACAGCATTCAGAGATTAGGGGAAGAAAACGGGGACTCAGAGACTGGAGGGAACAGAGGGCAGGAACACTGTGACTGAGGCACTGGGGAGAGAGCAGAGACCCTGAGACTGGGTGTGGAAGAAGAGAGAACATGGACTCTGAGATGGTAGAGAAGAACAGAGTCTCTTGGAAGGATGAAATGAGACTTGAGAAGGAGTGGGAAGGGATGGAGAACGGAAACAGATTGGAGGCAGAGTAGGGACTTCGAGACTGAGTGGGAGAATGGAGACTGGGGGAACTGGGGGAGGGGCTTGGGATTTGGGTCAAGGATATGAGTGGGATGTGTGAGATGGGGTAAGAGATGAGAGCTGAAGGGTGGGGAGGGGGTTGAAAGATGGTGTAAAAAATAGGAAAGAGTCTATGAAGGTGGTGAGAAGGTGAAAATGGGATTAGAGAGGCAGTGAAAGAGGAGCCATAGGACACTGGGTAGGGGATAAGAGACAGAAGAAAGGTGTTAGAGGCAGGGGAGGAACAAGGCTGGTGAGGGGATGAGAGGCAGAGAAAAGTAGATGAAGACTGGGGAAGAGGTGAGCAGAGAGGGAAAATGGGGAACTGGAGAGTAAGTGAAAGAGAGGGTAAAATAGGCTGAGGAAAGTGAGAGAGATGGGGGAATGGGTGGGCTGGGAGTGGGATATGGAAGGTTGGTAGATAGGTGAAGTTGAAAAGAGAGAGAGAGAGAGAGAGGATGAAAATGAGGAGAATGAAGTGTGAAATGTAGCTATGAATAGAAAAAAAGAGATGAAAGGGAAAAGATCAACACCAGAGACATATGTAAGAGAGGAAGTGAAGAGAAAATAAATGGAAAATATAAAGGAGATCCTGAAAAGGAATTAGGAGAAGACAAAGACGAGAAACATGGAAGAGAGACTGGGACCAATGTAATTAGAGCAATAAAATGTCCAGATAATAAAGACAGGAAAAAACTGTATTTATTTATTTAACAGAAATGTATATTCCACCAATCCAAGGAACCAAGCTCTCAGTGGATCACAATTCATAAAACAAAGAATTATAACAGTATTAATATTTAAATACGACATAGACCTTACATCAGATAGTAAGAAGTTGATATTGAGCAAGCTGGGGAGCAGGAAAGCTACTCAGGTAATTTTAAGGCAATGATTTACTTGACCAGACTTACTCAGGTTCGTTTATCTGCTAATAGCCCTAAAAACACTATACTCTTCTTCTACCACTATAGTTTAGTTTATTGAATTTTCTTGATCACCTTTCAATAAGAAAAGCAAGGCAATTTACAATTAAAACAAAAAATATAAAATTAACATTAATAAAACAAGTTTAAATAAAATTCACTAATGTACAAAAGCAAGTGAATAAATACAGATAAGCATAAACTAATTAACAAACATGCAGAGAAAATGTACCCTAAAAATATACAAGTATAAAAACAAAATCTAAGACATGTAAATAGCCTAAAATGTAGGATAAGAATAATAAATCATTGAAATTTACAGTTAAAAAGAGTTATACATGCAAATAAAACTGAGACATGTATAAAAGGACAAGATTTAGTACATTCATCAAATAGTCTTTATTGTGAAATTATGTAACCAGAACCTTGGTGGCACTTTTTATAAAATGTATTTCCCAATACAATTCTCAACATTACTATATGTGCCTATATGTAAAACGTTGTGATCGTATATAACTTAACGACTGTATAGAAAAGATTTTAAATAAATAAATAAATATAAACTAACATATTATAGTCAAAATTAAATTCAATCAAATAATAGAAAACAGGATTAATAGAAAACTTTAGATAACAACCAACCCTTCATGTATTTTCTAGATTTCAAACAATTCTTCTCAAGCCACAAAGTTAATGGTAAGGAATTCCAACAAGAAGGTGTTAAAGATGAATAACTCACTTCACACGTTCTTTCAAGGCCAGTTTCCTTGGGCAAGGGCACATTTAAAAGCTCCTGTTGAGAGGAGTGTAATGCATAATCAGGTTGATATGGAATGATAACGCTACTAAAATAAGCTGGTGAACCTCTAAGCAAAAAAACTTTAAATGTTAAACAAAGTATCTTAAATTGAATTTGGTAAATCATCAATAACCAGTGTAACTCTTGTAATAAATGGGTCACATGATCAAATTTTCTTTCCAAACATTATTTTATACTCTTTTCTGCTTTAAACGTTTTTTGCCCCTTCCTTTATCCATCCTTTAAAAGTGCACCAATCCCCAGTCTGGGCTTAACCCCAGAATTTGTGTTCTACATTCCTGCTCTGCAGAACATCTCTGGCTAAAATGCCAAACTCTTGCTGACATCATACATTTCAAATTCATATTCACTTCCTTCCAGTCTGCTATTGCACTTGCCTATTTATTTGACAAGATTCCAAAATTAGTCTTGAATTTTCAACCAGGTCAACTCCCCTTCCCTGCCTCCCTTCCTTTTTCTCTCTGCCCTTCTGCTGGCCCCTGCCACCCTCTCATTTTCTGAAATCACAGTGGAGGAAATTGTCCATCTTCTCTTCTCTACCCATTCCCACCCACCACCTCAGCTTTGTTTCCTCTGCAATCACCTCTTCCATCTGTCACATCCTCAATCTACTGTAACTGTTCCTGCTGCCTTCAAAACATGCTGTAATCATACGAAGCCTCAAAAAATCTTTACTGGTCTCGCTACCTGCCCTGCTAACTTCCATCCCTTCTCCCTCCTTCCTTTTATATCCAACTACTTGAATGTGCTGTTCACTCAACACTGTCTTGAGTTTCTTTCATCCTAAGCCATTCTTGATCCATTCCAATCTGGTTTTCACCCTCTACATTCCACAGAAAGAAACGGCCCTTGCTAAAGTCCTTAACCTTCTTGACCTATCCACTGCTTTTGACACTTTTAAATCACCACCTACTCCTTGATAACTCTAACCTCACTTGGATTTCGGGGCTCCATCAGGTCTTGGTTCTCTTCTTATCTCTTCCACCGCACTTTTATTGTATCCTCTGGTGGATCCTCCTCCATCGCTATCCCACTATTATTTGGTGTGTCTCAGGGCTCTGTCTTGGGTCTTTTGTCTTCTTTCCATATACTTGTTCCTTCAGTACTGAAAGCCATGGGAAGAGATCAGAGCACTATCTGTATGCTGATGATGCTGAGATCTAACCTCTACACCAGAAATTTAAATAGGAATGCAGTTCTAAATCTCAGCCTGCTTCTCTGCTTTTGCTTCCTGAATAAACCCACTACTACCTTAAACTCAACATGGCCAAGACAGAACTTATCTCCCCCCTTTAGCCCTTGAAGATGACCCCGAAGGTTATCTTCAACTCCTCTCTTTCCTTCTCTAAACTCATCTAAAACACTGCTAAATGTGTCATTTCTTTCTCTTTATCACCACCAAAAATCCATCCCTTTCTTTCTGAACACACTACCAACCCTTATCCACATTCTCATCACCTCCCGCTTAGACTACTGCAACCTGTTCCTCATAGGTTCTCACTGAACCATCTCTCTCCACTACGTTCAAAATTCAGCTACTTGATTTATTTTCCACCAGTTTCGCTACTCCCATATAACCCCTTTATTCAAGTTACTTCATTGGCTCCCTAGCCATTCTCACATATAGTTCAAGCTTCTCTCACCTACAAGCACATTCATTCTGCATCTCACACTACCTCTCCCTACACACTGCTGCTGAAATCTGTTCATTGGACAGGTCACCCTTATCGGCATCTTTCTCCTCAATTGCCAGCTCCAGGCTCTGTACTTTCCACCTTGCTGCACTGTATGCTTGGATTAGTCTCTCTCTCTCTCTGGCCTTATTTAAATCCAGTCTAAAAAACCAACTTTATGAGGCGATTTTTAAACCTTAACCCTGGATTCTCCTGTTCACAGCCATATTGATTTTAACCATTTTCTTAATAAATTAAATTCCCAAATTCTGTTTTGTCCTGTATGTTTGACTTAATTAGATTTTAAGCTCCACTGAGCAGGGTCTATTTCTTATGTATATTTATACAACATTGTGAACGTCAAGTAGTGCTACAGAAATGAAGAGTAATAGTTTACTCCACGCCTCCAGAACACACCTCACCCTGCCTCTTTCTATCCAGCTAAATTTTAGCTGGGAAATACATTTCCTGTCTAAAATTTTGCAGCTGAGAGGGGTAGGAAATGTAAAACTTAGGCTTTGTAAGGGTAACTCAGAAGTCACCCGGACAAACCCTTTTGAATATTGACCAACACATTTTTTTTCAGTTTAGTAATTGGAATGTGTTAGCTTTGGCAACATGCATCTTTGTATTTTGCTCATTAAAGGAAGAAATGCATTTCTGGTTCTATTTCTCCGGTGTTGCACTGCATATAGAGTCTGGCTTCTTGGGGTTTACAGTTCAGTTTTTGTTGACATTTTCTAATTTCTAACTTGTGATCACTTATTCTGTATTTGGTGAAGGTCCGTTTGCATTCTGTGTATATAACACAAAAGAGGTATTCTGCTAAAGTGTAATTTCTATGCAGGAATCTAAAGCAATCTGGCTTATTTTGTTTTTCCAGGAGGAGGTGTATTGGTGTTCTGAAGCCTGTTGTAATATTTGCAATGCTGCCTTTTTGGAGGAAGGGTTGTTGAGGTTTGAATTTAGCAGTCATTGTGTCAGGATATGGCAGATTTGCTATATAAGTACTGGGTGTATGTGGGGGTTTTATTTTATTTATTTGTTTTGCATGGTTCTGTATTATTTGACAATGTAGAGGGATTTGTGCTGCTGTTACTAAGAACAAGGCACCAGCAAACTTTTAACCTATTTTTTTGTATATATTTTTTTTTGATATCCCGCCTATAGAACAGAGGCAGTGTACATATTCATTACACACAATATGCAATAGTAATATCATCGCAATATAAAAACCTATCACAAAACAGTGAAGAATCAAACCTAAAACACAATTAAAAATCTGTCTGGTGATTTTAAAGGAGAAACACCCTTGTTCTGCTCTGCACCCATTGTTGGGGGAGTTTCCATAGGTACAAAATATTTACAGAACTCAAGGTGCAGGGCTCAGATTGGGGTTCTATCATTTAATTGATTATTAAATTGGCCGTCCTTTGCTCTAAGCACTGACTATCAGACTTACGAAAATCATAACACAAATCATCTACAATAAAGAGATAAAATAAAGCATAACAAAAGCTTGAAAAAAATATAACAAAAAGCAAACCATCCTGTACAGAGCAGGCAGCAGCATTGTGGAACTCCAGCCTTCCCTGCACACAGTGCACAGAGGGATTTGGAGGGAGGGGTTGCTCTGAAAGAAACTCTTGCCTAGGGTACCATATTGCCCAGCAACAGCACTGGGAAGAGGGATCATTCATAAATGCCACTTTCTGAGCAGTAATTTGGTCATTCAAGAAATGCACACTGAGATCAGCTACAACCTCCAGCATAGCCAGAAACCTTGTCGTCTTGGCTGAGTTCCTCGTTTCCTCATCCCTCTCAGTTTCCAGATAATTACCTGAGTTTGACGCAGCATGCCATCTTTTGTCTGAACAGGTAATTTCAGTCCATTCTTATCTGTTAAATTGGGTGGTTTATAGAACATACCAAGTAGTTGGGTCTTTATTTTTTCTTAGTCCTAATTTACACCCATACCACGTAACAAATCTCTTCTCTCCCACTTCTTGCTTTTGAACTTTGGAAACGTGTCTACAACACTATTTTTTTTTCAAGGAATAAAACCAGTGGGTACTGCAGCTTGCTGAAGAGAGGTGTAGCTGAACAAACTAGCTTGCTCTATGGTTACCAAATCTGACCCAACACCAACCTATCCCTGAATATTAGTCCTTACCCTGTGTCCTCTCTCTTTATTTATTGTTTACATAGTTATAACATCACTCTGCCCCCTTTTATCAGTCCCACTCCCACATCCTCTGTCTAGACACACACTAATAGCCATTAAACTTTCCTCACCATCATTCTTCACACCATGTCCTCTAAATCCTTAATAACCATCAACCCTTTCCCCATATTCTCCATATACCCAGAGTAATAGTCTGCATATACTATTTGCACAAATACACACCAAGGGTGCAAAGTTGCCGCAGCATATGCAGGTGAAACAGGCTCAGCTAGAACACACTTGGCTGCTTGGAGCCAACATCTACAAGTGAGGCTGAATATTTTATTATAATAATACAGTATGCTCAGTTGGTGTCTGTCCCAGAAACACTGACACCTTGTGACCACTGCTGCTAATAGAAGATACTGACACTTTGTGGCCTTTGCTGGTACTGCAGTCTCTCACATTTCCCAGTTAGATGAAACTTGAGGGATCTATATCGTCAAAACAGTGAGTGGGAAAGATATCTAGGCAAAGTTACCTAGGCAACTTTATTCAGATATTCATTGGAACATGACTGGATACATGTTCTACTGAATATACCCAGCTAAGGACAAGAGTTACCTAGAAGGACAGCGCTCTGACATGACCACACTTATTCAGATAATGTTGAAATTCAGCAGATAACTTTAAGTGGCTAAAGTTAAACCTTGGCTCTAGAATGCCTCCACCTTACCTTTTTTCTGACTAAAGCTTATTCTTTGCGAGGCATGGAAAATTCAAAACCTTAGGTTTGTCTGACCAGGTCCCAAACTTAGCTGGACAGACCTAGTGAATACCGACCTCCGAATATTATTATAACAAATAAGCAATTTTTGTCTGTTTTGAATATGCATGCAGAATTGGGCCATAGGGCTCACAGCTAGAGTCAGGCTGCAGTGTTGACACATTGGAGGCAGGGAAAGCAAGTGATGCTACAGTAGGCCCATCTCACTGGGGAGGCAGGCTGCAGCAGGAGCCTCAGCACCAGAAGAGGCAGGCAGCAAGGAACGATAGTGGAGAGCTTAGTACTGTGCTAGCAGTGATGAGGGTCAAAACACTGGGTCCGGGCAAAGCCGTTGTGCCATGGGGCTCATGTGGGACCCCGAGAGCTGCACAGGCAATAAGCAGAGGCATTGGGGAGGGTGTTAGAGATCAATAGAGAGACTAAGGGATGAAAGTAGGGAGAAATAGAGAGGATCAGTTTGCAGAATGAGAGAGGGGTCAGTGTAGGGGGGTGTGTGTGCGTAAGAGAGAGAGAGAGAGAAAAGGGATCAACCCCAGGGGTGGGGTGGGTGTGTGTTTGAAGGACTGGAAGGGAGAGAAAGAAGAATAGACATAGGAGGGAGAGAAGGGGTGGGGAGCAAGAAGCAGACTAGTCTGGATCCTCCACTAAAGTTCTGATTCTTTTTTAACCCAGCAGTTTTCCTCCTGTTCCTTTGTACATGCAGCTCAGTGGGAACCAGGGCTGGGATCTGGCAACACGAGCCTTCATTTTATCAGTGGATTTTTCCTCTATTTTATATTGCCCCCCCCCCCCCCCCCAGCTAGTCGGTCATTGCAGTGATGGTCCCAGGCTGGAGTCTGTGCCCCAGGGCTTCTTCCATAACCCTGCAATCATTAGCCCAGGATCTGGTCACCCTCAAGCAATGACCAGGACTCCCTTCCCCACCCCGCAGGGGACGGGAATACTACCTCGACAGCATGTCCAGCTTAGCCAACCTAGGGAGAAGATCTGCCTCAGGGATCTTACACATGGTGGTGCACAGCTTTTTCACCCGAGGCACCAAGGCCCTGGAGTTTTGATTCCATTAAAGATTTCAGTAAAAGAATACATGGAAATCCTGTATTTCAGAAAAATTAGTACAGTAAAGATATACATTTGTCTACCAATGTTTTGTAGGTTTCACCTAGGATTACAATGCTCATCAGCCTGCTCTTCCTATATAACTCCTTCCCATGTCCTCTATACACAGAACAACCATCAACCTTCCCCCCTCCTATCCTACCTCACCCATCTACCCAGAGTAATAACCATCAACCCTACCTCAACTCATCTACCCAGAGTAATAACCATCAACCTTCCCCCTCCAATCCTACCTCCCCCTCTACCCAGACTAATAACCATCAACCTTCCCCCTCCAATCCTACCTCCCCTTACATTCTCAATTTACCCAGAGTAATAATCATTAGGTATGTGCATTCATTTTTGCATGAATGGTTTTATTGTTGATTTATTCCAAAATAAATAAAAATATATATATATTAAAAACCGAGGTCACCCTAGACCCTCCCACTGCTTCCTCAGGTCCCTCTACTTACCCCTCACCCCACCAATAACCCAAGGCAAAAAAAGGGGCCAGGGCCAGGCCTCCCTGCAGGGCTCAGCTAAGCTCAGCCAGCTGCCTCTGCCTCCGGAAGCTGATGCCAGGGCCAGAAACACCCTGGCCCCCACTTACCCCTTCTGTGGAGATCCTCATCCTCTAATGAGGCAAGAGTGATGGTCAGTCATTCTTTCTCCATGGGCTTCCCTTTTAAAATAGTGCTAGCTGACCCAGAGACTGGTGCCAAATTTGACATCAAGAAAATGGCATTGGACTCAGGGTCACTGGCACTATATTGTTCTATGCCCATATAGACATCTAGCTCCCATCCCCCCGGGAATTAAACAAACTAACCAAAATAAAAATATTTAATATGCACATTCCTACTAACCATCAGTCTTTCCCCTTCCTGTCCTTCCTCACTCTGCATCTTCCTACATCTACCCCAAGTAATAGCCATCAACTTTTCCCCCTCCTATCATTCTTTCAGAGCCATCTTTAGGCCAGTGTGAAAGGTACCAACTGTTTCAGGCCTCTCACACCTGAAGGACCTAGCACTTATTCCATCTTCTGAACACCTCAGAGGAAGGCTGAGAAAGAGAAGGACATTGAAAGAAAAGTCTAGAAAGGTTTGAAAAAAAAAAAAGGGAAGAAGACAGAGAGGGTAAGAAGGCTGAAAAGGGATAGGGAGATGAAAGACACAGAGGAGATAATCAAGGGCAGAGTAAAACTAAAAATGGAGGGATGTGAATCAGATGAAAGATGAAAAGAATTTAAGAGGTTGTGCTACAGGAGTTAGAGTGATGGAGAGAGGTGAATGGTAACTATTCTCCCTTTCAGGTTATAGCCACTGCCATGGATGACCCCAAACTCATTTCTTGTGGGGGATCTACTGGAGTCTGTTTATGCTGGGGCAAGAGACTAGAGCTCACTCCAACCATCATCAGTTTAGAACCAGCCAGAGCCTATTTTGTTCTTCCAGGGGTGACCTCCAGGAACCTTCAAAAAAAGTCACCCAGATCAATATAAGAGTTCTATGCTGCAGGACATATAACAGACTCCAGTAGATTCCCCCACAAGAAATGTGTTTGGGGGTCACCCAAGGCAGCAGCTATGACCTGAAAGAAAGAATAATTACCATTCAGAGATGTGTACAACAACATATCCTCCCCAACCATGGTTACAACAAAACCAACCACAGGTTGCTTTAAAAACTTCACCACAAATGGGGAAAATGTAATTTCCTGAGTTGAGTGTTGGCACTGGTCTCTCAAGGCAGTAAAGTTTCTGTCAACGGAGATAGTGCTCATAATCAGAAAGAGCCAACTACAGCAACCCCAAATCCATGAAGTCCTGCTCCATCGCCTCTGACTCCAAGTCCTACTCTATATGGTCAAAGAAATATATGGCCATGTAGATAGTCATCTACCTGCAAGATATTGATAATGCACAAGATGTAAACTTTGTTTCAATGAAAAGGAAGTTGTAGAATTAGGGCTCATGACATGAAGACCGAAAAGGGTAGACTCAAGAATAGGAAATATTTTTTTTCACAGGAAGGGTGGTGGACATATGAAATGCCTTTCTGGCTCCTGTAGCAGGTGCTAGAAGCAAAATGTTCAGTTTATAATGAAGAAGATGCAACCAATGGAAAATCCTCTAATGTAGAAATCTTTTGGTTTAAAGGCAATGTGCTTATCATGGCTACTAGATAAGGGCCCAATTCATAACAGGGACTTATATAGACTAAAAGCGGCACCTGTTTAGAGTTGCCAATTGGCCTTTTCCTTTTAATGGAGGCTGGCAGCCGGCAGGACTTTAAAACCAGCACTGTAAATGCTGGCAATGCATTCACCATTGGCTTCCCCAGGAGAAGACACTTTGCACCAAGATCCCCAACACCACTACTTTCTTTCCCCCCCAGTCAACTTACCCTAGCACAAGTCCTTCTCCCTCTTGTGACCAGACCTCAGACACTGCTCTGTCAATGCCGAAAGAGTGGCACCAGTACGTTCAAGCATGGGGCCTGTCAGTCTAGCACGTGTGTGCACTCATAGGCCCCACAGCGGGCTTGCCCTCTTCTCCCATTCATGCTTCTGCTTGCAATGGAAACATGTGTAAGAGTGTGAGGCAGAGCCACGGTGGAGACTGTAAGCACAAATGTGCTGGGCTCAAAGTCCCTCTGCTCACTCATGTGCTGACACTGCTCTTTCCCAACTGCTGGAGCAGAACTGAGGTCAGACCATATAGGAAGAAGGAACCCAGCTCCAGCTGGGGAAGGGGGGAGGGGCATGTTGTGCAGAAAGAACCCAGGTTCAGGGGTGGTAGCAGTGAAGAAGAAGGGGCCCAGGTTCACGGAGGTCAAGGAAGAAGAGAGAAGCCTAGGTCCAAGGCTTGGCTGGTTTTTTTTTTTTCCCCCTAAGGCCTCAGTTGGCAGCCCTAATTCAGATTCACTTTAACTGTGGGAGCAACATAGTAGATGTACCTCATGTACGGTTAACTGATATAGTAAAGTTACTTTAGCACCGGGCTTCCTGAACTTGTCCTGGGGACACCACAGCCAGTTGGGTTTTCAGGATAGCCACAAAGAAGATGCATGGCATAATTTGTAGATACTGAGTCTCCACGATATGCAGATTTCTCTCATGACTATTCATGGTGGATATCTAGAAAACCTGACTGGGTCTGGGGGCATCAGGACAGCTTTGGGAAGCCCTGCTCTATCGCCTTCTTAAATTACTTTGTGAAACAAACCCAGTATTTTTGAGGGGAGCAGAGATGATGAAAGCCTACAAACAAGACATTAGCAGAATTGCTTCAGTGCTGAAAAAGTAGCATTTATGGAGGAAACTTTTGGCTAGTCCTAGTTTTTGACCTTACACATCTCAATCCATTGTGGTAGATGTAGTCTTTCTTCCATATAAAACTAGCACTATAGGAACTAAAACGTACATATGTAGAGAGGGCTGTCCCAAAGCCAGAGCTAGGCTAACGCCTCTCTCCACAAACTCGTAACTTGGCCACGCTGTTGCTTGCTTTTTTTTTTTTTTTTTCCCCCCCCAAGAACTTTGAAAGTTTCATCTAAGCTCCTTCTCTTCTCACAGGTTCAGACAACCACAATGTGCATCTCCATAAGTCTGAGTGGCTCAGTAGTCCTTGGCTGCCTCTTCACTCCAAAGCTGCATGTCATCCTCTTCCAGCCACAGAAGAATGTTGCCAGCCACCGCGTCGCGACAAATCGCTTCAGTGTCACTGCAGCAGGCTCTGCCTGCTCCCATGGTGAGTGAGAGAAAGGAGCACAAGGGGATCCCAGGGGTAGTGGGGAGCCTGGCAGGAAAAACTACCTGAGGACGATGTTACTTTGCTTATGAACAAGACAGGAGCTATGGAGAATGGAGGGTTCCTCTGCTGATACATGAATCGATTGGTTGAGTATAACAATGAGTAAAATGGATAAGCATGATAAGAGGCTCCTTCTATAGTGTGTTACTGGAGGAGAGGGGCAAGATGAAAAATTGTCTGTGGTAGTTGAGGGAGAGGGGCATGGTGAATGTCCTTTTCTATGGTGATTTAAGGGAGGAGATGGGTAGGGTAAGGGAAGTCTTCTACAATGAGTTATTAGAGGAAAGGGATACCATAAGTGTGGGTGGGGGAATGAGAATAGTATAATAAGCGAGGGGGCTCTCCTCCTACCTACAGTATAGACAGAGATTTATACACACACAGACATTGCCCCAAGTCTACCAAACCTCTTATAGCAGGTTTGAGATTTTTTTTTTCTCATTATGTTTTTAACTTCAGCACTGGGGAGTACCTACAATATGCCAAATGACTGGAATAATGCCTGAGCAGCACTGAAATCACATCACAGTTGCATTAGGGGGTCAGGAAAAGTGCTTAGAGTGGGAAAGGCTCAAGCAGAGAAGTACATTTTTCCCTCTGTAAAAGAAGGGACAAATGCTTTTTGACCTGAAAGTGAAAAGAGGAAGACTAAGAGAGTCCAAATTAAAAAGGGACAGGGTTATTGAGAAGAAGGTTCAGAGGAAATTCAAGATCTTTGACACCTGTTGTTACTTGGCTTTCACACTACAGCGAGAGAGAGTGATAGGCAGAAAGGCAAGGCTTTAAGATTCTGTGGGATGAACACATTACCATTTGCTGAGAGCACTACTGCAAGCAGCCAATGAGTCCTGACTGGCTAGATCCCAAAATACTGAATCAGCTTAAGAAGGTACCAATTATACTCCTCCCAGCTCTCTTGCAACAGGGTGGGAACAAAGCGAAAGCAGAAAACTAGAAAGCTGTTAGTCTGCAGTCAGGGTGGGCAAAGTAAGGGAAACGCTACTTAAGCACATAATAGTGCAATATGTTGTAGATATAGGAAGTGGGTTATAGAATGAAAGGCAATAAGATTGCACAAAGGCAGGATCTTGGCAAATGTGATTGGATGAAATGAGTAGAAACGTAAATCAGGGACCAGGGTGTAGGTATAATAGATGTCAGCTGGCTGGACTACAGTAAGGCCTTTTACACCATTCCACAAGGAAGACTGATGAGCAAACTTGCCAGGGGGGGGGGGAGTTGCAAAGAAAATTATAAACTGGATAGTCCATCTTCAGTAACTGGCCAGATTGCAAAGTTAGCCGGTATACTTATCTGGCTAACTTTGGAGAGATATTCAGTAATGCAGCCATACAATTGAATGTAGATGGCTAATTTTAGGACAGCTCTATGGCATTACTAGAGTTAGTTGGATAAGTTATCTCCCAGAAACGCTCCCAGAATGCCCCTAAGTTATCCAGCTAAATTTTAGTCAGCTAATGAGATATCTGGCTAAAGTGTAGCTTATGGGTTATCCGGCTAAATGCCTCTGAATATGGACCTCCGAACGACAAGTTGGTTAAGCAACAAAAAAGCGTGGTGGTGAATAGGGTCCACGCTGATGAAGGGAAAGTGACCAACATGCCACAGGGATGGCTGCTAGCCCTAGTCCTCTTCAATGATTAGTGACAATTGTAGAAGGGCTACAACCAGTGGCGTGTGGAGACATTCAAAGAAGGGGACTTCCACCCCATTGCCTAATCATCTAACTTTCCCTCTCCCTCCTTCCCGTCCTGTCAACCAACTACCTTTCCCTCTCCCCCATCCCAAAGAGTGAGATTTACTGTCCAAACAAGTGAGACTAAACGTCAAAGAGTGAGATTTTTTCATGGTAGTGTCTGTGGTATAAGTTTGGAAAGATTTGCTTATTGCACTGCTTTGCAAATAAAAGGAACACCACAATTCTTTAATCTCCCATGAAAAATCCTAGGTCTTGTCCTCCAGTCTCCAACACCATCCTAGGTTCTCCCCTCAACTGCAGCTCCATCAATCGGTCTTTCACTGCCCTTCCCCAGCCCCTCTGCTCCATCCTAGGTCCTTTTTATTAACACATTTTACATGAAAAAGGATAGAGTACAATCTTCTCCAGTAAAAATCTCACTTACAACATGTTATATTTATATGCAGTACTGTGGTGCCAACCAGAAAAACCTGCAAATGATGACACTTAGAACCCATATGATATTATAATGCATGTTGATTGTGGGCTTGGCCCTCCAAAAGCCACAAGTTACATTAAAATTAAATTACAATAGAATAAACCTCCCATATCAAAACAGCACTCAAACAGTAACAAGCTATGAGAAGGCAACAATACAAATATTATGCTGGATCCTAAAACAGCAATAAACCTAATCAGAAAAACAGAAAAAGCCAGGCAGCTTTAAATCCCTAAACAAACTACATTCTAGCAAAATACCTCACCTCAGTCACACATGCAGAGCACAGGAAGATCCTCAGACAGAGAATAAAGAAATCATAACATAAATAGAAACATGCGGACAAAAACAAATGAAACCACAAAAAGCCAGATGCTATGCAGTACAACAATGGAAAACCAGAAACATCAAACAATAAAATCAAGAAATTTAGTTATGAGTGATTTTTATATTTATTATAAATATTAAAACTATACTAATAAAAAATAAATTTCAAACTAGCTGATGATTAGAACATTTTTAATAATTTCCCAAACACCAATATAATATTTCAGAACAGCAGACACAAACATCACCAAATAATTAAAACAAGGATAAAAAAAATTCTCCACTCTCTGTAAATAGGAACCTTTGATTTCCAATCAACCTGAGATTGTTGTGGATTAGTAGGGGCACACACTTTCTTCTCTCTCAAAATACAAAACACTAGTACACATGAATATTCATGTTCTCACATATGATCACACACATGCACTCATTCATACACTCTCTTACATGCTTCCACTTACATACTAACTTCCAGTCACATATGCACTGCTACATGCGCCCACTCACATGTTCTTACTCTTGCACACATATTATATGCTCCCTCTCTCTCTCACACACACACACAGATACAGGGTGTCTCTCCACTTTTCTTCAGCCACTAGTGGTCCCCACTAGGCTCTCCTCCTTTTTTGCTTTTCATGCCTCTCCATGCCTATGATCACTGTGACATCACTTGTTGGGCTTACAGTGCCTAACTTCCCCCACGAGCTGCGCCATAGCCTTCACTTCCATTTGTCCCACGCAGGCTGAGTCACACTGTTCTCTCAGTCTGCGTGGGCCGATGACGCTAGTCTTCACTTTGGTGCTTTCATTTGTTCTGCACAGGCCAAATTTTACCATCCTCTTGTCCTGCACAGACCAATTCCACAGTCTCTGCTTTGGCGCCTCCAGTGGGCTTGCACAGCCTGAGCCACACTATCTTCTTCACTTGTGTGGACTGATGTCAGTCTTCACCTCTGATGGGCTTTATAAGTGAAGTGGACCCTTGCTGCTGTGATGAGGTTGACGCAGCCTGTAGGCGACCTCTCTAGGCCCTCACAGACATCTGATGGAGGATCTCTGGCAGTAGACTGGTCTAGAGCTTCACCTTTACCAGCCCTTTTCACGGCAGATTGAGCCCTCGGGTCCTGGGGGGCCAGAAGGACTTAAACGAGAGTCTCTCAGAGAACAGGGTAGGTGGTAGTCTAGGGTCAGAAGCAGGCAGCAAGCAAACAAGGTCAATGTCCAGGCAAGGGGTCAGTGGCAAGTGGCAATCCAGAGTAGTCAGTGCCCAGGCAAAGGATCAGTTCCAGTAGCCAATCCGAAGAGAAGACAAGGATAATGCAGAACAGGCTGGAAAGATGAGGCAAGGTTAGACAAGACAGGGCAGGCTGGAAGGACAAAAAGCAAACATGCATGCACAACACTAGGTAGGAGGATCTGTTGCTGAGGCAAGGTACGGACGTCTGCTGGGCCGTTTTCTAGGGCTGAGGATGTCGTCATCTCTGGGCGCCTCAGTGTTTTCCTGCCACAGGCCCTTTAAATATAGAAGAATCGGGCAAGTCCATGCCAAGGCTGGAGCTGGAGGGGGCAGTTCCGGCAGCATCCTGCCACACACACAGGGTGGTCAGGGGTGTGTGCCACGAAGGAGGCTGCTGGCGGCATCGAGGAGAGTGCAGCAGCGTCCCACAAGCCGCCAAAATGTAACAGGCTTGCGCAGGCTAAGTCACATTGTTTTCTTGGCCTGTGCAGGCTGATGATGCAACCTCAAGATAAAACAAAAAAGGCAAGAAGGGCTGTGGCTTCACTGAATCCCTTGGAAGAACCCGACCACATGCCACTGGCTATAAAAGAAAGTGCGAAAATTAGGAACATAACTGACATGTCATATGTGATAGATAAGAGACTGGGGTCAAGAAATACAAAAAAAACCAAAACAGATGAACATTTGACATTGTTGTAGCTCTGTCCTTCTGTCTTCCTTTATTCCCTCACAGGTTCCACTTCTCAGTATGTGCCCACAGTGTGCAATGGCCGGGAGGTGGTGGACTCCACGACCTCGTCCTTATGAAGTAAATCTCCAGCTTCTGTTGCACACACTCCGAGATTCTCAGCACAGACGTGTACATCTGCCCTCCCATGCCCTCCAACATGGGCTCTTTCACCTCTGTTTTCTGGTGATATTTTCCACTCCACTCCCAACGTTCTTCTGAGGAAAAGAGGTTTATCACAAGCACAAGAATCCTTTCCCGTTTCCATCCTCGATAAAAACAAAGGAGGATGTGAATTTGATGGCAAAGGGCCACCTCTGAATGACTTAGCTGTGCTTCTTGCATGGTTGAAGACTGCTGGAAGCAAAAACCGGCAGAGGTAGAGGAAATGACATAGGACTGCATTAACTTGCTTTGGCCTCAAAGCTGTTAGCAGAGACCTTCCAGTCCAAGGAAGATACAGGCCTAATTTTTCCATATTATACTCATGACCGAAGTAGTAAGAGTTATGCGATGGTTGGGTGGGGGTGGGGGGTTGTGAATGGATAATATCCAGTGAACCTCGGATTCCCCAGGTCCTGTTTCTCTTCTTTGACACAGGCAAAAAAACCAAACCCAAACGGGTTGAGGGTTCTGTGAGTAGAAGGCAGCACAAGTTCCCTCCTCAAATGCGCAAAGCACGACCGCGGAGGGCGCTGGCTGCAGAGATTACAAAATTATCACTCCCACTTTCACTCCTCAGACCTGAAAATCTTTGTTAAAATGGCAACCATGCTTCTGTACATGTGATCCTTAATTACTAGGGTCTTTGGGAGCAGGAGTGAGAGAGTCAATTTCATTCATTAACAAAATGAGCAAACCTTGGGCTTGAATTTTCCAGATGTGATTACAGTTGAACTCACTTTCAGAAAAGTTTCACAGTAGTGGTAGAAGACCGAATGGAGGTAAGTGATACAAGTAATGAAACATGTGAGTCATGTGGCCAAGTGTTGGAGGATAACCTGTGCTATGGTCTCTGATGTTACAGAGAGCAGGGCCTGCGATTAGTATCTACTAATAAGAGTAGGCTAAAATAACCTGTAATATACATTTTATAATTTTACTTCTAAGGTTAACAAGATCTTCTAGACAAATACTGGGTTTTCACAAAAAGTTGTATTGTTACTAGGAACTATATGAGCCAATTGAAATCATGAGAAATATCAGCACTCAATTATGACTTGACACCACCACTCCTAGTGATTGAATCAGCTCTTGTCAGGAAGGTCCTGACGTTCCCTAAGGTTGGTACGGTCCACTTTAGAGCATGTCTCTAACCCAACAGTGATGTCTGACATGGATACAAAATGTTCCAGGGCATCAGGCATAGGAGGGGATAGTCTTGGCTTTGCTGCATTGTACAAAGGACCTCCTAGCTCTGATTTTGTCAGAAAAGCAAGAATAAACGTCCACATCTGTACTGAGAAAAAAAACTTCCAACAGCTGGATGCATAGATCAGAAACAATTTAGAAGGTGGCAATGAGACATAATCCCTAATTTTTCATGGACATGCACTACTGGCATATAGGATTTTTTTGTGAAGGTTCCACACCTCCTTCTCTCTCTGCAAAGAGAGTTTTGACATTCTTGTTGACTATTGCTATGTTAGATACAGTTGTGCTCATAGGTTTACTTACCTCTGGCAGAATTTGAAATGTGTAGCATTTTATGAAAACAGGAGTGATCAGACAAAACACGTCTATTGTTAATGTGTTTCAAATTAAACTATTATGCATCACAAAATAGCACAATCATTAAACAAACCTCAGCAATAAAGGAAATAATAAAATGGTCCTGTTCAAAAGTTTGCATACCCTTATTTCTTAATATTGTGTTTTGCCCCCTTCTGCATCAAAAACAGCTTGCAGTCTTGTGAGAGTTGTGAATGAGGCCCTTTATTTTCTCATGTGATATAGCTGCCCATTCCTCTTGGGAAAAAGCCTCCAGATCCTATCGATTCTTTGGTTGTCTAGCATGAACTGCATGTTTGAGTTCTCCCCAAAGTGGCTCAGTGATGTTGAGCTCAGGAGACTGATGGCCACTCCAAAACCTTCATTTTCTTCTACTGTAGCTACTGAAGGGTACACTTGCTTTATGTTTCAGATCAATGTCATTTTGTAAAGTCCAAGTGTGCTCCATATGCAGCTTCCTGGTTGATGAATGCAAATTCTCCTCCAATATTTTTTAAGATGCTGCATTCATCACCCCCCCCCCCAAAAAAAAAAACCCAAAAAACAAAACAGCAGAGATCCACCTCCATGCTTCACAGTAAGGATGGTGTTGATTACTCTCAAAATATAGCATTTACAGTTGTGACCGTAAAGTTGAATTTTGGTCTCATCACTCTGAATTATTTTGTTCCAGAAGTTTTGAGGCTTCTCTAGGTGCTGTTTGGTACGCAGGCTCTTTTATGGCATTAGTACAGCAATGGCTTTTTTTCTGGCAGCTCTAGCATGCAGCCCATTTTTGTTCAAGCATCTCCTTATTGTGCATGCTGAGACACCCACACCACTTTGTTTCACAGAGAAGCCTGTAGTTTAGTAGAAGTGGCTTGTGGGTTTTTCTTTGTAGCCCAACAAAATTTTCCTGGCAGTTATCTCTGAACTCTTTCTTGGTATTAACCAAACCCATAGTTTTCCATTTCTTGCTCAGAGTTTGAACAGTACAGATTGGCATTTTCAAATCTTTGGAAATCTTTTATATACTTTTCCTGATTTATTTTAAGTGTTTTATATATGGTTATTCCATGTGAGTCACTAGTCC
Organism: Rhinatrema bivittatum; assembly: GCF_901001135.1. Taxonomy (NCBI): domain Eukaryota; kingdom Metazoa; phylum Chordata; class Amphibia; order Gymnophiona; family Rhinatrematidae; genus Rhinatrema; species Rhinatrema bivittatum. Next base: position 197,807,108 of record NC_042618.1, on the reverse strand, counting down.
ATAACAGTTTACAGGACACTCAAATAAATGATAAATAGGTTTGACACTCATAGGAAAATGATGGGATACTGAGTAGGCAATCATTCAAGTAGTAAACAAGGTAAACATTCAGAAACAAGGGTACACTTCAATGACAGACACAAAAAGAACAGGACCAGATTTTAGGGGGATAAAGAGTGTGGGGGTATAGTTCAGGACTGATTTAGGTTATTTGAGTTAGAGAGAGTTGGTGGTTTCAGACAGAGAGTAGGCATTTCTGAATTGCCAGATTTTCAACACTTTCTTGAATTTCTTACTGTCTGATATTGTTCGAAGGACCTCGGGAATGGAGTTCCATAGCTTTGGGCCATCAATTGATATCGCTCTGTCTCTTGTTCGCATTAGTGTTTCTTATGATCAGGAATTCTAGAAGGCCTTTGTCTTGGGATTTATTTATTTGTTCAGTTTTATATACCGTCATTCGGTTCAGCCATCATAACGGTTTACAAAAATCAAACGGAGAATAAACCATTAAAAACATTGATGCATAAATTAATAGTGGAAAAGAAGAAGGGATCAGGGAGAGGTTGGTGAAAAAGGGAGCATAAGGAAAAGAAGGGAAAAGGATAGTGGTAACAGTGTTGGTATTTAAACATATTCAGGATGGTCTTCTAGTGTTAATTATAAGTTCATATTGCTATTATGATGGTCGTTGCCAGATGATATTTCATTATTTCTTTTGCATGAGTATGGTTGGTAGTCCTGGTTAAAATTAGATTGTTGAAATAAATAATCATTAACGTAGACTTTATGAAAAAGAAAAGTCTTTAGATCTTTTTTGAAAGTTTTGATATTCGTTTGAGTTCTTAAATAAGGTGGTAAGGAGTTCCATTTTTTAGGACATGCTATGGAGAAAGCTCTATTTCTTGTTGTTGAAAGATGAGCATCTTTGATGGGTGGAATTATTAGACGAGAGGTATTATTTGATCGAAGATTCCTGTTGTTGTTCTGTATCGTGATTTTTAAGCTTGTTTGTTTGTGGTGATCGAATTAATTTTTGTATAATTATTAAAATCTTATAATCAATTTGTGATTTAATAGGGAGCCAGTGTAGTGAAGATAATATAGGGGTAATGTGATCATTCTTTTTTTTTCCAGTTAAAATTCTTGCTGCAGCGTTTTGAAGAATCTGTAAAGGCTTGATGTTGATATATGGAAGTCCAATCATAAGGGAATTACAGTAGTCAATGGTTGAAAAGATAATTAGTGGTAAAACTGTTCTGAAATCTACTAAATTTAGAAAAGGTTTTATCCGCTGTAAAATTAGGGTTTGTGATTACCACCAAAATCAAAGAAGGTTATGTGGTTATTATAAGATAGGTTATTGTCAATTACTACTCCAAGGTTTCTGGCATGATTGACAGGGGATATTGGCTTAATTTGATTGTTAGTTGTGAATAATGGTGGTGGTAATATAATGAACAAAAAACCCATTGTAAGTATTTCAGTTTTATCAATGTTGATTATGAGTTTTAATTTTGTAAGGAGGAGTTTGATTGATTCAAGTAATAAAGACGTGTCTTTATAAGTATCATCAATGGAGTTTCTTATGGGAATTAAAAGTTGTGTCATCAGCATAAAGGTAGTGGGTGATTTGCAGATCATTTAATAGCTGGCAAATTGGTAAGAGGTATATGTTAAATAAAGTCGCAGATAACGCTGAACCTTGAGGAACTCCAGTATTGAGGGTAATTTTTTTTTAGAGATGTTATTAAATGAAACTTGATAAGTCCTGTTGGAGAAATAAGATGAAAACCATTGTAATGTAGTCTCAGCTAAACCAATTTCAGATAGTTGTTCTAGAAGAATTTGATGATTAACTGTGTCAAAGCTGCAGAGAGGTCAAGGAGTACTGAGCGTTCAAGCTGGGACATGCAGTTTAAATGTTATTCCCATCAGAGTAGCTCAGATAAATGTCGTTGAAAATTATTGAAAGTACTCTGTATAATATTCTTGACTGTACAAGGAGCCAATGCAATGTGAGAAGAGTTGGGGATATGTGATCGTATTTCCTTTATAAAAGGATTTATAAAAGTTAGAAATAAGAACATAGGATCCTGGGCTTGATGGACCCTTGGTCTGACCCAGTATGGCAATTTCTGGTTTCCAACAGTAGCCAATCCAGGCTATAAGTACCTGGCAAGAACCCAACACTAAGTAGACCCAATGCTACTAATGCCAGTAATAGCAGTGGCTATTCCCCAAGTCAAACTGATTAATAGAAGTTAATGGACTTCTCCTTCAATAACTTACCAAAACCTTTTTTAAACCCAGCTACACTAAGTACATAAACCACACCCTTTGGCAAAAACTTCCAGAGCTTAATTGTGGATTGAGTGAAAAAGATTTTTCCAAATAGTTTAAATGTGTTACTTGCTAAATTCATGGAGTGCCCCCTTGTCCTTCTATTATCCAAAAGAGTAAAATAACAGGTTCACATTTACCCATTCTACACCTCTCATGATTCTCTTCTCCAAGCTGAACAGTCCCAACCTCTTTAGCCTTCCCTCATAGGGGAGCAGTTCCATCCCCTTTATCATTTTGGTCGCCCTTCTCTGTACCTTCTCCAGTGCAACTATATCTTTTTAGAGATGTGGCAACTAGAACTGTACACAGTACTCAAGGTACAGACTTGGCATGGAGTGATACAGAGACATTATGACATTTTCCATTTTATTTACTATTCCCTTCCTAATAATTCCTAACAGTGCTTTGTTGACTGCTGCAGCACACTGAACCAACAATTTCAATGTATTATCCATGATGATGCCTAGATCTTTTTCCTGGGTGATAGCTCCTAATATAGAACCTAAAATCATGTAACTACAGAATAGGTTATTTTTCCCCATATGCATCACCTTGCACTTGTCCACATTCAATTTCAGCTGCCATTTGGATGCCCAGTCTTCCAAGGTTCTCCTGTAATTTATCACAATCTATTTGTGATTTAACTACTCTGAATAATGTTGTATCATCTGCAAATTTGATTACCTCATTCATCATATTCCTTTAAAAACATAAGATCATTTATAAATATATTGAAAAGCACCAGTCCAAGTATAGATTCCTGAAGGACTCCACTGTTTATCTTATTCCACTGAGAAAATTGACCAATTAATCCTACTCCATTTCCTGTCTTTTAACCAGTTTGCAATCCACAAAAGGACATCACCTCTTATCCCATGAAGTCTCTCATAAGGGACTTTGTCAAATGCCTTCTGAAAATCCAAATACACTACATCTACTGGTTCACCTTTATCCATATGTTTATTAACTGTTTCAAAAAAATGAAGGTTTGTGAGGCATGACTTCCCTTGGGTAAAGCCATGCTGACTATTTTCCATTAAACCATGCCTTTCTATATGCTGTGATTTTGATCTTTAGAATATAGTTTCCACTATTTTTCTTGGAACTGAAGTCAGGTTCACTGGTCTATAGTTTCCTTGATTGCCCCTGGAGCCCTTTTTAAATATTGAGGTTACGTTGGCCACTCTCCAGTCTTCAGGTGCAATGGGTGATTTTAATGATAGGTTACAAATTTTAACTAATAAATTTGAAATTTCATTTTTGAGTTCCTTCAGAACCCTGCCATGTATACCATCAGTCCAGGTGATTTGCTACTCTTTAGTTTGTCAAGCTGCCCTACTACATCTTCCAGGTTCACAGTGATTTGGTTTAGATCATCTGACTCATCACCTTTGAAAACCATCTCTGGAACCAGTATCTCCCCACCATCCTCATTAGTAAACACAGAAGCGAAGAATTCATTTAGTCTTTCTGCAATGGCCTTATCTTCCCTAGGATCCCCCTTTAACCCCTCGGTCATCTAATGGTCCAACCGACTCCCTCACAGGTTTCTTGCTTTAGATATATTTGAAAAAAGTTTTTATTATGAGTTTTTGCCTCTAGGGCCAACTTCATTTCAAATTCTCTTAGCCTGTCTTATCAATGTTTTACACTTCACATGACAATGCTTATACTTTTTCCTGTTTTCTTCAGATGGATCCTTCTTCCAATTTTTGAAGGATTTTTTTTTTTAAGCTAAAATAGCCTCTCACCTCACCATTTAACCATGCTGGTATTTGTTTTGCCTTCCATCATGTGTGGAATATATCTAGAGTACTTTTACTTACAGAACCCTTTGACAGTTATTTTGCTTTCCCCAAGATTCAGTAATCAAAGTCAGTGCAGCCCTGGATGAAATGCACAAGGGTTTCTCAAGAGCTAAGAAACTCAATGGCATTTATACATCAACACTAATTACAATCAAACAAGGTACAGGTGTGAATACTTACCCTTCATTGCCATCTCAACCTGTGTGTGTCAATTTGAGTGTATATTAATCAGCCCAAACATTCAAAGGTATGTAAACTTTTGAACAGGACCATTTTATTATTTCCTTTATTGCTATGGTTTGTTTAATAATTGTGCTATTCTGTGATGCATAAAATACTTTTAGTGTGTTTCAAATTAAACTAACGTGTTTTGGTCACTCATGTTTTCTTAGAATGTTATACATCTTACAAATTATGCCAGGGGTATAGAAAACTTATGAGCACAACTGCAACGACCATTTAAGGTTAAATATTTAATTTCTAGACCATCTAAATTAGCTAATACTCTAAAAGGGATTTAATAAAAGATGGATAAGAGTAAAACAAAAATACAATGTAAAATATAAAAGAAAATAAAACAAATACTTAAAAAGGCATTGATTCAGGAGATCTACCAACCATCAATCAGAACGGACAAAAACAAACAGAACCATAGCTAATCATTCCAAGTCCGCAGGAAATAGCCAGGTCTTGTTTGCAAAACTTTAAATTCAGATCTTATATTGTATAGCAATCTATTCCAAATTTTAGGAGCCACTACTGAAAAATGCTCTACCATCATAATGCTCAAGCCACATTTTCTGACTTGCAGAGGAGGACAGCACGCAGCCCTGAGAAAAATTTTACAGACTATACCAACCCAACTTTTCCCTAAGATAACTGGGGCCAGTGCCCCTCAGAAAGTTGTAGTAAATAGTCTAAATGTTGCTCACACCACAACTGACATCCAGTGCAAAAAAGATGTAACATAGGAATTGCTCTTTCCCTTCTAGTTTTCCTCAGATCACACGTGCCACAGTATTCAGCAATAACAGTAGCCTATATAGAGTTTTTGGTAGACCAACATACAATATATTGTAATAGGCTAAAACTGAAAGAATCAAGTAATGTTTGGACTGCATTTCCAAAACAACCCAATTCTGAAAAGACCAGATCCTAGCATACCAGAAGCCACCACCAGCCTAGCAATGATCATGAGCTGAGTTTCAATCAGAAGGAGAAAGTCCCCTGAGCAATGCTATGGTGGCACATCTCTGTACATTATATTTCCTGCACAAACCAGACATGGAGATTTGGAACTGGGCTCTTTCTCCATCCTTAATAATGGAATCCTAGTTAGTTGCTCACTATCTACCTCACTACAATCAATAGCTGGCTCTCTCATAACTGTCTGGTTTTAAACATATCTCAAAAATGAAAATAGTATACTTGAGTAAGAATAAAAAAAAGTCTTATATTTCCTTCTACTTTTATCTCACAGAACATCCCAATACTCCATTATGCAAAAAGCCTTGGAGCATCCTTTGACAGATCCCTCTCATTCAGTACTCATATAAAAGAAGAAATCCCAAAATCTCATTGGAAACTAAGGGATGGATTCATCATTCTTCACAGCATGATGAATCTCACGAAAAAGGAGGTTGGGGGGGGGGGGGGGGGGGCGCCCTGTGAAAGGCCGCAGCTGTTCGCACAGCGGCGGTGCGATTTCGCTGGCCGCAATGCAGCCGAGTGGTGCTATTCGCCATGCTACTGCCAGCAAGAATGCTCCTCACATTATTGCCGGCAGCGGTGCCGGGGCCAACTCCTCTCCCTCCCCGACTCCTCCCCTCCAGCTAATCTGCATTATAATCGCATGCGAAAAGGTCCTTTTCACATGCGATATGGCCCTAACACACACGATAACGCTTTGAAAGATAACCCCCTAAGAGTGTTAAGTAGACTCAAACCATATTTACAACCATCTGACTTCCACACTATACTCCAAACTTTAGTAATAAAAAGTATTCAAATCTACCTTGGCTTACCTCGCTATGTGCTGAAATCCTTGCAGATGATGAAAATTCTGCCACCAGAATACTAACAAACACTAGCAGATCCTAACATATAAGTCCAATATTATGCGGCTTACACTGGCTCCCAGTTCAGCAATGTATCCAATTTAAAATAGTTTGTATGCTACATAATGTCATGAATGACTACACTCCATTAAGCATTAGCACACTGTTAAAATATATATCGACCATCCAGGAGCCTTAGATCTGATAATACCAATATCTATTAGACATACCAAGCCATAAGGTTATTAGATTCTCAGAGATGCTTGATAAAATATTTGCTGTAACAGGTCCAACACTATGGAACCAGATCCCTTTGACTTTAAAGGAAACAAACATGTGGATCAATTTTTAGGAAACAAGTCTTCTTCTAAGGCAAGACTTGCATAATAGCATAGTGCAAATATTAGGTTCCTGAATTATCTTCAGTCCTTATTTATCTTGAAGTACTTTTTATTGATCTTGTGATTTTGTTTTATCTCTGTTTTAATATCCTTTTATTTTGATTTTATGACTATTTACACCTAGAACATAGGATTATGCGGCATATCAGTCTTTTAAATAAATAAATTCGGTGAATTTATACAGTAGATCTGAGATCACCATCTCGTGCTGGTCTAAACCCAGCTCACATTCCATAATCAGATGATGAAGAATCCAATGCTCAGTGAATTCAGCTTCACACGGATCAGAAGAAATAGACACTGAAAGATCAAAAAGTGGTGCTGCTTTAACTAGCTCGTGGTGGCCAAGGCTTTAAGCCTGTGGAACTTTTCTGACACCCCTGCTTAAAAACCCCTAAACAGGGCCAGGTCAAGCACTTTTGATGCAAAAAATCTCTTTGCTCTGTGTTTTTTTGGCTTTTCTGACTAACCAAAACACAGTAGAAACTGTAAGTCTCACACTAGTCTGCTGCAGGTCCCTTCCCTACAAAAAAAAAAAAAAAAAAAAAAAGCAAAGCCATGCTCCCTCCAGCAATCTAAACTGTCAAAATTGACACACCTCCTGAGCTTTTCCTTCTGCAGATCCAAAATGCAAAATGGGCAGGAGTCATCCCAAGGTGCTTCTGCTCCAGCAAGCGGTATGTAAAACTGGGGCTGGCTGGCCCTAGAGCTGGCACCATTTTACTGTAGAGAAGTGCAGGCACTGCTGTGGTGCTTACCCAGAAAACCCTGCAAAAAAATAGCACTGGGAACCCATATGGTATTAGGCCCATTGTAACGCATGTTGGGCGTAGATTTGGCCCTCAGAGAGTCTTGAGTAAACTGAATGACAAAAATGATATATTAAAATTCCCATACGAAAACAATACTAACTGCCAACACTAAATCAGGAACAAGCCTATCTATGAAAAGGCAATACTGCAGATATTACACCAGGCCCTACAGTACACCATCAATACACCTCCTATGGGGAAAACAGAACAAACCAGGCTGCTATAAATCCCTGCATAGAAACTAAACGCTAGCAGAATACCCCACCTCAGTTACACATGCAGAACACACTGAGCCTCACCAAAGAGAGACTATAAAGCATAAACAGAAATGGGAAGACAGAAACCAAACTGTAAACTGCAACAAGCCAGACTCTGTATGCAATGCAGCAGTGGAAAAAGCAGAAACATAATTGATCAAACAAGAAATATATTAAAAAAAACCCCAAAAACACATTAGTAAAACAATACTAAGAATAATATTTCCAACAAGCTGATGAACAGAATATCCAATAATTAAGATTTCATACAAAATTTTAAACATTTTTGAAACAGTATGATTTCAAAATGGCAGACATCAGATACCAAATAATTAAAACTAATAAGGATGGAAAAAATCCCCCATTCTCCATTCCTCAAAACTTTGGATTTCTAAGCAACCTTAGCTTGTCAGGGATTACTGGGGTGGCACAAACTTTCTTCACACACATCCCAGGCAGACTCCCATTCTCTCTGTCTCACACACACCCAAGGCATGCAGGCAGGCTCCCCATCAGGAGCAGAAGGGGAAGCCTGTTCTTCTGCTCCTCCTCTTGAGCCAGCCCTGTGCTATTCAAAACTCGCAAGAATAGCACTTCCTCTATGGTGATCTCATGCAATGCGAGATCAGCATAGAGCAGATACTAGTTGCACGTGATTTGAATACAGTGTACCGGCACAGCAGAAAAGCTGGAAAATGGGCTCCCTCCCTATAGAGTCCTCTTCTTTCTTTGGGCGCTGGTAGGATGGGGGTCCACTGGCTGCCTCCCCAGCCTCATTTTTATTTAGCCCCTTCCTTTGCTGGCCCCCAGGCGTGCCTCCCTGTACAACTGCACAGTGCGCACATCTGATAGCACCAGGCCTGTCCCTAAAATTCAGAAGCATCATGAAACTCTGCTTTCAAAGTCTGCATTTTAACTAAAAATCAAGTTCAAGCAAGCATTGTTTCATCGGAGGTGTCTGGCCTCCTTGAACTTGCCTTAGGACACCTCCATTATGGTTTGACAGGTATACCACCTTATTCAAACCTCCTACCGGGATCAGATGGTATACATCCCAGAGTTCTGAAACAGGTCTGCAATTTCATTTTTAAGCTATCATTAAAACCATCTATTGTATGCGAAAACTGGAAGGTAGCCAATGTAATACCAATTTTTAAAAAGGGTTCCAGGGGTGATCCAGGAAACTACAGACCATAAAGTCAGATGTCAGCACCAGAAAGGGAAAAAAAAAAAAAGCCATAGAAACTATTCTAAAGAAAAATTAATGAGCATATGTTTTTGAAGGGATTAATAAACATGTAGATAATGGTGAGCCAGTGGATAAGAACATAAGAAATGCCATACTGGGTCAGGCCAAGGATCCATCAAGCCCAGTACCCAGTTTCCAACAGTGGCCAATCCAAGTCACTTGTCCACGTAAAATTTCATCTGGCATTTGGAAGCCCGATCTTCCAGTCTTACAAGGTCCTCCTGCAAATTGTCACAATCCACTTGAGATTTAACTACTCTGCATAATTGTGTGTCATCCGCAAACCTGATCACATCACTCATCATTCCCCTTTCCAGATGGTTTGATAAAGTTCCTCCTGTGCTGCTCCTTAGAAAATTAAAAAGTCATGGGATAGGAGGCAGTGTCCTTTATGTTTTGCAAATTGGTTACAATAGGACTAAATGGTCATTTTTCTCAATGACGCAAGATAAATAGTAGTGTGCTTCAGGGACCTGTAGGGACCATTGCTTTTTAATATATTTATAAATCATCTGGAAAAGGAAACGAGCAATGAGAGGATTAAAACTGTAAATACCACAAAATTATTCAAAGTTGTTAAATCACAAGCAGATTGTGAGAAATTGAAGGAGAACCTTGCGAGACCGGGAGACCATGCAACCAAATGGCAGATGAAATGCAATATGGACAAGTGCAAAGCAATGCACATAGGAAAAAATAATCCCAATAGTACTGTTAGGTTCTAGGAATCACCGCCCAGGAAAACAATCTAGGCATCCTAGACAATACATTGAAACCTTGGTTCAATGTGCAGCAATGGTCAAAAAAAGCAATCCATGTTAGAAATTATTAGGATAGGAATTGAAAATAAAATGGAGAATATCATAATACATCTGTATTGCTCCATGGTGCAATCACAAAGTACTGAATGCAATTAGAAAAGGTACACATAAGGGTGATCAGAAACTAGTTGATACTAAATTACTAAGTAGCACATTTAAAATATATTGGAAATCATTGTTGTCAGTAAGTGTAAAATTAAGCTCTGGAATTCGTTGCAGGAGGATGTGGTAAAGGTAGTTAGTGTAGCTGGGTTTAAAAAAAGATTTGAACAAGTTCCAGGAGGAAAAGTCCCTAAAAGGATATTGCCCCTGTATAGGTCTCCGGTGAGACCTCACTTGGAATACCGTGTACAATTCTGGAGACTGCACCTTCAAAAAGATATAAACAGGATGAAAGTCAATTGACAGGGTGACTAGTGGCTACTAAAATGATCAGTGGTCTTCATTCTAAAGCATATGGGGATAGACTTAAAGATCTAAACATGTATACCCTAGAGATATGGTGAGATAAGGGAGATATGATAGAGACATTCAAATATCTCAAAGGTTTCCATGCACAGGAGGTGAGCCTTTCAATGGAAATGAGGCTCTAGAATGAGGGGTCATGAGATTAGGTTGAAAGGGGGTAGGCTCAGGAGTAATTTTGGGAAACATTTCTTTACAGAGAGGGTGATGTATGTGTGGACCTGCCTCCAAGTGGACGTGGTGGCGATAAAACAGTATATGAATTCAAAAAAGCACAGGATAAATCTAATGCTAAATTAAATTAATTGGACAGAATGGATGGGCCATATAGTCTTTTTCTGCAATCATGTTTCTATGTTATGAACACGGTAGACTTAGGAAAAGCCACTGCTTATCCTTGGGTGTTATGAGGCATGGGATCTATCTACTATTTAGGATCCTGCCAGATACTTGCAACTTGGGCTTAATGAACACTTTGTATGACCCATATGAATGTTCTTATGTACCTGTCACTGTTTCCTGGAAGAGGCTGTGCTGTGTTTACAGGATGCTTGGAGACAAAAGTGAGAGCCCCTTAGGGTTCACATTCACTCTCTCGCACCTCACCACGTGGAAAATAAAAAGCTATTATGTGACAAGGCAGTAGAATTTATCTACTGTAGCCAGGCTATTCATATCCAAACACTTTTATTTCTATTTCAGCTAAGAAAGCTGTACCCTTAGCTTAGTGGTACTTACTTGGTTTGAAGTTAGAAGGGCACAGGTTCAAATCCAGAGATCCCTGATTGGCAAAATTCTGTGACACTGCAGAACTTTCACAGGCAGTGTTAGAGGTATGATCCTAAACCAAATCCTGGGCAGATAAGGGTTTGTCGGGAATAGCGGTTTCCCTCTTCAGAAGAGTACATGATAAATGTGAATCGGTTATTGTCTCTTTTGGATAATAGAAGGACTAGGGGGGCATTCTATGAAGTTAGCATGTAGCACATTTAAAACTAATTGGAGAATGTTCTTTTTCACTCAATGCACAATTAAACTCTGGAATTTGTTGCCAGGGGATGTGGTTAGTGCAGTTAGTATAGCTGTGTTTAAAAAAAGGATTGGATAAGTTCTTGGAGGAGAAGTCCATTACCTGCTATTAATTAAGTTGACTTAGAAAATAGCCACTGCTATTAATTGCATCAGTAACATGGAATAGACTTAGTGTTTGGGTAATTGCCAGGTTCTTATGGCCTGGATTGGCCACTGTTGGAAACAGGATGCTGGGCTTAATGGACCCTTGGTTTGACCCAGTATGGCATGTTCTTATGTTCTAAGGGAGAAGACTGAGGTAGTAGGGAGATGGCCGTGAACACTCTTCTAGTCTCTCACTGAGGTTTAAGATAAGATAAAAAAGCAGCTCCCCCAGTTGAGTTCCCTGGAGAATGAAGTTTATTTTAGCCAGGTCCTGCATTTCCATTCCCTTTTACATCTACCCTGTCAAAGATGGCAGAGCTGAAAAATGGCAAATGGTACCAAAGCCAAACTGAGGGAGTTTCTCCTAATCGGCTGACAGCTCTGAAGGAGCATTCAAATCCAGAACTAGTTCAGCCTGCCCTGGATGAGATTGAGCCACCCTAGGCTCCTGCTATATGAAGGGGTACTGGGCTCATGTTTTTCAGTGATGGCACACTGACATAAATCCTGGTCCTGAGCTGTAATAAATGACATGACCCTCCCCAACTCCAGACCCAGGGGTGGGTCATATGACCTAGGATCATATGTCATCATATTCCATGTGTCTGTCTACAGAGTGACATATGGATGGAAAAGTATACACGTAGCTCTCCCACTGTAGTATAAAATTGCAGGCTATTGGAAAGTCTGTGTGTGAATTAGCATTACAATGAATCCCCCCCAACCACAAGGAATCAAGTGAACTCATCAGTAGATACATATCAAAAAGGGGTTGAAAACAGCAAAATCAGTTCTATATGAAATATCACTTCTAAGAAGGCTAGCTAAGGCATTCCACCGATTCCCACATCATAATATAGCCTCAATGGCATCACCGTCCTGCATGCCTCTTCCTCACACCAGATGACATGTGAGACTGGAAAATTGGGCATCCAAATGGCAGATGAAATTTAATGTGGATAAGTGCAAGGTGATGCATATAGGGAAAAATAACCCATGCTATAATTACACAATGTTGGGTTCCATATTAGGTGCTACAACCCAAGAAAGATCTAGGTGTCATAGTGGATAACACATTGAAATCGTCGGTGCAGTGTGCTGCGGCAGTCAAAAAAGCAAACAGAATGTTGGGAATTATTAGAAAAGGAATGATGAATAAAACGGAAAATGTCATAATGCCTCTGTATCGCTCCATGGTGAGACCGCACCTTGAATACTGTGTACAATTTTGGTTGCCGCATCTCAAAAAAGATATAATTGCGATGGAGAAGGTACAGAGAAGGGCTACCAAAATGATAAGGGGAATGGAACAACTCCCCTATGAGGAAAGACTAAAGAGGTTAGGACTTTTCAGCTTGGAGAAGAGACGACTGAGGGGGGATATGATAGAGGTGTTTAAAATCATGAGATGTCTAGAACGGGTAGATGTGAATCGGTTATTTACTCTTTCGGATAGTAGAAAGACTAGGGGGCACTCCATGAATTTAGCATGGGGCACATTTAAAACTAATCGGAGAAAGTTCTTTTTTACTCAACGCACAATTAAACTCTGGAATTTGTTGCCAGAGAATGTGGTTAGTGCAGTTAGTATAGCTGTGTTTAAAAAAGGATTGGATAAGTTCTTGGAGGAGAAGTCCATTACCTGCTATTAAGTTCACTTAGAGAATAGCCACTGCCATTAGCAATGGTAACATGGAATAGACTTAGTTTTTGGGTACTTGCCAGGCTCTTATGGCCTGGATTGGCCACTGTTGGAAACAGGATGCTGGGCTTGATGGACCCTTGGTCTGACCCAGTATGGCATTTTCTTATGTTCTTAAAAGACTCATTGGGGACAACTTTCACACTGCCTGCGCATTGGACTTGGGGTCCATGGCACTTTACCTGCAAGCTTTGCACATATTCTCACATGAATCTTGCCACTTGTAACTGCTTTTTTTGTGCAGGAATATTTCTTTTCATGGAAAAGATCATGCATAGATTTGAAAATGTAATCCATGCATGGCATTTTCCTCCCTAATCTCAATAAGCATCCAGGAATGCCTCCTCACGTGGTTGAAAGTGCACACAGCATGAACACTGAATGTACTGTTAGTTGCAATGAGAGAGGAAAAATTTCAGAGGTCCAATTTACCCTAAATGGCTTTGAGAACTGTCCACATAGAAACTAGGTGGTCATGGGATCAGAGGCATGTCCTGTTGTGGATTGGTAACATCCCAGAATTCAACTAATGTATCTAAATTTGCAACACGATCAGGGGCAGCCTGCTCCCAAGTTTACTGCACAAGAATTTGTAGCACATTGTTAATCTGAAAGGCCTTAGGGAGTATGAAATAGTTTTCAGGTTATTCACAGTGAACATTCATTAAACACATTTGTATAAAACAGCCACCACTCTAAGCAATAGACTGACCTTGTACTTGTCCTCAGAAGTGAACGTCAGCATCCCTGCAAGATCCAAGAGGTAAGGTAACCAGATGGTTCCACAAGTAACTACAAGCCATCAGTTGATGACTAATGTAAAGTTGCAAGTTTCACCTGTTAAGCATTTTGGTATTTGTAGTCTTGCAGTTGATTTAAAGAAACCAGACTACAATTGAGACCTGGGTGCACTGTCTTAAACATAATCCGAACCTTATTCAGTCTGGAAGCTGGTCCAAAAATAAAGTGTAGGAGTGAATCAGCAGAAATGCAATCCATGAATCACAAAGGTAGACTGGTACTGAGTCACACTAAAATATCACAGAGAAGGCCTCTTCTGGTCATTTCCTTGGTATTTCAGCATCAGTACTAGGCAGACTTTGGCATAAATTTTTTTTTTTTGGAACGCAGACGGCATCTACTATCATTGTCCATGCAGCAACTGAGATATATGTACATCAATCAGTGACTGAGTGAACCACCATCTACAATCACATATACTCGGGTTGCAGATGGCATCCATATTTCTGCTGTCAGTACGTTGCGTATCCCATTTGTAGTCTAGAGATCTAGTCACCATCTTAAAAAAAAAAAAAAAAAAAAGACATAGTGGAAATAGAAAAAGGTGCAGAGGAGGGCAACAAAAATGATAAAAGGGATGGAATATGTTTCCCCATTACGAGAGGCTACGCTGGCTAGGGCTCTTCAGCTTGGAAAAGAGAAAGCTCAGAGGAGATAGGACAAATTTATTTTTTTTAAACTTAAGATTCCAGAATTTGATATAGTGCACTATTTCCAGAGGACATGATAAAGGCAACCAGCATAGTGGGATTTAAAAGCTGTTTGCACAAGTTCTTGGAGGGAAAGTCCATAAAACAGTATTAGCCAGGTAGCTTTTTTTTTTTCAGTCTATTGCTACTGGAGTAAGTAACAAGAAACCAATCTACGGCGTTCTTGTGACCTGGATTGGTCATTGTCTGAAATCAGATGCTAATAGATCAAGGATGGCATTTATGCTCTTATGACTAGCAACTCTTTTATTTATAACCTAGTGGGGTGCTGCGTCTTCCACTGTTTGCAGCTGCTGAATAAAACTAAATACTAAACACCAGCTTGTCCTGCCATGGTCCCTCCTCCCAATGGTCTGATATTGCCAAAACAACCCAAATTCCTAAGTGCCTCCTCCCACATTCCCAACTTTTGTCCCCCAAATTCTAAAAAGTCTTCCTGAGTTCTGAATGGGAGCTGGATCCCTTCACTGGCATTGCAATGAATGCTTGAATACTAAGTGCTGGTAGGCTCTCAGTGCAACCAGCACTTAGGATTCAGCAGAGGGGGAAGGAGGTAAGACCCTGTCCTCAGCTCATTCAACTTCACAAAGCCTTGATAGGGATCTGTGGTGTTTGGGGAAGAAGGGCCACGGAGGAATTTGGGTTGTTTGGGAAACAGCACTCCTCGGGAGGGGAAACCGTCACAAAGCAATTTTATTTCTAGTATCAGTGAGATGGGGATCCATGTCACACATCTTTTTCTTAAGTAGCGGGTAGGAAGGAGGAAGAGAACCCACACTGTTTGCATCAGGTGCTTAATGGCTGGTGGAGTGGAATCAGGAAAGCAAGGACTGAGTGCTTAACACTTTTCTTTCTTTTTAAGAGCACATTTAAGGTGGGGGGTTGGCTCCCAGACTGTTTTTCTTTTTTTTTTACACACAAACCATGAAGTGGATGAGGAGATGGGGGTGCACTGGTATCTTTTTATTTAAATGGCAGAAGGGGCTTAGGATGCTGGACATTTTTTTTTTTTATGACAGAAAGTTAAATAGCCAGATACAGACTGGCTTGTAAAGTGCCTAGGTTTGGCCCAACAAGTTAGTATGCTCTCTGAAAAGATGCACTAGCTGCTTAACTTTCTACCCCTATCCTAACCCTGCCATCTTGTAAAATTTAGGTGGCTGAAAATAGGAGGTCAGCATGGTTGCATTTCAAAGGCTTCAATCTAGCCAGACTGCAGGTTTTACACCTCTGCTATCTGCTGGAGACCGAGAAATACTGAGAGACTGCAGGTGACACACTAGGTTATAGGGCAGTATCAATGGAGAAATTACTTACCTGATAGTTTTTTTCCTTAGTGTAGACAGATGGACTAAAGACCAATGGGTTATATGCTCCCCTGCAAGCAGAGGGAGACTGAGTCAGGTTTCAAAGCCGACGTCACCTTAGCTGTATCCCTACAGTGGCCGCAGCCCTTCAGTATTCTCTTCAAAAGCCTTTGTGGACATACTATTGAAAGACTTGATTAAAAATTGAGAACCATAACTGTACTCAACCAAACATAAGCGCTGAATCCCAGCAAGATTATAGATGCCCTGATCTAAGGTTTGGGCAACGGTTTACCCATAACCTCTTGGAATAGATATTCACCTCATGGGAGATTCCTTGATACCGTTCTTGGGCTGCCATGGGTGGGGATGCAGAGTCCATCTGTCTACACTAAGGAAAACGAAATTATCAGGTAAATAATTTCTTTATTTCCTAGCGTGTAGCCAGATGGACTCAGGACCAAAAGCTACTCCTGATCGGGGCGGGATGTTGTCCGCGGGCCAGTTAGCACCACCCTTGCAAATGCTGCATCCTCTCGGACATGAACATCCAGGCAATAGAACCTGGAGAAGGTGTGCAAGGAAGACCACGTTACCGCTCGGCAAAAGTCAACAGAAGAACATAGCTTAGCTTCCCCCCAGGATACTGCCTGAGCCCTAGTGGAATGAGCTTTAACCTGAAATGGTAATGGCTTTCCTGCCTCTACATCAGCCCCTATGGCCACCTTCTTGATCCAGCGAACGATGGTACCCCGCGAGGCTGGTTTGCCTTGCCTCTTTCCTCCGTGAAGAACAAGCGGTCGGTCTTCCGCACCACTTCTAAGTGTTCCAGATACCGCACTAAAACCCAACTGCTGTTTAAATGGTGGAGGCGGCAGCACTCTTCTGTGCCCTTGTGCCTATCTAGGGACAGTAATGAAAGGTACTGATTCAAGTAAAACTCCAAGACTATTATGGGCAAGAAGGATGGGATGGTGCAAAGTTGTAATGCTCCTGGAGCCATCCAGAGGAATGTTCCCAACATGACATGGGATGACTTGAGCATATCACCACCAGGAACACTATTTTCAGCGTTACCAGGTGCAAGGATAGACTGTGCAGCGACCGAAAGGAAGGTCCTGCTAAAAAGTCCAATACTAGATTAAGATTCCACAAGGGAATCAGCCACTGTAAGGGTGACCGGAGATGTTTTACCCCTTTTAGATAACGGACCATGTTCAGATGTACTGATAGGCAGGTTCCATTCACCTCACCTCTGAAACAGGAGATAACTCCTTGAAGGTCCAGGTGGGGGCTAAGGGACAACCCTTTAGTCAGGCAGTCCTGTAAAAATTCCAGAACCAAAAGGCCAATTTTGGCCATCTGAGGGGCAACCCAGAGTTCCTCGCACCAGGCCTCAAATATTCTCCAGCTCCGCACATATACCAAGGATATTGAGAACTTCCAGGCGCGGAACAAGATGGTAATTACTGCCACCGAATGTCCATGCTTCATCAGGCAAGTCCTCTCAAGGACCAGACCATAAAAGACAAAACAGTGTTGCTTTCTCGTGAAGGACCAGACCTTGTTTAGCAGGTCCTTGTGCGGTGGGGATCTCAACCAGAAGCCTCCACATGTCTTCCTACCACAGGCATCTGGGCCAATCTGGAGTCACTAGAAGGACTAATCCTCTGTGGTGCTTGATCTTGCGAATGACCTTGCCCAGTAGGGGCCACGGAGTGAAGGCATACAGTAAGTCCTCCTCTGGCCAGGTCAGAACAAGGGCATCAATCCCCAGGGATTGTTGATCTCTTCTGCAACTGAAGAATCGGGAGACCTTCACACTGTGAGAGGTGGCCAGCAGGTCAATGAACGTGAGGCCCCAGCGATCTACCAGCAGCTAAAGGCTCTGGCAGACAATGCCCATTCTCATGGATCCAGGCTCTGTTTAGAAAGTCTGCTCAGACGTTGTCTTTATCTGCGATGTGGGAGGCAGAGATCATCTGTAGATTCAACTCCGCCCATTCCATGAAGAGATCTCTCTCTAGAGACACTTGCTGGCTCTTGGTTCCTCCCTGACGGTTGATGTAGACTACTGTTGTTGCGTTGTCCGACATCACGTGGACTGCCTGATCCTAGAGCCTGTGGCTGAACTGTAGACATGCTAATCCGACTGTGCAGGCTTCCAGGTGGTTTATGTTCCAGTGTGCCTCTTCCTTGGTCCAATGCATCTGACAGTGAGCTCCCCACAGTGGAGGCTCGCATCTGTCTTGAGGAATAGCCAGTTCGGTGGGAACAAGCTAACACCCTTGCTCAGGTGAGCTTCCTGTAGCCACCACTGGAGCAGAGAACATACTTCCATCGGTAGGTGGAGGTGAATCGAAAAGTCTTGAGACAGCAGGTTACAATGTGACAGCAGGAAGCGTTTGAGTGGATGCATGTTTGCCCTCGCCCATGGTATTACCTCTAGGGTTGACACCATCAGACCGAGGACCTGAAGATAGCTCCACACTCTGGGGTGCAAACTTGGCACATCAGCTTCCTTATCCACAAGGGTTGGAGGAAGACCTTGTCCTGCTTGGTGTTGAACCAGACTTCAATTCTCTAAGGACCGGGAGGGGCTTAAGCCTGCTTTTGTCCATGTTCACGACCTAACCAAGCTCCTGCAGCAGAGATGTCACCCTGCTGGTCACCTGGAGACTCTCTAACAACTTCGCCCGGATCAACCAGTTGTCCAAGTATGGTGCACCAATATCCCTTCTTTCCTCAGTGCGGCCGCCGCAAAACCATCATTTTGGAAAAATGTTCTGGGGGCAGTGGCCAGGCCAAAGGGTAGTACCTGGAACTGATAATGGCAGCGAAGGAAATGCTGGTGGTTTTGTTAGATTGGAAAATGAAGGTAGGCCTCCGAGAGGTTAAGAACTCTCCCGGCTGTATGACTATTATGACGGAGTGCAGACTTTCCATGCGGAAATGAATTACTCGTAGATGACTGTTGACACTCTTGTGGTTCAGGATGGGACGAAAGGAATCCTCCTTCTTGGGTACGATGAAATAGATGGAATAATGCCCCGTATTTTCTTGGGGCATAGGTACTGGAATTATAGCACTCAAATTGAGGAGCCTTATCAAGTAGATTCTACTACCAGCTTCTTGTGCTGGGAGTGGCACGGAGACATCATGAATATGCCCCGAGGAGTGCTGCAAAACTCCAGAGCGTATCCTTCTCATATGATATCCAGTACCCATTTGTCAGATGTGATCTTGACCCACCGCTGGTAGAAGGATAGTCGACTCCCTATCTCCTCGTCCCATGGATGGGTCGGCAAAACTTAAATTGGGAAGTTCGGGCTGAACCTGAACTCGAAGGACTGATATGTCTGAAATGTCAAGTTCCTGTAGGGACAAAAGCGCTGGGAGCCCCTGGCCGGACCCCTCATAGGCGAGGGGCGCTGCAACCTCTCTCTTATCTTCCGGTAGACTAGGCACTGGAGATTCACCCCACTTACTGGCCAGCTTTTCTAATTCGCTTCCAAATAGGAGGGTTCCCTTAAAGGGCATCTTTGTGAGATTTACCTTAAAGGTCGCAACTGCTGACCAATTTTGTAGCCATGGCTGTCTTCTGGCTGCCACCACAGAGGCTACTCTTCTGGTCGAGGAATGGACTAGGTCAGAGCCTGCGTCCACTAAAAAGGCAGTGGCAGGCTCCATAGCCTCTCTGGAATGCGCCCCTGAGTTATCTGCCTCTCTAGAGAGAAGCAGGCATGAGCCACCAGAATACAACAGGAAGCAATCTCTAATGTTATTGCTATCGCATCAAAGGCTTGTTTAAAGATGAACTCCAACCGTCTATCATGTGCAACCTTTAAGGCCGTTCCTCCTTCCACTGGGATAGTTGTTCGCTTCAAAATGGCGCAGAACAGGGCATTCACTTTGGAGAAACGCAGGCCTTCTCTGGATGCCGGATAAAATGGTTACAGAACTTCCGGTGCAAGACCACCTTTAAAACTTGCTTCCGGGGCATCCCATTACAGGTCAAGCAACTCCTGGATGGCTTCCAGCATCGGAAAACAGCAAGAGCCTTTCCATAGAGACACAGGATGGGATTCTTCTTTGTTTCTGTTATAGGGTCCAAGCCAGGAACTCCCAGTCTTCAGGGTCTAGGAAACCAGGGCTGGCAATTCATCTTTATGAAAAACTTTAACATGTTCCAATATGGCTCTAAGCCTGGAGGGATTTCCCCATCCTTCAATGAATCTGCATCCCCTTCGTCGTCCGTGGGGTCTGGGTCCCTGTCAGGGATGCCCTTGGTGAGATGAGGCAAGTCTTGAGGTCTGCTGATAGGGCTGGGAGAGTGAGGCCTTCCTGGCTAGGGCTTGGTCAGGACAGAGGCAAGAGAAACAGACTGTGCCTGTATGAAGGCTTGAAGGCCTTGAAAAAAAATTCCACCCAAGAAAAGGCCACCAGGTTCATGCCTTGCCCAGGAGGAACTGGGGTAGGTGCAGTTGAATTTACCTCTCCCGTGGTAGACCCAGCCCTGGGATTATTCAGATCCGGGGTACTACCGGTTAAGATCGTGGTTGATCCATCCTCTGAATGGGAGGAGCCGGGTTTAGCCAAGTTCTGGGAATCCAACTCTCCCTGGGCCTCCTCTTGAAATAGAGTGCGCACAGGTCCTGTACTGATGCTCGTAAGCCTAAGCGTGTGTATGCGCAACGTTACATGCACAGCACCTGCGCAGAGCCGGCACACACTGCGCGTACCGACGCTTTATGAAGGG
The DNA here is from genome assembly GCF_901001135.1 of Rhinatrema bivittatum. Taxonomy (NCBI): domain Eukaryota; kingdom Metazoa; phylum Chordata; class Amphibia; order Gymnophiona; family Rhinatrematidae; genus Rhinatrema; species Rhinatrema bivittatum. The sequence goes on along the minus strand of NC_042618.1, from coordinate 197,786,437 downwards.
CAATGGAGACGCACAAAACCGCAAACAAGATGGCGCTGCTGCGGCCTGCCATGTGGAGTGCCCACTGAGCCTGAAGCGAGGTCTAGCACATCAGGGGGCCACAACCCGCTTGGAAGCCCCCTTCCTTGTCCCAAACGGGATTGGGATCATTGGTACGGTGTGCCGAGCAAGGAGATATAGAAACATAGAAATGACGGCAGAAGAAGACCAAACGGCCCATCCAGTCTGCCCAGCAAGCTTCACACATTTTTTCTCTCATACTTATCTGTTTCTTTTAGCTCTTGGTTCTATTTCCCTTCCTCCCCCACCATTAATGTAGAGAGCAGTGATGGAGATAGGAGGAAGGACTTACTGAAGCCAGTCCACATCTCTAAATCGGGAATCCTCTTTGCTTTACTTACCTGGGCTCAGTGCTTACCGGCTGCGTAGACAGTCTCGAGCTGCGCAGGGGGGGGGGGGGGGGGGGGAAAGAGGGCTTTGGCCGTCACCACCATGCTCGGCTTCTTAAACCCGCTGCCTTTCAGCTGCTTCAGCAGCAAAGTCCATGCCGGGAACCGGCTACCAAACCAAGGCACACCTCTGAGGGATCTCTGAAATCGCCTCAGGAAGTCTCAACTGGGGGAGAGACCTTTAGGTATCACTGCAGGAGAGCAGGGCTCAATCTTTCTCCAATTTAGTAAAATGTCCTCTTCTAAAGAGTACTGCAATCCCAATAGGGAAAGCACATCCACATCTGCTAGAAGACAGAGAGATACGGAAGGGCTGAGGTCACTGCAGGGGTATATCTAAGGTGACATCAGCTTTGACACCTGACTCAGACTCCATCTGCTAGCAGGGAAGCATATAACCCATTGCTTCAGAGTCCATCTGCCTACACGTTAGGAAACAAAACTTTTTCTCTGTCTCCATCCGCTGGCAGGGATGCAAAACACAGGAGTCCGGACCGATCCGGATATGAATAAGAACCATGCTTTCTGAGCAATCTTATGCAAGGTAGCTAAACAAATTGTTCACAATTTATATGTATTTAGAAATTATTCCCAGGTTCAGAATCAGTTGGTGTCTAAAGCCAGAAAAGAACCTCTGAATTCAGAGTGTGGCACTTCCTTGTTTGTAACCCTGGCTACAAACTAATTTCAAGAGATATTACTTAGATAGCCTGTGGGGGCCAACACACAAGAGTTAAACTACTTCAGTGTTAGAAATTTCTGAGTATATAGGTCAATTGTATAAATGTGCAAGTCAACAAATTTTCTTTAAATAAAAAAAAAGCCAAATTATTTGAGAGGTGCCAAAGTGAAAGTACTGCAAGTTCTCCCTGTATCTCCAAAATGGGTACAGTAAAGATGACAACACTGTCATGCCTGGCAATGGATTTTACCCATACTTGGGACTCAAGTTCTAGAGGGAGAGCTCTGCCTCAGTACTCACTAAACTAAGCTGTGCACTGCCATGTGGAGGACCTGGGTTTGATTTCCAAGTCAGGTATTTGGTTCTCCAGACTGAGTGAAGCTGGGGATGCTGTAGAGGCAGCATGCACAGCTCCTGGGTAGGGAAAGGAGGGGCACGGAGGGAGTCAGTTATCACACAACGGAGGCATCTAGTAGCAGAATTCAAGGCCCATGATTGCAGGATTGCAGAAAGAGCCCTAGCTCTTCAGTGCAATGACTGGTCTCACCAGGTTAGACGGTGTTATAGAAGCAGGGGGTGAAGGTAGTCATTAAGTACTTGCTGTGAAGGCTCATGGCTCTGAATTAGAAGCTTAAAAGGCAATGGAGGAAACTGGTGCCCCCTTCAAAATAAATAAATGGGATGGTCTGATCCAGTAAGCATGAGATGCCTGAATCTGCTCCTTCTAAGCTGACTTCTCCTAGGGGGTGCTCCTTAGAATCCGGACCATCCTCAGGTCTGCTTTTTCTGTGTTTATGCTCTTAATTCCCCCCCCCCCCCCAACACTATGTTGGCTCGAAGAGATTACTGCTGTTGCTAGGACATTGCTTCCTGCCCCCTCTGTCTATGGCATACACAACTAGAAGGACCATGATAGGGAAGCCATTGGTTGTTGGGGTTTTTTTTTAAATATTTAAATCAGAGGTGCCCTCTGAAGAACTGAAGAAATGTCCCAGGGAACAATATGATTCCATGTGACAGACGACACTGATGACCGAATTTTCTATGTGATATGTGTATGAACATATATGAACAATAAGCTGTTTTTAAGAGTAGCTCTTTGTGTGGATGAGTTTGTGATCCATGTAAATAAAAGTGATTTTTTTTTTTTTAATGGAATCATTTTTTCTGGTTCTTCTGGAGTGATATGAGGGCCCAACTGTTCGACCCCTTTGTTTGGAAGAGGGCAGACTGACCAACTGAAATAAGAAAGAGGATCCCAGCTCCACTCTGAGGGCTACAAACTGCTCGGTACAAATTAATTAGGTTCTTAGGCTACATGTATCTAAATACATCTGAAATATTCAATGCAAGCAGCATGAAATTTCTAAAATTTATCTCAACATGAAACAAAAAAAAACAAAACACTGCACTCTAAAAATGTTCTGTGGAACATTACAGCCACAAAATGACCCCTGAAACCCATCATGTAGGCCATTTAACACAAAATGAGTAAAATCTGTGTAACATCTGCTTTGAAAATGTTTAAGCTGCTGCCGCAACCAATTCCTACCCAGCAGCAAACCCCTGCTGCACTGAGAGGAGACTGGTAAGCTGTCAGTACAGCTGGTGGGTACAATTTGGATTTGTCACCATTTGAGGAGCATGTTACTCTGGCTGGTGTACCGGCAGGCTTATTTTTAGAAATACCATCTGGTCAGGAAGATGCTCATGCCAAGATGGACACTGGGCGGGGGGAACATACCCATTTTTGGATAGACTCAAAATTATTCTTTAAGAGAGATACCATACCCAGAGATCCAGGTCTCCAAGCCTGCATCCCTGAATGCCCTATGCTTAAATGTGGAGTTGGTCTCTGTACCACCATCACCAGGGTCCTTCTCCCCCACTATGTCACACAGGAGAGGGGGAGGGGAAAAGACAACTGAATAGAATATTTGAAAAACACACTATTTAATACTTTGTTACATGTCTGTGAAACGTTATTCAATAAATGCTCTGGTTCTTGTAGAGGGCTCTACTCAGATCCTTGTTTGGCTGGCGTCCTCTTCAGAGGGACGATGTACACTGCATTCTTGGCCTCTTTTATGCACCACCAACGCCCCAGCCTGCAAGAGAGAAAGACAGCAGACATGGGGGTGGAATAGCAGTCTGAGATGAGTTAATTGCCAATCCCTCAAACCCATAACCGCAGGCCATTAACCTCATGTTGCGCACATTTGGCATGTTCCTAAAGACCTGGAGAGGACAGGGAAGGCTTTAGTTGGACTTGGTTTGCTCTGAAATAACTGACTTTGGAATTTGGTGTCCGCTCTAAGAATATTTGAGTTAATTCTAAAGAGATTAGAGACCATTTGATTACTTCCAAGGCCTGGCACACAACCACTGACTAAAGAGAAAGATTACCCCTTCCAGGTTACTGTCTGAGCTATATCACCTAGCCTCCCATAGCAATAAGGCACATCCTCCCCTCCATAATCAAGATGGTTCCTTCCCTCTAAGTACAACTCAGATAGATTGTATTTTATGATCTGCAATTCTACATATACCTATACAGAGTACATTACCTGTGCTCCTGTCCCACTCCAGCCACAAGGAAATCTCCCGTACTACTGAACTTCAGACTATTGACAAAGCCGATCTGAGGGAGAGAATGAGAGGGAAGCAGCCTAGGAGTTACACATGGAACAATCTAACAGTATACAGGGCTTCAGTTAGCAGTGAGAAAAGTGGCTCGAGACCAACCCCAACCCACAGGCTCTGCCTCCATCTGCGCGCGCACACACAGTGCAGGAAGTCACTATTTGTCTGTTGAACCTCCCAACTTCATAATAACCTGGGCTGTGGGTTTAATCAAACCCATTTCTGTATGGCTATTTACACTAGAAAATAACACAACCAAGGATTTCTTTACATTGCACAAATAAGTTCTACAAGGATCACGCAGATAATTTTTAACAGAGGATGCCCCTGGTTTTGTTCATAGCTTCTAAGATTAAGGGGAAATGGAGAAGTTACTTACCTGATAATTTTGTTTTCCTTAGTGTAGACAGACTGACTCAGGACCAACAGGTTATGCTTCCCTGCTAGCAGATGGAGACAAAGTCAGGTTTCAAAGTTGACATCACCTCAGATACACTCCTACAGTGACCTCAGCCCTTCAGGATTCTCTTTAAAAGCCACAATGGACATACTATTAAAAAACTTGATTAAAAACATAACCGTAACTGTACTCAACCAAACACTGAATCCCAGCAAGATTACAGATGCTCTGATCTAGGGATTGAGCGACTGTTTACCTGTATCGCTCCATGGTGAGACCACACCTTGAATACTGTGTACAATTCAGTTCACCGCATCTCAAAAAAGATATAGTTGCAATGGAAAATGTACAGAGAAGGGCGACCAAAATGATAAAGAGGATGGAACAGCTCCCCTATGAGGAAAGGCTGAAGAGGTTAGGGCTGTTCAGCGTGGAGAAGAGATTGCCGAGGGGGTGTTTAAAATCATGAGAGGCCTTGAACGAGTAGATGAATCTGTTATTTACACTTTCTGATAATAGAAGAACTAGGGGGTATTCCATGAAGTTGGCACATTTAAGACTAATCAGAGAAAATTATTTTTCATTCAACACACAATTAAGCTCTGGAATTTGTTGCTAGAGGATGTGGTTAGTGAAGTTAGTGTAGCTGGGTTTAAAAAAGGTTTGGATAATGAGGAGGAAATGATGTCACTGGTGCTCACGTTCGCTTAAATCCTGGGCTCCTTGCACAGCCGAAATATACGAGCAGATATCTCAAGCATCCTTCAGTGATTTCGAACGTGACTCACGTTATTCGAAAGTGGAATCATTGCAGATGTCGGTGCGGAAAAATCAGTTGATTTTCACAAGTTTTCATATCAAAACACAGAGAGAGGCCTGACCAGGACAAGATGGCGGAGGATCATACAGTTGAATCAGACGAGACCATGGATGAAATCATGCCAGCTACCGATACAGAAATCCCCCACTCGGGGTGAATTTCGAACTTGGTTCCGGGATCTGCGACTAGATATTAAAAATTATAAGAATGAAATCATGGACTTGGTGGGAGAAATTAAGGAGGAAGTACGCAAAATGGGCAGATGTCTCTTTGAATATGAGACCATGACAGAAGCACAGGCTGAGAGGCTGAACAATGTACAAATTGAGAACAAAAACATGATGGTGGAAATTACTCAGCTTCAACAGAAGATAGAGGACATGGAAAATAGAAACTGGAGAGTTAATCTACGATTCCGGGGTATCCCTGAGTCAACGGAATACAGACTGCACGAGGGTGGTGACGCAGATCTGTAAAGACATTCTAAGCCGAGACACCAGAGAGGAGGAAACCGCTCTCCACCCGGTGTACATATTAAAATTGAAAGGGCACAGAGCTCTAGGGCCTAAACCAGCTAATAAAACCGCAAGATATTGCCTGTTTCCATGAGTATGCAGTGAAAGAACGCATCTTCAACTTAGTGAGGAAAGGCCAAGCAGTGCAATGGGAAGAGAATGTGGTTCAAATCTTTTGTGGACATATCGCTTATTACCTTAAAGAAGCGAATGGAAATGAGGCCATAAACATCAATACTCCGGGCACAGAATGCTCGTTATTGCTGGCTGCATCCCTTTGGGATTTGGTTCACGATTAAGGGGGAATCTCATCGCGCACAGCCATTGAAAGAGGCCTCTGAAATTTTGAAAGCGGCTGGATTCAGCGTGGAAGACAATCTGAGCAATCCGTCTAGCGCATCTCTGTCAAAAGAAGACGTGCCCCGTTGGCAAAGGGTAGGGAAGCGGAGCAGAAGACTTCGTAGAAATTCAGAAAACCAGAGATCAGACAAGGACAAAATCTGAGTATTTGGACATGCTCATTGCCACTATCTTGTCTACAGGACTGCGCGCCATTTATAACATGGTGATATTTAGAAATACCAATTTCATCTGAAATTAGACATCGTCCATGTAGCAGTGTGGGAAACTTCCAACGCTGACTCACATATATCTATGCTGATTAACGGCTCGGCTGGAGCAGAGCCTGGGATCCTTTGATGAACATATCCTTTCAGATGACCATAACGGGACCTCAGCATGTGCAAGGTTCCCTGAGAAGAAAAGGGGGTGGGGGGGAGGGGGTTTAAGGGACATGGCTATTTTGCTAAATTGAATGAAAGGTGCCAGCAAGTGATTCTCGAAGATACGAGGGTGACCTGTAAGCTCAAGGGAAATCCGCCAGGGGATTTACGTAATATAATAGCTAACATTAGAATAATGTTGTCAGCACAGTATTCTGGGTAGCTGCTCATGGCTTCCTTTAAAATATTGACATTAAATGTAAAAGGATTAAATACTCCCAGAAAGTGAAAGTTGCTATATGTTGATCTCTTATAGATTGAATGTGGCCATAGTGATGTTGCAGGAAACATTTAAAAAGGAGATATGAAAACTTAATGCGCTCAGACCATTACCCTTCTCAAATGTGGTCCGCGAGCTCAAAAGGGAATAAGTATGCAAGGGTGGGGATTCTTTTTCAAAAAGATTTTGCATTTGAACTATCTTGTTGCCGAGAACCAGAGGGGAGATATATTTTGGTTGTAATCACAGTGGCAGGGGAAAAGTAAACACTGCTCAATCTATATGCACCCAATATACACCAAGGGGCTTTTTTCACCATAATGGGGGACCTTCTCTTGCGGCAAGCAGAGGGCCACTTACTTATAGCAGGCAATTGTAATATTACTGTGAATCCTGTTAGATAATTCCTCAGGCTGTGGTATGGTCTCCAGGAAAGACAGAGCCCAATTTAAGAGATTTATATCCCATAACAATGTGCTGGATGTCTGGAAATTTTCTATCCCCTATCGAAAAATTATACCTTCTATTCGAAACCACTTAACACTTATTCGAGGATAGATCTACTATTGATTGATAGAGAAATAGCAAGCCGGTTACAAAGGGTATCTATAGGAGCCAATAACCTGGTCGGACCATGCCTCAGTTTGGCTAGAACTCTCTTTTCTGAAATATGATGTAGGCCATCGCTTCTGGAGACTGAATGATAACCTACTAGATGATGAACCCTTTGTAGACAAATGTAGAGATGATATATTGGAATATTTGGAAACCAATACTACCCCAGATAAATCCCCAATTGTAATCTGGGATTGCCCGAAGGCTGTGATGCGTGGAAAGCTCATTGCAAGGGCATCTTACGCTAAAAAGCAATCACTCCAAGAAAGGGTAGATTTACTGAAACAATTAGCACAACATGAACAGAGCCATAAGAAAGATCCCACACAAATAAACCACAATAAACTAAAAATTTGCAGATCCAGATAATTAGAGCTAGATTTGGCTAAAATAGCATTTAATATGGAACAGGTAAACGCCCCCAAAACATAATATCCAAAATCAAAGATGAATCAGGAACCTTTCTCACTAAGTAATGAGATAAAGCATAGTTTCCTCCATTTCTACTCAGAACTATATAAAACTAGTCAGGATATTAAACTAGACACTATAGACCAGTTTTTAGAAGATATTGACCTCCCAGTCTTGACTGAAGCTCAAAGTCTTCTCCTGGAAAAAGACAATCCTGCAGGAGGTGGAGAAAATTATTAAACAATTAAAACCAAATAAATCACCAGGACTAGACTGCTTCACAACGCGCTTCTACCAGAGCTTTCACCATGAACTAACATCGTCTCTGACCATAATGTTTAATAATTCTCCACAGCTGCCCCCACCATCTGGAACAACCTGCCAACTGATCTAAGACTGGAACCCTGCCTGATTACCTTCAGAAAAAAACTCAAGACTTGGCTTTTCATCCAAGCCTTCCCTTAAGCCTAACATTGTAACAGTTCTATCATTTAGCCCAATAGACTAAATGACCGACCCAGCCACTGTATATTCATACGTTCTCATTCTCCAGTTGTTTCTGTCCTTTATTTCCGGGCTACTCTAGCCCCCAAGTTCTCTCTCCCTGTTATTTGTATCTGTGCTTCGGCCTTCCTGTTATATGGTTATGTTCAGTTAACCCCTAAGTTTGATGTAAACCGGCCTGATATGAAGCTTGTTATGAAGTTCGGTATAGAAAAATATTAAATAAAATAAAAATAAATAAGTTGCGATGTGGGGGTATTCTGGGACAGAATTCGAATCTGACAGGAATCTCTGTTATAGATAAACCGGGAAGGGATCTGACAATTTGTGGCTCATACCACCCTATCTCCCTTATCAGACCTGAAACTATTTGCTTAAATTCTAACCAATCGACTTAATAGTTTAATAGCCCAAATCATTCACACGGATCAAGAAGGGTTTATCACAGGACGAATGGCCTCTGACAATGTCCATAAAATTCTTGACTCCATATGGTGGGCGAAACAAAAGCAAATTCCCTTCCTATTGATGGCCGTAGATGCCGAAAAGACATTTGATCTGGTGCACTGGCCCTATTTGTTTCAAGTGCTTCGGAAAATGGGATTTGGCCCCCTCTTTCTAGAATGGCTTTTCAGGCTTTATGACTCACCTAGGGCATGCATCAAAGTAAATGGGGGATATTCTGAATCCTTTCCTGTGGGGTGTGAGACATGACAGGGTTGTCCACTTTCTCCACTGTTGTTCGCTCTTTTTATTGAACCCTTAGCCCAAAGGATACGGCAAAACTCTTTAATTTTCGGGTATTCACGTAGGAGAATACACATCAAAATTATCAATGTTTGCAGATGAAGTTCTCCTTACGATATCAGACCCCATGACTTCTGTACCGGAGCTAGTAAAGGTTATAGCGTATTTTAGCTCTGTATAAGGATTTTCCATGAACTGGGATAAAACGGAGATCCTGAATATTACACTGACAGCTGAAGTGGAAAGAAAGCTTAAACAGAGCTTCCCATTTCGGTGGGCCAGAGGAAAAAAAATCAAATATTTAGGGATTTACATTGGAGCTTAAAAAGGATATTTTTCAATTAAATTATCCTTCGTTATTAACACAAACTTTTCAGTTACCTTTTCCAAACTATACCTCGTGATATTCCTCTAGTGGCAGCGCAGAATAATGAATTCATTTGGAAAGGGAAACACCCTAGAGTAGGCTCAGAAAATATTGTTTCAATCAAAAGCGCAAGGGGGCCTGGCTGTACCGAATCTTCTTTGGTATCACGCAGCAACACAATTAAAAGCAATCATTGATTGGCATAGAGCCCAAGGTTTGCAGGGATCGGTTCTATTGGAACAAGCAATTATTGGCCATATGCCAATACAGACTACCATGGCAACCTAAAAAGACTTGCCCACTTACACAGGTTCTCCCGCCACCGTTACAACAGACACTTAACATGGGAAAAATGGAAATCTATGATTATTGGCTCCAAATCACTTTCGGTTAATTCCTGTCTTTTCCATCATACAGACTTTCATGGAGGACACCAAACATTTGCCAACTGGATAAAGAAAGCCATCTATAAATATGACCAGGTTTGGGAACCTCAGCGAATCAGACTTTAACCAGCTTCAATTGAAATTTAATTTACCCTCCTCAGAATATCTCTCTCAGTTATATGCAACTGTGGCATTTCCCGCAAACTGCTATAATAAAACAGGAACTTACAAAAAAAGTCTCACTGTTTGAAAATTATTGCAAGATGGCAGATAAATTACAAAAACCGATGTCCAAAATCTATAACTTGTTCAATCAGGGTAATATTAGGAATCCCGCACATAGCCAAGCTTGGGAGGCAGATCTGGGAGGGGAGCAAGGGGACCATTTCTGGGATGCAATCTTCTAATCCATAGGCAAAAATTTAACCTCAACCGCCATAATCGAAAATGGATATAAAATTATTATACCGATGGTACTACATGCCATATAAGCTCCTAACAGTCCAGAGTTATGCTGGAAGGGCTTTGGCGAAAGGGGTACCTTCTTTCACCTATGGTGGTCATGTATACTGATAAAGTATTGGCTCCTTATATTGGAATGGTTGGGGATAATTTTCCAACAGAAAATCGCTTTAACTCCCAGATCTGCCTTATTAACTAATCCAGTTGATCAGCTAAACCCTTCTCAGCAAAAATTAGCCAAATTAATTATTGCTGCCGCCAGGCGTGAATTGGCCCGGGTCTGGAGAGACCGTGTGCTCCCCTCACTTGCATCTGTGCAGATGAGAACAGACTAACTTTATCGTTTAAACAAGATAACCGCATTTAAACACAAACGGGTAGACCCGTTTAAAAAAATTTGGTCCCCATATTTAAAATGGAGGTCAGCTCAATTGTAACATACTACTTGGATTATCCCCTAGGTTAGGCGACATATTCACCACAATATTGAATGTGTGTAATAGTACCTTTCTCTCTTATTTTAAAGCAAATTGGGAGGGGGGGGTGGAGAGGGATAAGGGGGGTTAATAATAAAACAAGAGACAACTTAGTATTGCGAGGTTTATTATGAAACGAAGTTTATTATGAAACATTGGACTTTATAATTACAAGGATGTTTGTTGTACACTGAATTAGATACCATTCCCTAATAAAATATACATTGTGGCTAGATACGCCATGTTGGTTACATGTAGCATCTGTTCAAAAGAAGAGCCCAACAGTGGGTATTTAGTTATTTGTAGAGAAGTACCTCAATTATTATGTTGACTGTTGACATATTTGTTTGTAAATTAGCTGTCTCCAATAAAGTTTAAATAATGAAAAAAAAGGTTTGGATAAGTTCTTGGAGGAGAAGTCCATTAACTGCTATTAATCAAGTTGACTTAGGGAATGGCCTCTGCTATTACTGGCATCAGTAACATGGGATCTTCTTGGTGTTTGGGTACTTGCCAGGTTCTTGTGGCCTGGTTTGGCCTCTGTTGGAAACAGGATGCTGGGCTTGATGGACCCTTGGTCTGACTCAGTATGGCAATTTCTTATGTTCTTATGGTTTTTGATATTCATTTCATGGACATTTCCTTGGCACTGTTCTTGGGCAGCCATGGGCGGGATGCTGAGTGTCTGTCTACACCACAGGAGTTTGCCACAGGTGGCAAACTCCGGTCCTTGAGGGCCACAAACAGGCCAGGTTTTCAGGACATCCATAATGAATATACATGAGACAGATCTGCATGCTCTGCCTCCAATGTATGCAAAACTCTCTCATGTATATTCATTGTGGATGTCCTGAAAACCTGGCCTGTTTGTGGCCCTTGAGGACTGGAGTTTGCCACTCCTGGTCTACACGAAGGAAAACAATATAATCAGGTAAGTAATTTCTCCATTTCCTAGCGTGTAGCCAGAAGGACTCAGGACCAATGGGATGTACAAAAGCTACTCCTGAACGGGGCAGGAGGCTGCCAGCGGTCCGGTTAGCACCGCCCCTACAAAGGCTGTGTTCGCTTTGGCCCGAACGTCCAGGCGATAGAACCCAGAGAAGGTGTGTAAGGAGGACCACGTCGCCGCGAGACAACAGTCTAGTTTCTGCCCAGGAGACTGCCTGAGCCCTAGTGGAATGAGCTTTAACCTGAAAGGGTAATGGCTTTCCTGCCTCTACATAGGCTCCCGTGACCACCTCCTTGATCGAGCGAGCTATGGTAGCCCACGAAGCTTGTTCGCTCTGTCTTCTTCCATTGTGAAGAACAAACAAGCTGATCATCTTGCGCACCGGTTCTGAAACTTCCAGATACCACACCAAATGCCTACTGATGTTGAAATGGCAGAGAAGGTGGTATTCTTCCATGTCCTTGCGGCTATCTAGGGATGGCAATGAAATGGACTGATTCAAATGAAATTCTAAAGACTACCTTGGGCAAGAAGAATGGAATGGTACAAAGTTGCAATGCTCCTGGAGTGATCTGGAGGAACGGTTCCTGAAACAATGCCTGTAGTTCAGAGACTAGACAAACCTGAGCATATCGGGACCAGGAACACAGTTTTCAAGGTTAATAAGTGCAAGGAAAAACTGCACTGTGGCCGAAAGGAGGGTCCTGCCAAAAACTAGATTAAGATTCCACAAGGGAACCAGCTTCTGTAGAGGTGGCCAGAGGTGTTTTAATCCTTTCAGAAAATGGATCATATCCGGTTCCGCCGACGATGGGTTCCGTTCACATTGCCCCTGAAACAGGACAGAGCTGCTACCTGGTCCCTTCAAGGAGTTAAGGAACAACCCTTTATTCAAGCTGTCCTGTAAAAATTCCAGAACCAGTGGGATTTTGACCATTTGAGGGGCAACACCGAATTGCTCACACCAGGCCTCAAATACTCTCCAGACCTGCACATAAGCTAAGGACGTAGAGAACTTCCTTGCACGGAGCAAGGTGGTAATTACTGCCACCGAATATCCACACTTCATTAGGTCAGCCGTTTCAAGGGCCAAACTGTAAAACAGAATGGAGACGGATCCTCATGAAGGACCAGACCTTGCTGGAGCAGGTCCCTGTGTGGTGGGAGGTACAGGCAGGTCTCTACCAGGATTCTCCGCATGCCTGCATCCACGGACACCTAGGCCAATCCGGAGCTACTAGTAGGACTAATCCCTTGTGGTGCTCAATCCTGCTCAGTAGGGGCCATGGAGGGAAGGTGTATAGAAAGTCCTTCAGGCCAGGTCTGAACTAGGGTGTCAGTCCCCAACTGATCTCTGAGACTGAAGAAAATCGGGGAACCTTTGCATTGTGAGATGCGGCCAGCAGGTCGATTGATGGGAGGCCCCAGCTTTCTACCACCAGCTGAAAGGCTTTGGTTGACAACGCCCATTCTTGTGGATCCAGACTCTCTCTGCTTAGAAAAAGTCTGCTCTGACGTAGTCTTTTCCTGCGATGTGGGAGGCAGAGATCATTTGTAGATAGATCTCCTTATAGAATGGCGAAGTTACACCTCCAGTGACACTTGCTGGCTCTTGGTCCCCCCCTGGCGATTGATGTGGGCTACCGGTATTGCGTTGTCTGACATTATATGGACCGCTTGACCCTGGGGTATATGGCTGAACTATAGACACATCAGTCTGACTGCCTGGGCTTCCAGGTGGTTTATGTTCCAGAGCGCCTCTTCCTTGGTCCAATGCCCATGGGCCATTAGTTCCTGACAGCGAGCTCCCTAACCCCAGAGGGTCACGTCTGTCATGAGGACCAGCCAGTTCAGTGAGGACAGGCCTACACCATTGCCCAGGTGAGCTTCCCGTAGCCACCACTGGAGCAGAGAACATACTTCCATCGGTAGGTGGAGGCGAATAAAATAGTTTTGAGAGAGCGGGTTCCAACGTGACAGCAGGAAGCGTTAAAGTGGTTGCATGTGTGCCCTTGCCCACGGTACTACCTCCAGGGTGGCCAAACAGAGGACCTGAAGATATGCCCCAAGGTGTGGCGCTATCACGTTTGTCAACCGACGCACTTTGGATATCAACTTCCATAATCCGTGAGGAAGACCTTGCCCTGCTTGGTATTGAACCAGACTCCCAGATATTCCAAGGACTGGGAGGTCCTGAGACTGCTTTTGTCCATGTTTACGACCCAAGCTCCTGAAGCAGGAATGTCACCCTACTGGTCACCCAGACTCTCTTCAAATGACTTCACCTGGATCAACAGTCGTCCAAGTACGGGTGCACCAGGATTCTTTCTCTCTTCAGTGCCGCCGCTACGACCACCATAATCTTAGAAAATGTTCTGGGGGCGGTGACCAGGCTGAAGGGCAGCGCCCGGAACTGATAATGGCAGCCCAGTACCGCAAAGCAGAGGAAACACTGATGAAGGTAGGCTTCGGAAGGTCCAGGGAGGTTAAGAACTCTCCCGGTTGTACGACCATTATCACCGAGAGCAGAGGTTCCATGCAGAAATGAATTGCTCGTAGGTGTCGGATGACACTCTTGCGGTCTAGGATGGGACGAAAGGAACCCTTCCTTCTTGGGTATGATGAAATAGACAGAATAACGCCCTGTATTTTTCTGGGGCGCAGGTACTAGCATTATAGCCCTCAATTTGAGGAGCCTTATCAAAGTAGACTCCACTGCCTGCTTCTTGTCCTGGGAGTGGCAAGGAGACATCATGAACATGTCCCGAGGAGTGCTGCGAAACTCCAGTGCGTATCCTACTTGTATGACATCCAGTACCCATTTGTCCAACGTGATCTCAACCCACCACTGGTAGAAGAGGGATAGTCGACCCCCTATCTCCTGGTTCCATGGATGGGTTGGCAAATTTCATTGGGGATATTCGGGCCAAACCTGAACCTGCCCCTCTCTTGGGCTGTCGACTCTGAAAGGAGTGAGACCTCCCTGAGGACAGAGACCTCTGAAATGTCGAGTTTCTGTAGAGCCAAAAGTGTTGGGAGCGCCTGGATCAGCCCTTCATAAGTGAGGGATGCTGTAACTGCTTTCTCTCATCTTCCGGTAGTCGGGGCACTGGAGATTCACCCCACTTACTGGCCAGCTTTTTCAATATGCTTCTGAAGAGGAGTGATCCCTTAAAGGGCATCTTTGTGAGGTTTGCCTTAGAGGTCGTGTCTGACCAATTTCCCCAGACAGAGCTGTCTTCTGGCCGCTATCACTGTCGCCAATCTTCTGGCCGAGGTACTGACTAGGTCAGAGCCTGCATCAGCTAAAGCGGTAGCGTCGGGCTCCATAGCTTTTCTGGAATACGCCCCTGAGTCATCCACCTCTCTAGAGAGGAACCGGCATGAGTGAGCCACCAGGGTACAACAGGAAGCAATTGCTGTCTCGTCAAAGGCTTGCTTAAGGATGGACTCCATCCACCTATCATGTGCATCCTTTAAGGCTGCTCCTTACTCCACTGGGATAGTTGTTCACTTTGAAACAACGCAGACAAGTGAATCCACTTTAGGGAAACTGTGTTCTCTTGCAGATGGATCCAGTGGGTATAGAGCTTCTAATGCTCAACCACCTTTAAAACTTGCTTCAGGGGCATCCCATTCCAGGTCAATTAACTCTTGGATGGCTTCCAGCATTAGAAAATAGCAAGAGGCTTTCCGTAGAGACACCAGGATGGGATTCTTCTTTAGTTCTGTCATGGCGTCCACGTCAGGAACTCCCAGAGTCTTCAGAGTCTGGGAAACCAGGGGCGGCAATTCATCTCTATGGAAAAACCGTAACATTGCCCGATATGGCACAGAGGGAGGGATTTCCCCATTCTCCAAGGAATCTGGATCCCCTTCTTGGTCTGTGGTGTCTGGGTCCCTGTCAAGGATACTCATGGTGAGACGAGGCATATCTTGAGGCCTGTCAATAGAGCTGGGAGAGGAAGGCCTTCCCAGCTGGGATCCAGCCTCAACGGAGGCAGGAAAAACAGACTGCGCCTATACAAAGGCTTGAAGGCCTTGAAAAAATTCCACCCAAGAAAAGGCCACCAGGTCCATGCCTAGCCCAGGAGGAACTGGGGTAGGTGCAGCTGAATTTCCCTCTCCCATGGTGGACCCAGCCCTGGGATTACTCAGATCCGGGGTGCTACCAGTTATGATCGTGGCTGATCCATCATCTGAATGGGAAAAGTCGGGCTTAGCAAAGTTCTGGGAGTCTAGCTCTCCCTGGGCCTCCTCACAGTGCTGACATAGGTAAGAATCAAGGTCAGACTGCATAGCCCTAATATGGCAGGCAGCACAAAGAGTGTCGCTTATGCTTCTTTGCTGCTGGAGCCATTAAGAGTGATAATTGTGCACTCAGCCAGAGTGCGTACAGGTCCTGTACTGATGCCTAGCCCAGGAGGGACTGGGGTAGGAGCTAATGAATTTCCTTCTCCCATGGCAGACCCAGCCCTGGGATTACTCAGATCCGGGGTGCTACCAGTTATGATCGTGGCTGATCCATCCTCTGAATGGGAGAAGTCGGGCTTAGCAAAGTTCTGGGAGGCCAACTCTCCCTGGGTCTTCTCACAGTATCAATGTCAGACTGAGTAACCCTAATATGGCAGGCAGCACAAAGGGAATGGCACTTATGTTTCTTTGCTGCCAGAGACATTAGGAACGGTAACTGCGTGCTCAGCCGGCTAGCACTTGAAATCGTGCACACGCAAATTTTGATCACCTCCGCGATTCGCAGCAAGGTGCCTCATGTGCCCGTTAGCTAAATTCTGCACCTATGGAATGCGCGTACAGATGTATGAATGGAATGCACGTACGTGTGTACAGCTGCCACGCACCGCACATAACGCTCTATGGTGGGCAATGGAGATGCACAAAACTGCATGTAAGATGGCACCACCGCAACCTACCATGCGGTGTGCCCACAGAGCCTGAAGTGGAGCCGCTCAACCTGCTCAGAAGCCCACTTCCCCTTACCCCAACAGGATCTGGAACATCGTCTGTACAGCTCACCAGACTGAAGGAGGACTTACCGAAGTCCCTCCAACATCTCTGAATCGGAAGGAATTCTCTTCTCTCGTTACTTACCTGGGCTCAGCGTTTACCGGCTGAGTACGGAGACGGTCTCTGGCTGCGGGGGGAGAGGGCTTTGGCAGTCACTGCAGTACTCAGCTTCCTGCACCCGCTGCAGCAGCAAAGTCCATGCTGGAAACCGGCTACCGGACCAAGGCATACCTCCGAGGGATCTCTGAAATCGCTTCAGGAATTCTCAACTGGGGGAGGGACCTTTAGGTATCACCGCAGGAGAGCGGGGCTCAATCTTTCTCCAATTTAAAAGGTAACATTTTTTTTCTTCTAAAGAGTACGGCAATCCAGATAGGGAAAGCACAACCACATCTGCTAGGAGATGGAGAGATACTGAAGAGCTGAGGTCACTGCAGGGGTGTATCTAAGGTGATGTCAGCTTTGAAACCTGACAAATATCTGGACTGATCTGGGTATGTACAGGGAAATGAAGATATTTACTCTCGCCTGTTTTATTCATGTATATCCAGCCTGCTAAAGGCACCTTCTATTGGTACCCAAGACATTTTTGTTTTTGAGATAGCAGTCCAGAGCTCCAACTTACCAAAGGAACATCAAAGAGTGCTTTCAGGCTGCGGAATCCCTCCCCACAGTGCCACAGCCGGATGCTGGAATCATGGGAGCCTGAGAATGCAAGAAGAGTTAACACAGCGAGAGAAACATGAGATACCCAGAGGCCTTTAATCCCTGCCTATTTGCTACAGGTGGGGGATGTGTGGCTTAACGCCCTGCAGGATGCGAGATTGTGGATTCTCAAAAGGGGTTTACAAAGCAATCCTGGTCTCCTCTCCCTATGGACCTGTTGACATTTAGAAGTCCATGCTGGGTGTTGCAGAGAGCAGGAAATCACCTGGGTAATTTCACCCAGGTTATTTAGTGGAACTTTCCTGGGTAAGCCTGCCACTGCATATACCTGCTTAAACTTAGCCAGGTAACTTTAGAACTGTGATTTTCCCCGATTGGCTGAATATCGATATTACCCAGATAAAGTTAGGACATGTCCCCAGAAAGCCCCCTGCCCTGTCCCTTTATCTGGCTAGACTATATCCTAGTGAAAGTTACCCAGGTAAAATTTTGCCATTTGTAGGGTAGGAAGTTAAAATCTCAAAGTTTGTCCATTTAACTTTTCAACATCAACCTCTTAGAACCTAGCTCACGCCGCCCCCAGCAGATACGGATGAGTATGTGGAATAAAGCGCGAGAGGATCCTTGTTCTTCACATACACAAAGAACACATTCAGCGAATGAGGGAATCCAGGCTTGTTTCAGGCACAGGACAGAGGGGAGGAACATGATAGCACGAGAGCTGAAGGTACCTGTAGCTACAACATCACTGTTGAGCATGGCTGACACCGAGGAAATCCAACAGGGCTGCTGCAGGCCCAGAGCACCATGGATACCATGTGCTTGTTTCACTGTTGCCAACGGCTTCTTCTTGGATACGCTCCAAAGTGCCACGGATCTGTGACCCAAAATAAACAGGTAAGTTGGGGTATTTTTGCTACAAGGCCTGCACACGCCAACAGAACTATACAGCTTCTGCTGTATAACACCAGGTACAAGTACAGCCAACCCAGAAATCAGATCATAAGCACCACAGGCAAATCTCTCCGTAGATACTGAACATCAACCTCCTTTGTCAGCCTCTTACTTCTGTTTCTAAGAATATGTATGGACCCCACACATGGATGTCACAGAAACAGCACAACCTGCTGAGAAGAAACTGTGGCCCACCAAGCCAGCAACGGGACATATGGTGTCCCGGGCTCAGGTTGACAAGTTAGGTTAAAGATTTCTAAAGGTTCCTGTGCCCCAATATACCAAAGCTATCCGATCTCACAACCCTTCCATTAGGCACTTAATATTAGTGGAGGAGTCTCCTGTAAGATTAAACTGTAATATATCTTATACTCAAATACCACAAAATGCTGGTGTCAGGCTGCCCTATGGGCAGTATGCCAATTTGTTTTATAAAGTATATATACTAAACTTTAGATATCTGGTATAATATACCAGATATCTAAAGTATATATATGAGAAAAATGTTCAAAAGCATTTCTTTGGATATTGAAAACTGCTCCTCCTACTACATGGAGCTAAAATTGTGTGGTTGCCATAGCATACATCCTTTTAGCTGCATTAAATGTTTAGGTTGGGAGAGAAATAGTGCGTGTCCATCGAATTTCCAAAAGTACACATGCTATCTGGCCCCCACTCGGCCATCTGCACAAAGAGAAAAGCGTGAAGTATGCAGACACTTACAAATGTGTAGATTTCACAGCTGCTTATTTTCAAAAAGGAAAACATGGGCCATCTCTGTGGAACTGGTGAAAAGTACACAGCCTGAAGGGCAGCCTGGCACCTGTATTGTATGGCAGAACTGCAGCCTGTTTCACTACCCTGCTCCAATCTTTCCCAAAACATACCCATCATCCGCGCCAGACACCATGTGCTCCTCGTTTATCAGCTGGACACAGTCAATGGAGCCACTGGAAAGAACAGGAAAAGGGAACACCAAGGACTCGTAAAAGCTCTCTCAGAAATACAAAAAGCATTCCCATCTCTTTCCTGCACACAATGTCTATACCAAAATGACTCATTGTATTTGAGCTCAAGCACTCATGGAAACAGATCTCCTTCAACGGAGCATCACAACAATAACCTAAAAGCCACGGTCAAAAGAAGTCAGCGTGTCCTCTAGAAACATATCTGAAAACCAAAGTGACTTGAAGCAAGGGGAGCCTGGCATATGCAATGCAACAGCTCCCTCTTGAGGGATAGAGGCTTTACTGCAGGCAGGGGCTGGGCTATCACTTTTCAGGGTGTTATTCTCCGGCCCTCAGCTGGAGACCTGGCTCAGATTAAACTGGAGTTGAAAACTGGTTTATTTATTATAGAACTACCATTGAAATGTTATCGGAAAGCTTCAGGAAGAGAACATCTACCAGGCAACGCCACATCAGGTTTCAAAACGCAGCAGACCATGGGATGTCTGGGTTAAGTGTAGCTCTAAAGGGTGATTATACCCTAGTTGGGGTTCCCATTCCATTTAAAAGAAGTTTTTTTTTGGTTTTTTAAGACATTCAACTTTACCAAACTGCGCTGAAGAGCAGGGCCAGAGGAATGGGGGAACTGCTTCGGAGGCCGAGGGCACCAGAAGCTCTGGATATCAGGTACACGGGCAAAACGCAGTCAGAGGTAACCCGCACGCCCGGCTCCACTTGAGGGATGGCCCGCCACGGTGCCTAACACCTCAAGGAGCAACACACTACACTAGCTCAACTAATTTTTTTTTTTTTAATCTAAATCCTAGACTGCAGGTTAGCATCTCTACCATCTGCTGGAGTCAGAGGGATACTGAGGGCCTGCAGGTGGCATTTTCTTATGTAGCAGTGTCCAAAGTTTAGTCTCTGACTCCATCTGCTGGTAGGGATGCATAACCCACTGGTCTGGAATGATCGAAGTATGTACAGGAAATGCTTTCTGCTACCAGGTCTTAGTGCCAGTGGTTTTCAATCTTTGGGGTGTTCTTCTGTCTCTCCTGCTTCTAGGATGCCTCTGATGAAGGAATACCAGCATTCAAACAGATTTCCTAAGCTCAGCTATGATAAGGGTCTCGTACTCATTACCTCAGTAAAGGTCCAGGGCTAGGGGGGGGGGGGGGGGGGGGGGGGGGCAGCAAAAGGACTAACAAAGAAGATACTGCAGTACACAAGCCTTTCAGTTAGCACAGGGCCCTAAGTACACTACTGGACACAAACCCTATACATTGCTTATCGTAAGAGGCTAGGATTATGAAAGCAGCACTTTTAAAATCCTTCCTTTTGTAGGAGACTGCAGTAATGGGACCCTTTGCATGCTACATGAAATTCTGTGCCTGTACTAATGCTAAAAACCAAAGTTTTCACTCAAGCAGAAGTGCATTAAAATGTGTTTTACAAAACAGATGCAGTTTTCAAAATTCAGCCTCATAGGGCATTTAGAGGTTTTATTGTACAGTAGTTCTGCATTAAAGTTTTGTTGTTCTTCCCTTGGCAGTTTCCTTCTGCTCCTTTCAGCTTATAGCTCAAGTTGGAAGTGACTTATTGGGCCATGAGCTTTCATTCACAACTACCCCAGGTATTCTCTCCCAACCCAACCAGTCCTTTGCCAAAAGGGCCACAGATTGCGGCTCCCTCCAGAACCCAGTGGACATGGACCCCAAGTCTGACCACCCGGTGCTACCACTGAGCATTGGCCGACTCCTTTCCCCAGGGGCTGACGATGCAGCCTCTGCAGCATTCCCAGCCCATCCAGGGAGTGGCAGCCTGGGCAGTTAGGCCGATGGCTTATTCTTCCAGCACGGCTGACTAGAGCTATGCTGAACACACCCGGGATCACATCGCACTGCAATCCTGGGCCTGCAATAGAGATACTAGGTGGGGAGGAGGAGGCGGCAGTGGCAAGGAGACTGTTTTTATTTTATTATTTTCCAGGGAAGGAGGGAGGGGGTACATAAAAATAGACACTCATTTCCCTTTGGAGGGGACTCAGCCAGAGGTCTTTTTAAAAGTTTTGGGAGTGAGGAGAGGGAGATGTGGCCAGGTGGCCTGCAGTTGAGGCTTTTTTGTAGGGAACACCATTTAACCAGGTATCTGTTGAAAATATCCAGTTAAGTGATAGACTATCTAGCCACATAAGGCCGGATAAATTTTAGACCTAGCCAGACAGTGTCAAAATCTGAAAATCTAGCCAGTTAGGTTTAAAGTTAACCAGATAACTTGTCCCAGATATTCAGTTGGATAAACGCCCCACTGAATATCCCTGATTTAGTTATCCAGCTAGCTGTATCTGGATAACTTGTCTGCTCGCAGGTTTACGGATTATTGGTTCCAATATGGACAGAGCCCAGCATACCCAGAACTAGCCCCATTATTATGACAAACATAACCTTTATCACTTGGCAAGCTGTACCAGGCCACATTTTACTGTTATATGCCCTTGAAGGGAATATTTCAATATGGCCAAAATTCTGGCCACCCGGACCAGAGGTGAACAGCTTTAACACAGCAAAAATCTCTCAGGGAATGCAGAGCATCTGAGAAACAGAACAAAGTCACTTCAAAAGCTGCGTGGAGACACAAAACATGCAGCACATCTGACACTTAGTAAATTATCTTATGACCTGTAAGAGTCTGGTTTTCAAATGCATGTGCTGCATGAACCCGCTGAGTTTATGTGGCTGTCCCCTGATGCCAAGGGAACAACCTTGCTCTTTGTAATGACCCAAACTATACCACATACTTTCATCCAATTGGTTCAAACTGTGTGATGTCATTTACGACATCAGAGCCAATATGGAACAACTGGATGCAGCGAGCCAGAAGGAAATATGTAAAGATGCTGCATATGAACCTGGGGCTCTCTCTTTTTAGGGGTTCCAAAGCTCACAGCTCTTTGGATAATTCTGCTGGTAGTGCAATAAAAAAAAAAAAAAAAAAAGAAGTAGCAGCCCATTTTCTCCAGGGCTAGAAGGCTACTGCAGTAAAAAGGTCATTTGTGTCACTGCCCTGAACATGGCTCCCACCTGGGGACTTTCAAAAAGCAGCCGCACAGTAACAGAGGGAGCATGCTAATTATTACCATGTCTACAATGCCAAGACCGCATGCTATGTGGTTGCTCTGCGGTCTCTGCACTGCTCAATCAGGAGACTCACTCATGCCCGTGAAACACCAGCTGCGACTCCTCAGCAATCTTCCAGACTCGCACAGTGCCATCCCTCCCACCGGCTGTGACACAGCGCTCTCGGCTCAGGCTGTCCAGTCCAGTCACCACGTCCTGGTGCCCAAACCTGCAATCCAGGAGAGGGTACAAATATCCAACCATCAAGATTCCACCACAAGAGTCATTCACATTCACCTCTACCTAACAAATAGCTCCCGACAGAGCTGCAGCAGTCTAGAAAAGACCTATCATGAGCCCTTTGAGACGAAAGGTCTCAATGTTTATATCTTGTAGGAGAGAAGCAAGGGGGGAGGTAACAGACATTCAGAGCAAGCACTTTCAGATAGAATAAAAGTTCCAGAACAAGGGGGTTCGGATGTAAGATTGGAGACTTAGCAGTAAAGAAGCATTTCTTCACAGGAAGAGTGGTGAATACATTCAATAGTCTCCTAGTGGAAGCACTGGTGATAAACATGGTATCGAAATGCTAAAAGCTATAGAGCATAGGCAGAAATCCCCTAGCATCTGTGACGTTGCAACAGGAAGAAATTAGGCCTTCTGGACATTATCCATCTTCGAGCCCAATGTTTCTCAACAACATTACCGCTGGTGGATGAGAGGGACATCATTTGTTCTCAGCTGGGCATGGTACACCTCTGGTTTGTTTAATCATTGTGCTATTCTGTGATGCGTATTTTTAATGCGTTTCGGATTAAACTAACAGATGTGTTTTGTCCGATCACTTAGTTTTTCTTGAAATGCCACATATTTTACAAATTGCACCAGGGGTATGTAAACTTATGAGCACAGCTGTATCCTCTGGGATGGACACACACCATCAGGCCCCATCCCATCCACTCAACACTGGAAACTCAATAATGTTGTCAAACGCTCATGGGCAGTGCTAGGGGAAGAAACATCTCACCACAACAGTGCCCCCTTCCCCCAATATCAGCTCAAATCCCTAAGCAGTGCTGGTCCTTACAGAGTTTCTACATAGGCGTTCTCCGCCACATTCCAGACTTTGAGGGAGCGGTCATGGGAGGCGCTGTACAGCTGGTAAGTGCCTTTCCGAAACGAGAGAGCCTGTGTAGGAATAAAGGGAAAAGAGGGTGACTGATGAAATGCTGTCTCTCCCACAGTCACTACCATAACTGAACCAAATGCTGCTCTGACGACATCTGTTAGTCTCCAATCATCTTCATACTAATGCCATCACTATTTAAGTGTGTGCTGCCATCTGATCATGGCTTTTAAATGTCTGAGATTTGGTGCTCTAGTTTTATTTTCAAAATGAAATTCACATTTATCACAGTTCAAAAAGCCATTTTCAGAATGGCAAGTGGCAATAGCCTGCTTGGTCCTGTGGACGTTATCAGTCACAGCAATGGCCAGGCCCAGCTTTCCAGGATTGCACAACTTCTCATATCTCAGCATCAGAGGGAAACAGAAAGCAGACACTGGCTATGGCAATGACCAATATCTGGCCATTGCAGAGATTTCAGTCAGAGAGTGTGAGAGCTTTCAGAAAAATACATTTTATTTTTGTAATGTATTGTATATGATGTATGAATATTTAGGTTGGGCACTTCCTCCTCCTCTGGATTTCCAAATCAATACCAGGGGCCTTCATTCACAGCTATGGGTTTTCCTCACTCTTTACCTAGTCAGTTCTTTCAGCACCAATACTCAGCTAAGGGCCACTCACTACACATCCCTCTGAAGGCCAGAAGGGGCACAACTTGAACTCTGCTGTCACTGGTGTACAATGCCTGGGACTCTCCTGGGGGCTGTGATTGCTGCCTCTGCAGCATCCCAATTTCGGCTAGTCTGAATCGTCAGCCCAGGTTTCAAATCAGCAAATCAGAGTCTCTCACATGGCAGCACACTGCACTGACCTAAATTATTTACTAAAGACTTTTAGCCCGCCAGCACAAAAATATCGCTCGTAACAAGTAACAAAAAAAATCACCACATAAGATGCACAATAAAAGTGAGCATAAAATAAAACACTACAATTTATAACAATTAGGACAGGTACAAAACCAAAACGAACTAAACACAATAGCGAAAAGTTACATCCAGCTTTACAAAACTATTAAATTCTATAGAAATATGGCAACTGTCTTGCAAAGGCATTCACATACCTAAAACACTGTTTTAGGCACGTGAAAGGAAAATTGGTCCTTACCTGCTAATTTTTGTTCCTGTAGTACCACGGATCAGTCCAGACTCCTGAGTTTGGCCCCCCCTCCAGCAGATAGAGACAGAGAAGTTTTAAACGGACTCCGTCCTATACCCCTGAGGTGCCACCTAGAGTCTGTCAGTATTACACTGTACCCAAGCAAAGAAAAGTAAACTAGTACAACCAAAATTACCCTCCCTCGTAGAGCAGAGGGAATGAAAACTGGTAGCATGAACGAAAACATGCCCATTCTCTTACCCTTTGAAGGTGGTGCATTGAGGGATGAGGAATAGCCTAGTGGTTAGAGCAGTGAACTATGAACCAGGAGACCAGGGTTCGAGTCCTGCTGTCACTCCTTGTGACCT
The DNA here is from genome assembly GCF_901001135.1 of Rhinatrema bivittatum. Classification (NCBI taxonomy): domain Eukaryota; kingdom Metazoa; phylum Chordata; class Amphibia; order Gymnophiona; family Rhinatrematidae; genus Rhinatrema; species Rhinatrema bivittatum. The sequence continues at coordinate 197,761,649 of NC_042618.1, read as the reverse complement.
TGGGCAAGTCACTTTACCCTCCATTGCCTCAGGTACAAAAACTTAGATTGTAAGTACTCTGGGGATAGAGAAATACCTACAGTACCTGAATGTAAACCGGTGTGATATCTCAATTGAGATCAAATGTCGGTATATATTTAAGGTTTTTTTATACCGGCATTCAAGATAAAAATCACATCATGCTGGTTTACATATGAACAGGAGTGAATAAGTACATCAACTAGAACTATCGTGCAGGAAAAAGCAGTTACAAATAACAAGGAATGATGAACTGGGAAAAGATGGAGATAAAGGAAAGAGATTAGTAATGGCTAAAAACTATGTACAAGGAGACTGAGATGAGCTGCTTGTTTTAAATATGTAGAAGGTGAAGGCATTAGTTTGAGTCAGGGAAGGCTTGCTTGAACAGCCAAGTCTTGAGTCTTTTTCTAAAGGTGGGGAGGCAGGGCTCCTGTCTGAGATCGGGTGGGATGGAGTTCCATAACGGTGGACCAGCTGTAGAAAGGGCTCGATCTCTTAAGGTGACAAGTCTGGTTGTTTTGGCGGGAGGTACTTGGAGAGATCTTTTGTAAGCATCTCTGGTAGGTCTTGAAGAATTGTATATCTGGAGAGGGATTTGCAGGTCAAGTGTGGTGAGTTGATGGATGATTTTGTATAACACAGAGATAGATTTGTAGATGATTCTGAAGTGTATTGGTAACCAATGAAGATCTTTTAGGATAGGAGAGATGTGGTCTTTTTTCCTGGTGTTTGTCAGTAAACGGGCTGCTGCGTTTTGTACCATAAATATCATCAAAATGCATTGAATAAATCTGCAGAATATGATCAACCAGAGTTCCACCCATTTCCCCATGGGTGGAACTCTGGATTGATCCGTGGTACTATAGGAACGAAAATTAGCAGGTAAGGACCTTTCCTTGTACGTACACAGATCAGTCCAGATTCCCAGGAATCTGAGAGATCCCGCTCTCGCTCGGAGAACACTGGCACCGAAGGAACCAGGCTCTGGGGCCTGGACATCTAGACAGTAATGCCTAGCAAACGTGTGCAGAGACTTCCACGTAGCTGCTCGACAAATATCCTGCGGCAACATCTGCTGACATTCCGCCATGAAGTCGCCTGCGATCTAGTAGAATGAGCCTGGAGACAGACTGGAATCTGACGGTCCTGAACTAGGTAAGCCAAAGCAATACCTTCCTTCAGCTAGCGTGCAATGGTGGCCCTTGAAGCTTTCTCACCCTTCCTGGGACCACTCCATAGGACAAACAGATGATCCGAAAGACGGAAACCATTCAAGACCTCCAAATAATGTATTAGCACGTGTCCGACATCCAAATGTCTTAACTCCCTAGACTCGGAAGTAGAAAAATCTAGGCCCGCCAAGGACGGGAGCTCCACTGTCTCATTCAAATGAAGGACTCACTACTTTTGGGAGAAAGGAGGGAGCCGTTCGTAAAGAAACTCCTTCATTAGAAATCCTTAAAAAGGGCTCCCGACAAGATTTATTTATTTATAACTTTTTTTATACCGAAGTTCAGGTAACAGAATTACTTATCACTCCGGTTTACATTATAACAAGTAGAAAACAATGACAACATATGTCTTACAATGAACAAGGGAGTGAACAACTTGGATAATATAACATAACATAACTAGGAACAGTAGCAGTATGCACTATTAGAGCGAGACTAGCACATGGGGAGGGAGGTTTGCTAATGGGGGGGGGGGGGGGGGGGGGGAAGGAAGATAAGGCCTGTAGCTCCGAAACACACCGCGCCGATACGATAGCCACGAGGAAAACGACCTTCAATGTCAGATCTTTCAAGGTCACCCGCACCACCTTCTCAATCTCTGCCTTTCAAAAGCCATGCCGCTAGACAAAAGTGATCTACCTCAGTGAAATAAAAAATGGGACCTTGTCGCAGCAGACTCTGGGACGGATTAAATCTCAGCGGGCCGTCTACCACCCGATTGAGAAGGTCCACAAAACATGGGTGCCTCGGCCACTCTGGCACGATGAGTATCACCTTGCCTGAATGAGCCTTGATGTGGCGTAGAACCTTGCCGACCAATGGCCACGGCGGAAAGACGTACAACAAAATGTCCTTTGGCCAGGGATGCACCAGAGCATCTACACCTTCCACTCCTGGCTCTCTTCGATGACTGAAAAATCAAGGAACTTTGGCATTGCGATACGTCGCCATCAGGTCCATCGCGGGGGCCTGGACCATCGGTTGCACAGGAGACTGAAAGCCTCAGAGTTCCCACTCTCCCGGATCAAACTGGTGGCGGCTGATAAAATCGGCCTGCACATTGTCCAGTTTGGCAATGTGAGAGGCTGTTATCCTGTACAGGTGCTGTTCCACCCAGCTGATTAAAAGTTGAGCCTCCATCGCCACCGGACGACTCAGAGTTCCGCCCTGACGATTGATGTAAGCCACAGTCGTCACGTTGTCAGAGAGAATCCACACTGATCTCCCATCTACTAAGGGACCCTCATGAGATTGTGGGACTCCATCTCTGGCAGGCCGGCACCCTCAAAAGGACTGATTCCAAGAAGATTGGCGGCCGGGACTCTGTAGAAAGGACGAACCGGCAGAACGTGAAGAGCAAAGCCGGCGATTTCCCCAAAATCGTCCGTTGAGGAAAGGATCCTCTTGTCCTGGGCCTATTCTCCGGCAACCTATGGACTTTATTTTCCCCCAGAGATTTTATCATGTCCTCCAACTGATGCCCAAAAGCAGCTTACCTTTGAAGGGTAAGGAACTCAGTTGAGTCTTAGAGGAAACATCCGCAGCCCTGTGTCTAATCCAGAAGAGCCTGCGGGCTGACACGGCAGAGACCATAGTCCTGCAACACATCATAAAGCGCATCAGCACTGCAAGCTACCACCGCCTCCAGGCGCCCTGCTTGCACCGCCTCACTTGCAGAAAGGGATGCTGCGGCTTGCAAATCCTGAACCCAGTGGAGACTGGCTCGCAGCACGAAACTGCTGCACATAGCTGCCCAGACTCCTAGGGACGAAACCTCAAAAATCTTTTTAAGCTGCAACTCCAATTTGCGATCCTACAAATCCTTCAGGGCAGTGGCTCCTGTTACCGGGATGGTGGTTTTCTTGGTCACTGCTGAGACCGCGGTGTCCACCTTAGGGACCTTAAGGAGGTCCAGTGCTTCCTCTGGAAGCGGGTATAACTTGTCCATAGCCCAACTTATCTTTAAACCAAGGTCCGGAATGTCCCACTCCTTAAACAAAAGATCCGTAACTGACATATGAAATGGAAAAGATTGAGCTGGACCCCCGAGGTCCACCATCACCGGATTCATAGCCCCAAACCACGAGTCCTCCGGGAGGAACCTCAATGCCCAGCTCCTCCAGAATGGCCGGGATAAGTGGACCTAGCTCATCCCTTCTGAACAGATCATCACCCTCCACTAAAGGCGCGTTTACTGGCTTGGTCAGCTGGAACTGGTGATCCTGATCTGCATCTGGTTCCTCACCAGGGGCTTGCGGAGGAGACTCCCCTTCATCCACCCCATCCGTATCTGAACTGTCCACATGACAGGAAAAGGACTGGAGAGGGCGTTTGGCCTTGGGGGCTTCTATGCCACTGTGTGACTTGGTACGCTTGTGGCGTGATGAAGCTCCTGTCCCAGCCCCCAGCGACAGTGGGACCTCATAGGGTACCTTAATGCCCTGGCTCTTTGCTGCTTTTCGTGCTTTGAAGGCTTTAAGCAGCAACAAAACAAAATCGGAGGAGAACGAGGAAGAAGACTCATCCGAGTCCTTCCCCTGTTCCTCCTCTGAGGAATAGATCTGCGCTGCCTGCATGTCAGCCCCCGCCCCCCCCTCCAGGGGCAGCAGGACACGGCGAAGAGCTTCCCTCCCCCAGGGCAGCCTTCTCCTGCTCCCTGAACGTTCACAGTAAGGCTTCAGTATCTGCGCTGAGAAGGGCCCTGAGACTGCCGCAGAAATTTTACCCTCCCAGGGTCCCTGCGTGCTCTAGAACTGCTGCGATGCGATTTTGCCGGAATCGGCTTCCCCTCCCTACAAGCACCCAGTACAAACTCCGGCACAATCCCCGAGCTAAATTAGGAGCGGGGCTCGAAAAAAGAACCTACGCAACAAAGACAAACCCCCTGGAGCTCGTAGGAACTGAAAAGGACGGCAAAAATGGCGTCGGAAGGAAGGAGGGCCGAAAGAGACTGCTAGACCGCCTCAGAATAAATCACCTCAGCATTGTTTTTGTCCTGTGTGTAGATCTTCAGAGGGTGAGTGAATTGGGCTCCCTGGTATCACCCTTAGCCACGGGCAGTTACAGGGCTCCCAACCCTCTGCTACCAGGTGGGATGGTCCCACCAGGACCTAACAACCCCTTGGGAGGCTTAAAGAGATTTCTTTTTTACGAAATCCTTGTGCCCTATTTTTTATTTTTTTAAGATTCCCTAAGAAATGAATACCAACAAAACTAAAAACCTAACACTAAACCCAGACTAAAGGTTTTGCACCTCCATCATCTGCTGGAGACAGAGAAATACTGACAGACTCTAGGTGGAAGCAGGTATAACTTGTCCATAGTCCAACTTACCTTTAAACCAAGGTCCGGAGTGTCCCACTCCTTAAACAAAAGATCAGTAACTGGTCTAGGACGGAGTCAGTTAAAAACTTTCTCTGTCTCCACCTGCTGGAGGGGAGGCAAAACCCAGGAGTCGACTGATCTGGGTATGTACAGGGAATGGGCTTTTTGAAAACTGACTCAGGGGTTGCACACAGAAAAAAACTGTGCAGGGAAGCAATTTCACGTGTACTTTCACGCTCACTTGAAAGGGATGTTCTGGCAGGGAAACCATTCACATGTGTACTTTTGATTAGTATTCACACAGACAGTACACATTTAAACCTATTGCCAAGCAGATGTAAAAGGTATGCGCACTTGCAGTGCAGGGCTCCACCTAAACCTGCTAATTTTTAGAGCAGACTTACATGCATCAGTCCACTTTGAAAATTCAGGCTGAATTTTGCTATTTTCTATACGTGGGCAGTTATAAAAATTATTCTCAAGAACTGATAAGTCACTAAGTCTTAATACAACAGATCCTAATCTTTATTTGCCAAAAGTCCTCAAACCACCAAGAGATCAATATTCAAAGCCTTTGTGCATGTAGCTGATTTGAATATATTCCCCCAATGAATGCATACATTATGTGCGCATGACATTTGCCTGCACAAAAAGGGGCGGAGCTTAACTTTCTCCGCTGTGTGCGTGTATTCACTACTGTCATAGTCAAACATCACAGGCACATTCAGTGGGGGATTTGTTTAAGTCCTGCTGAATATGTGGGACAAGTTACACATGTAATTGTTTAAGGATAAATTTTCCATTAAGCATACCACTGAATATTGACCTCCAAGATTTCACAACTTTGAGAAAAGCTAAATCTTTACATAACATGGCCTCTAAATGAAGAATGCTACGTTTCAGTAGAAATTATAAATAAATACATCATTACTGGGCAGCACCCAGCAGCTGAAAAATAACTTATGAAGTGCGGATAAGATTGGGGTGATTGTGAAAAAGGAAGAGCTGCTCAGAGGTAGGTTTTTAATGCCAGATGAAGAGAACTAGCTTACGGATAGAAACAAACAAACAGTCACGATGGAAGGGAAGATAAGGCTCAGGCACTTACCGACACAGCGTCTCGATGGCCTGGGAACTTGTACAAGTGGCTGCAGGTCTCAGCTGCCCAAATGAGGATCAGCTTGTTTTTATCACCCGTTGCCTGGTTAAAAAATAAATAAAAAGAATACTATTAAGATCATTCATAAGAAAGTAAAAGATACAAATGTACATAAATGTACTGGAAAACTGGTTATTACCTGCTAATTTTTTATCCTTTAGTACTACAAATCACTCCAGACTGCTTAGTTTTGCATCCATGCCAGCAAACGGAGACCAAGAAAGTTTTACGAACACTGCTACATAACCCTGAGTGCCACCTGCAGTCCCTCAGTGCTGATCTGTACACCAAACCTTAAAGATGTCTTGATTGAGAAACCTGCTGAGCCTCTGCCCAAGAGGCTGCCTGAGATCATGTCAAACGGGCTCTCAAACCATCAGGAATAGGTCATCCTTTAGCTATATACATTGAACCAACGGCCTCCTTAAGCTAACGCGCAAAAGTGGCCTTAGATGGTTGACAACCTCTTTTCAATCCACTCTAGAGTCATTAGTCTCCTTCAGATACCTCAACAAGTCTCTCCGCACCTCCAAGAGCCTAAGCTCCCTTCATGAGGGTAGGGAGGACTCCAGCTCAGGAAAGGCTGAAAGCTCCACTGTTTGAGTCACATGAAACACCAAGACCACCTTAGGCAAAACAAAGCCTGTAGCTCTGAAATTCTTCTAGTTGAACATATGGCCACTAGGAAAACAACATTAAGGGTCAAATCCTTAAGAGTTGCTCTCCTTAGTGGCTCAAATGGAGCCTCACACAAACCTCTGAACACAAGATTAAGGTTCCAGGACAAACTCTCCTTACCGGAGGATGTAAATTCTTCTCCCCCCCCCCCCCCGGGAGAAAAACGTATTACATCTCCATGAGTGGACAGAGGAAACCCCTCTAATTACCACGGAGACAACCTAGAGCAGCCACTGGACCCTGAGAGAGTTAAGAGGCCAAACCCTTCTGAAGAAAGGTCAAAATATGAGCCACCATAGCTTTACCAGCTTGTACTCATTTAGCAACACACCAGGTTTCAAAAACCTTCCAGACCTGCACATGATAGAGATGTGGACTTTCACCTAGCCTGTAACAGAGTAGTAATAACTGCTTCGGCATACCTCATGTGTCTCAAGTGCCACCTCTTACAAGCCAGGCTGCTAGACAAAAACGTGTGCCGCCTGATCTGAAAATACTGGGCACTGATGAAGAAGATGCGCTAAATGGCCAAAGCACAGCAGTCCATCCATGGACAAGTTGATAAGATTCGCGAACCAAGGCAGACGTGACCACTCTGTCCCACCAAAATTACATTGCCGGATATTTCTCTCTGTCGCAACACCTTGCCTACTAGAAGCCATGGAGGAATAACAAAAGTAGAACATCCCGAGGCCAAGGGACAACCAGAGCATCAACACCCTCGGCTCCGTGCTCTCTCCATCAAGGCATTTTAGATTTTCATTTGGCATTCTGATGAGTCACCATTAGAGCCACATGGACAACCCCACTTCTCATGGATGAGCTGCATTGCCATCTGACAGCTCCCACTCTCCCAGGTCCAATACCCTGTGACTCAAAATCTGCTTGCATGTTGTCGACCCTTGCAATGTGTGACGCTGCTATCCTCTCTAAGTGCTGCTCCACCCAGAGAATTAACTTCTGAACCTCCTGGGCTACTGCTAGACTCTTGGTTCTTCCCTGCCGGTTGATATAGGCTACAGTTGTTGCATTGTCTGACAGGACTCTCACTAACTGACCTTTCACTAAATGGCAGAAAAGCAAGTAAAGCAAGACACACTGCTCTGGTCTCTAAACCAACTGATAGACCAAAAAGCCTCCTTCTTGGACCACCAGTCCTGTGTTGACCGTCTGACAAACCACCCCCCCAGCCAGACAGCCTGGCATCAGTGTCAGTGGTAAGAATCACTCAATTTGGAACCACCAGTGCCACACCATGGTCCAGGTTGAAATGAAGAAGCCACCAAGACGAGACTTTTCCTATTGACTCCCTCAAGTGGTAGGGGAAAATGAAACTCTTCCGATAGATTCCAACAGGAGAGAAAAGCCCTTTGCAGAGGCCACATATAGGCAAATGCTCACGGCACCAACTCCAAGGTCGAAGCCAGACAGCCTAGGACTTGCAAATAGTCCCAGACTTTGGGCACCACCAGTCCCAACAACAGACAAATCTACCCCTGTTTCTCATGGGAGAATGCAGAAACTGTCTGTCACTCTGTATCGAAGTGCGCACCCAAATACTTCAGGGAATGCGAGGGAACCACGTGGCTCTTTGTCAGGTTCACCACCCAGCCAAGAGCCTCTAGCCACAGAGGGCCTCTGACTTTGCCCTGATGAGCCAGTCGTCTAGACAGGGGTGTACCAGAACTCCTCCCCGACGTAAATCTGCCGCCGCCACCACCACCACAACCTTGGTGAAAATGCATGGTGTCATTGCCAGACTGAATGGGAGAGATTGAAACTGAAAATGTCGACCCAGAACCGTAGAAGCCGCTGATGTTCTGGCCAGATGGCTATGTACAGATATGCTTCTGTCAAATCTAGAGAAGCCAGGAATTAGTCTTTGCACACCACTGCTATGACTGATATCGGGGTCTCCATTCGGAAAGGCAGAACTTTCAGAACCGCATTCACTCTAAGTCCAATATTGGGCAAAAAGTGTCTTCCTTCTTTGGCACGACGAAGTAAATGGAACATCTTCCTGTGCTTCAGTCTTCGCGGGGAAAAGAAAATTATTATTTACCTGCTAATTTTCGTTCCTGTAGTACCATGGATCAGTCCAGACAGTGGGTTATGTCCCCAATCCAGCAGATGGAGTCAGCACAAGCTTTGAGGGGGCGTATCCATATATACTACTACCCCCTCTGCAGGAGTTCAGTATCGAGTATATCAAAGCCCGAGTAGAAACCCCCGAAGGATCAAGTTTGTGGAAACAGATAATGAAAACAATTGTAACCGCAACAAGTAACTGCAAACATCCTACCAACTTGTAGGGAGCTGTGAAAAACAGCGAAAAGAAACAACTGTGAAGACACAGAACACTCCGAGCAAGAAGCAGCGCAGAGCTGAGCAGGATCAAGAACCCAAACGCGGTGGGCGTCTGGACTGATCCATGGTACTACAGGAACGAAAATTAGCAGGTAAATAATAATTTTCTTTTCCCTGTACGTACCTGGATCAGTCCAGACAGTGGGATGTACCCAAGCTTCCCTAAATCGGGTGGGGTCCTGCGAGGCCTGCTCGGAGAACCTGCTCGCCAAAGTGTCCAGAGACCGAAGAGGCGAGGTGCAGACGATAGTGCCTCGAGAACGTGTGTAACGATTTCCAGGTGGCTGCCCTACAAATTTCCTGCGAGGATACCGAGCGAACCTCCGCCCAGGAAGCCGCCTGAGAACGTGTAGAATGCGCTACGATTCCGGGTGGGGGAGTCCGACCCGCCCCAATGTAAGAAGCAGCAATGCCGGCCTTCAGCCATCTGGCAATGGTAGTCTTCGAGGCCTGAGACCCCTTCTTAGGACCGGCCCAGAGTACAAAGAGATGGTCAGAGGTTCGGAACTCATTTGTAGCCTCCAGATAGAGGCGCAGAGTGCGCTTGACATTCAAGAGACGGAGAGACTTCGGCTCTGAGGAAGAGAAGGACAGCAACTCCACCGTCTGGTTCACATGGAATGCAGAAACCACCTTCGGAAGGAAGGAGGGAACGGTGCGAAGCGAAACTCCAGAGTCGGAGAAACGGAGACAGGGCTCTCTACACAACAGAGCCTGCATCTCCGAGATGCGTCGAGCGGAACAGATGGTCACAAGAAATACAGTCTTGAGAGTGAGATCCTTTATCGTTGCGCAGCGGCTCAAACGGTGGTCCCGACAGGGAGCAAAGCACAAGGTTAAGACTCCAGGAGGGACAAGGGTCCCGTAACGGAGGACACATATGCTTGACACCCTTGAGAAAACGAGCAATGTCAGGATACTGTAGAAGAGAGCCCCCATCGCTCAACAGCGAACCAAGGGCGGCCACCTGAACCCGTAGTGAATTATAGGTGAGCCCTTTTTCCACCCCCGCCTGTAGAAACTGAAGGATCTGAGGTACAGAAGCCTTAGCGGGTCTCGTGGCCTGGCTGGTACACCACAGCTCGAACACCTTCCAGACTCGAACATAGGCCGATGTTTTTCGTGCCCACAATAGCGTGGATACTACCGAGGCGGTAGTATCCACGCACCTGGAGGCCAGGTAGCCCCGACGCCGGAGGCGGCGCCTCTCAAAAGCCAGGCTGCAAGACAGAAGAATTCTGCCTGCTCGAAAAATACCGGGCCCTGATGTAGGAGCTGGGGGAGGTGCCCCAGCCTGATTGGCCTGTCGATCACCAGCTGTAGCAGGTCCGCAAACCAGGGTCGCCTGGGCCATTCTGGGGTGACGAAAACCACGGTCCCCTGATGGCTTTCTATTCTGCGGAGCATCCTGCCCACCAGGGGCCATGGTGGAAAAGAAAGATATGGCGGCCACGGGAGGACCAGGGCATCCACTCCCTCCGCGCTCTCTCCGGCGACTGAAGAAGCGTGGAGCCTTGGCGTTGAGAGCGGACGCCATCAGATCCAAGTGGGGGGCCCCCCACCGATGGACGAGAAGTTGCATTGCTTTGTCGGAGAGAGACCACTCTCCGGGTCCAGCAGTTGACGACTGAGGAAGTCCGCCTGGACGTTGTCCACACCGGCGACGTGCGAGGCCGCTAGCCGGACGAGATGACGCTCCGCCCACTGCATCAGCAGCGCCGCCTCAAGCGCGACCTGCGGGCTGCGCGTGCCTCCTTGTCGGTTGATGTAGACCACGGTGGTAGCGTTGTCCGATAGGATTCTGACTTCTCGGTTCCGAAGAAGCGGGAGGAAATGTCGCAGAGCTAGCCGGACCGCTCTGGTTTCCAGACGGTTGATTGACCACTTCGCCTCCACCGTGGACCACGTCCCCTGCGTGGCGCTTCGATCGCAGACTGCACCCCAGCCTGCTAGACTGGCATAGGTGGTCACCACCACCCAATTTGGCAGATCAAGGGACATGCCACGGGCCAGGTTCGGCGGATCCAACCACCAGCCCAGACTGTCCCTGGCATTCTGTGGGAGCGGGAGAATCATCTGATAGTCCTGCAATACTGGTTTCCAACGGGAGAAGAGCGCCCACTGTAAGGTCCTGAGGTGCGCGAAAGCCCAAGGTACAAGGTCGATGGTGGACTCCATCACTCCCAGGAGTTGCAGGTAGTCCCAGGAGGTGGGCTCTGGTAACGCAGAGAACCGTCGTGTGTGATCCCGCAAGGATTGAGATTGTCCTGGCGCAGAAAAACTTTGCCCAGTAGGGTGTCGAAAGTTGCCCCCAAAAAAAAACCCAAGCGTTGCGAGGGCATGAGGGAGCTCTTGGAGAAGTTCACTACCCATCCCAGGGAATGTAGAAACCGTACTACTCGAGTCACCGCTGAGCGTCCATGATCGAATGACTTCGCCCGGAGGAGCCAATCGTCCAGATAAGGATGAACCAGGATGCCCTCCTTCCGGAGAGCTGCCGCCACAACTACCATGATCTTGGTGAAGGTGTGCAGCGCCGGCGCCAATCCAAACGCGAGAGCCGTGAACTGAAAATGCTGGTCCAGAATTTTGAAACGAAGGAAACTGTGGTGGTCCGGGCGGATGGGAATGTGCAGGTAGGCCTCCGTTAAGTCCAGGGAGGCGAGGAACTCCCCCCGATGCACCGCCGCAATCACTGACCGGAGCGTTTCCATGCGAAACCGAACGACTCGAAGGGATTTGTTGACTTCCTTGAGGACTAGGATAGGCCGGAAGGAACCGTCCTTCTTTGGTACGACGAAATAGATGGAATAGTGGCCCGAGCCCACCTCTCCGAAGGGCACGGGCGCAGTAGCGCCTATCTCCCGGAGTCTGTCCAGAGTCAGCTGCACCGCTCCTCTCTTGAGGTCCGAGCCACAGGGGGAAAAGATGAACCTTCCCTGCGGGGGGCGGACAAATTCCAATGCGTAGCCGTGTTTTATGGTATCCAGGACCCACTGGTCCGAGGTGATCCGTGCCCACTCCGCTTAGAAATACGTTAGTCGGTCCCCAATCCTGGGGACAGGGGAGTGGGCGAGACTGGCATCATTGTGAAGACTTGGTATAGGGGTTCCCGGTTCCGGGAGTAGTGCGTGCGGGCCGATGCCCGCGGAAGGCGCGCAACCAGGGCTGAGACCTGGGGGCGGATGGCCGGGAGCCCGTCTGTCTGTAGCCCCTGTAGCGCCGTTGCGCTCTGGTCCGAGAAGAAGAAAACGCTCTGGATGGTCGAAACCTATCCTCCGGCAGCCGATGAACAGCGTTCTCCCCCAGGGACTTGATGATCTGGTCCAAATCCTCCCCGAAGAGGAACTTGCCCCTGAAGGGAAGAGAGCCCAGACTGGACTTAGAGGACGTATCAGACGCCCAATTGCGTAGCCACAGTAGTCGTCGTGCTGCCACTACCGAAACCATGGATCTTGTGAGGACCCGAAAAAGGTCGTACGAGGCGTCCGCCCCATACGCCACTGCGGCTTCTAGCCGATCTGCCTGGGCAGCCACATCGGACGGCAGGTTCTGAGACGTGAGGAGTTGTTGCACCCAAAGGAGACTAGCCCGCTGGGCAAGCGAACTGCACATCACCGCCCGCATACCCAGAGCGGAGACCTCGAAAACCCGCTTAAGGAAAACTTCCAACTTACGATCCTGTGTGTCCCGCAACGCCGCACCTCCCGTCACTGGGATAGTCGTCCTCTTCGTGACCGCCGACACTGCGGAGTCCACCTTTGGGACCTTGATGAGGTCCAGAAAATCTTCGGGGAGCGGGTACAGCTTTTCCATAGCCCGGCTGCTCTTCAGGGAGGCCTCCGGGGTGTCCCATTCCCTGGTGAGAAGTTGTAAAAACGAGTCATGAATGGGAAAAGCCAGAGCCCTCGGCCGGAGTGCCGCCAGGACAGGATCTCCCTTCCTTGAAGAAGTGATGACAGCGGGAGCTACTGGGGCAGGCGGGTCTGGTGGCGGATCCAAATCTAATTCTTGGATGATCTGCGGGATGAGGTCGTCCAGCTCTTCCCTCTGGAAGAGGCGTAGGGTACGCGGATCATCCCCCTCCTGTGTGTCGTCCCCTTGTCCCCCGTCCGGGAGGTCAAGTCCATGTCCCGCTGGGTCTGGCACCGCCCCCACTGCCGCGGGCGTGGATCGGACCCGGGTAGGAAGGCGGGAGGCCCCCACTCCCGGAGGGTCGGGGGGGGCCGGCGTCGAGGGCGACATCCGAGGGATCTTAGGGGGGGGGGGGGGGGGCCCACAGGTGCTTCCAGCCCCTGCAGATAAGCGATATGCCTGAGCAGGATAAACTCCGGAGAGAACCCCGGCCTGCTCGGGTGCGCTTCGGGGGCGGCGTGGTTCCTGCTCCCTGGCTCTGGGTGCTTGGTTCCTGCACCAAAATCGGGGGAACACCCCCGCTGGTAGAGTCCTCCAGGGATCCGTTCTCCCTCGTGGCCTCCAGGGATCCGTTCCCCCTCGTGGCCTGCGCCTCAGGGCGCTCAGAATGTAAAATGGCCGCCGTTCCCGCCAAAAATGGCGGAGTGGCCGGCCCGCACCGCCCGGGCAAAAAAGAGAAATCAGTCAGGGACTGTGAGGTACCTTCCCCCCCCGGGAAGGCATCGTGCACAGATGCCCTCCCGGGAAATCCGGGACCCCGGGTCTCCGCAGGCCGCACAGCGGGACGGCCGCGGCATCGGGATCGCTGCAGGAGAAAAGAAAAAGCCACGGGGGGCCACGCGCACAAAGGCGCAGCTGCGGGGGGGCCCGGTCGGCCCGCACTGCCCGCTGTCTGAAAATAGAGGAGGGTGCCGCGGGGGGGCCTTCCTGGCCACACGACCCGCCCCAGACATCTTTCCCTAAATGGCTCAGCAGCCCATGAGGAGCTGTAAAATGGCCGCGGGTGAGGGAGTAAAGAGCGAAGAGGCCGGCTCCACCGGCTTTCGCGGGCACCGGGGGCTGAGCTGTAACGGAAAAAACTACAAAGGAAAAACAAACTTACCCCTGGCTGCAACGAGAAATAAACAGCAAGGCCGCAGAGAAGAGACAAGGAAGATAAGCCACTCCCCAGGAGTTGAAAGAACTCTGCCTTTTTTTTTTTTTTTTTTTTTAAACTTAATACAAACTTGATACAAACTTGATCCACAGAAAAAGACAACAACAAGCCATAATCAAGCAAGAAAGTGAAGGAAAAGGAGGGGAAGCCTGATTCCCCTACTCGCATCTGCTGGAGTCAGAAGATACTGAACTCCTGCAGAGGGGGTAGTAGTATATATGGATACGCCCCCTCAAAGCTTGTGCTGACTCCATCTGCTGGATTGGGGACATAACCCACTGTCTGGACTGATCCAGGTACGTACAGGGAACTGGGATTACAGCACCTAGTCTCTGAAACCAATCTAGCGCTTTCCGAACCGCTAGCTGCTAGGCGAGGGAACTACATGGGGAAAACTAGGAACGGGACAAGCAAATTCTAAAGCATAGCTGTCTCTTACTATACCAGAACCCACTGGTCTGTGGTAATTTTTTGTCTACTTCCCGTAAAACAGCACCAAGCGATCTCCTATGGCTGGAACGAAGGAGTGGACCAACCTCGCCTCATTGCGAGGACAGCCCCAGCTGTGTTTCCCCTGTGGTGTCCCAGAAAGGTGTTTCGACCTCCTCGAAAGAACTGACCCTAGGACTGGCCCCTGGCAGAGAATTGCTTCTAAGGCCCTGAAGCACCTTTTGCTGGGCAAGACCTCCTATTATCCCCAAAATAAGACCAAGCCTGAAAGAATCTTCTGCCCTTAGGCTTATCCTCTGGCAACCCGTGCACCTTGGTTTCCCCCAGGTGCTTCATTAGCTGCTCTAGGTCCTCACCAAACAAAAGCTTCCCTTTAAAAGGCAGAGTCCACAACTGAGACTTGGACCACACATTCACCGACCAGTTATGCAGCCATAATCTCCTGGCTAATGCCGCAAATATGATCCTGGAAGATGTTCTGACCAGTTCACACAGAGCAGACACTCCGTATGCCACTAGAGCCTCTTATAGCTGGAGTACCCAGCACAGACAAGCCTGCTGCATAAAACTAGTACAAATGCCCGCTCATAATCTCAGGGCGGACACCTCAAAAATCCTTTTGAGGAGAGCCTCAAGTTTCCGATCTTGAACATCCCTTAAAGCAGCGGGTCCCACAACTGGAATAGTAGTCTTCTTAGTGACTGCAGACACCAAAGCATTGGCTTTAGGAAGCAACAGGAGCTCCAGCGTCTGCTTGGGCAAAAGAATAAAGCTTCACCATAGCCCTCCCAACTCTCAAGCCGGACTTGGGAATTTCCCGCTCTCAATCCACCAACATTTTCATGGATTTGTGGTATGGGAAGGCTTTTGCTAGACCTCTCAGCCCCTCCAGGACTGGATCAGCTCCTTCCAAATCAGAGTCCTCCTGAGGAAACTTGAGTCCAAGCTCCTGCAAAACCTGAGGAATCAAATACCACAGTTCCTCCATACGAAAAAGACTGACCACTCTGGGGTCATCTCCTTTGGTAACCGGAATCTCCTCTGGATCCCCTACCTGATCCATGCCACCTGCATCCAGATCAATCGCCGGTGGCACCCGTGTCACATCTAGGGCAGCACCTGAATTCTCCGACTCATCAACCTAGTCTCCCAATACATGCTGGACGGGAGAAAGTCATTTCTTTTGGAGGCCCCAGCCCACGCCCTGGAACCAGACCCTCCGAAGGCCAGACCCAGGCACCCAAATGCGACTCTTCAGCAAGCTACTTTGTTAAATAGGCTACATACAATAAAAGAACAAAGTCTGTGGAGAAAGGCCTTGAGGAGCTAGATATGGGCTGAGAGGACTCAGGAACAGATGACTGCCATTCCTACACAGACGGGGAGAGAAGCCAAACTCTTCACACTGCCTCTCGCTGCATCAGCGTTCTCATGAAGGGGAGGGATCTGGACCATCAGATTTACAATCCACAGAACTAAGGACTGAGCATACTAAAGAGTTACCAACCCCCAGTTCATCCACCTCAACCAAGGGGAATGGTCCCACTAGGGCCTAACACCCTGGGAGGAAGGCTCTCTCTTCTATCATCTATTTTTTTTCTTGACTGCAGAACTGCAGGTTTTGTACCATCTGCTGGAGACAGAGAAATACTGAGGGACTGCAGGTGGCACTCAGGGTTATGTAGCAGTGTCAATAAAACTCTGTCTCCATCTGTTGGCAGGGATGCAAAATCCAGGAGTCTGGACTGATCTGGGTACCTATAGGGAAATATGTATGTTTATTTGAATTTGTATATTACCTAGGTATTTGCCAATACCTAGGTAATGTACAAAAATAAATATTCATAAAACAAGCAATAAATAAAAAAATAAAACAAGGCAGAATGTTACTAAAATACGGACAACTAAAATAAAACATTAGCACTAAAATAGAAATACCGATAAATACAGAAATGTAGGCTCCAACACCACAGACAATACACACATGTAGAACACGCTAATTCTCCTTACCAGGTACTTCCCATCGGATGAGATGGCCATGGCTAAGATATGTGCCATATGACCATGCTGATCTGCTATCCCCTTCCGCCCTCTTGGGATCACATGAACCTTCTTTCCAGAGCACACGTCCCCTGCAAGGCAGATTCTGTATAATACAAAACCCTATGTACCATCCATAAACTAATTCATGATGAGAAATCAGACTGGCTAAACACAGCATTACGGGTACACGTCCCACACAGAAATCTTCGATCAGCAAATAAAGCACTCCTAACCATCCCTTCAGTTAAAACAGCAAGACTAACCCAAGTGAGGGAAAGGGCCTTATTAGCAGGACCCACAATTTGGAACACAATGCCTCCAGAGATCAGATTACAAAGTGATCTCAAGGCATTTAAGAAAAGTTTAAAAACATGGCTTTTTAAACAGGCATTTTACAAGGAGACGGGAGAATAGAAATTATTTAGGAATAAGCAGATAAACACCAACACACAGTACTTATGACAATACAGTAGAGTAGTCTATGAACCCCACATCACAACTAGCATATTGATAACACTATGTATAATAAATTTACCCGTAAAGTACTTTCAGTACACTCGGTCATGACCCACTTCTCTAAAAATTATTTTGTCTAATGATATATTGTAACCGAACCTTTGACGGCACCTGTTAGAATGTACTATAGTACACTTTTACTTACATTAAATATGTGCCTACATGTAAACCGTTGCGATGGTATATAAACTTAGCGACGGTATAGAAAAGATTTTAAATAAAAATAAATAAAAAATAAATAATGCACTCATCCTTCAGACTGTGCCAAAGTGACCACAGAAAGGACCTATAGCACATTATGTCCAATTCTCCCATCAGATGGAATTAACTAAAACTTGACAATTACTGATCTACAGAGTGCATGGGGAAAACACACTTCCAGGAAAGACAGGTCTTAAGCAGTCTATTCCTCCTAACCTAAAATCACAAGCAACAACCAATCCAGGGATCCTGTCTAAGCCAAAAGACATGTCAGAGTTTAAATTATGCCTATTTGCCCTCTTTCAGCAGGTTAACCATGTAACGAGAGCTGTTAGAAAATCAGGTAAAAGTTAAACTTCATGAACTCTGATCTATCAACCTAACCAACTAGGAGATGGATTCTGGGAGGTCAGTACTCCTACCATCATGCCGGGGAGCTGGGAGATGTGATGTGGCTAGGTTAAGGAAGACAGCAACTTCAAAAGCACACACATTCTTAACACCATACTGGAATTTTGGGTTATGATAGACAACTTCAGCATAAGGTACCCCTGATCCCATGCTGGAAGATGTGATGTGAATAGATGGTAAACAATACCTCTTGACAGTATGCTAGGACACAAGA
Source organism: Rhinatrema bivittatum (assembly GCF_901001135.1). NCBI lineage: Eukaryota > Metazoa > Chordata > Amphibia > Gymnophiona > Rhinatrematidae > Rhinatrema > Rhinatrema bivittatum. The sequence continues at coordinate 197,743,962 of NC_042618.1, read as the reverse complement.
AGGTAAGTTGTGTTCAGGTTATACTGTACAGTAACTCCAGCAGCTTCTTGGATACTAGGAGATGCGATACGGATAGGTTATCTAGATAAGATGGCATCCCCAACACCTTGCTGTGGTGATGGGTGATCCTGTTAGTCAGAGCTGAGCTAGATCCCTCCTTCGGCGAGACGTAACACCAAGTACATGACACTTACATTTGATGATGGAGCAGTCTTTGGATGCTGAAAAGATATGTTGGTCATCAGGGGAAATAACTAGGCAGGTGATGGGCCCTTTGTGACCTTTCAGCATCCGGATCTCTGTGGCATCTGGAGGCTGCAACTAAACACGCAAAAATTCAGTTGCCAAAATGTCAAAACCGGGTCTCAGGTATTCTATCCACAGTGATCTGTTGGCTACACTACAGGTGGCAGAAAGACCAGAAGTGCAGAAGTTAGCAGTACTCTGATTTATTTCTGTAAGGAATTTGAGTAAAGCTCAAACAGCCAGGAAGAGAAGGTCCAAATCTAGATATCTATGGATCAGTGGAAGGCAGCTCGCCTCAACCAACAAGGACTGAATTACATAGACTGGATAAACAAGCATGGGTGTAGCTTGCTTATTGCGGCGGTTCCTACCCATAACTAATTAAGCTAGATATTTCACTTAGATGCAGTTCCAACACTGCTCTCTGCATTATGGCGGGGGTGGAAGGGATACAGAACCAAAAGGTTACTAAGGGCCAAGAGTAACAGATAAGTATGAGAGAGGAGGAAAAAAAAAAGGTGCAAAACTTGCTGGGCAGACCGGATAGGCCATTTGGTCTTCTTCAGCCGTCATTTCTATATGTTTCTATGTGTCCAAGTTCTACACTGTGAATACAACATTTAGGATCACTCATCTGCAGTAACAGCATTTAGATTAAAAAAACAAGAGAGTCTCCCATTTCTTCCATCTCTGGCCACTGTTGCTTCCACTGCCACCTTTATGGTTACTCTGCTCCTTGAGATGTAAAGGATCCCATGTGACAGAGAAACCTTATACTGTTGCCATAGAATCTATAGTAATTGGTCAAAAATTCAAGTAATAAATACCATTAATGTACCAGTACCATCTTGCCTTAGTTCCATAGCAGATACTCACGTCTTTGGCAACAAGTCGTTGGAGTTTTCCTCTCTGTTCAAGCTGTTGAGAGAAAAATTCTTTCACTCGGTGCATAGTTAAGCTCTGGAATTCATTGCCAGAGGAAATGATTAAAGCATTAGTGTAACTGGTTAAAAAAAAAAAAAAAGGTGTGGATAAGTTCCTAGAGGAAAATCCATAAACTGCTATTAATTAATAAGCAATAATAGCTTGAGATTTTATTTAATGTTTGGGTACTTTCCAGATACTTGTAACTTGGATTGGCCACTGTTGGAAACAGGATACTGGGCTTGATGGACCCTTGGTCTGACCCAGGATGGAAATTATGTTATGTTCTTAAGAACAGAAAATTAGAGTAGGGAGCCTTGTTTCTCCATTAACCCCCATCCCTCAGAACACAGATAGCCGAAAGAATGCAACCAGACAGGGGCTCACCCTCTGCCCCCTCCCCAAAAAAAAATCCATCTACTTCCTTTTCTTGCATTAAATACATTTGAGTACATTTTCAAAGGGGTTACATGTGGCAAATTAGCATATACTAGTCACATTCATGTATATACTATTTTATATTAAATCACCAAGAACATTCACCCTTGTATTCTTAGATTTCTTCAGTATCGTTATAAATTGCATTAAATATCTTAACAGCAAATAGAAAGTGGAGATGATGAGCAGTATAAATTAAATTATCGGTGGAAACCACAAATAGAGATGTTATAGCACTAAGATTTCACGGATCCTTATATTGAATTAATTGAAAAAAACAAAGCAAGGAAAACATTAAATGAAGCATTTCCACCTTTTATTCATGAATGATTGGAAGGTGGTTTTGGTCCCCTGACACAGACCATGTTTCGCCACATAGGCTGCGTTAGGAGGGCCAGAAGCCCAGAAAATAGTAATGCCAGAGGGTTTCCAATACATAAACCAATGATCGTATCCGTATAAGGCGAAAACACCGGTGCTGTGTGAAGGGCGCCCTACTTAGGGTTATCCAGGGCAGAATGAGCTGCCAAGTGCAGTGAAAACAAAATCTCCGAAGCAGTTTCCGATCTCTGTATAAGGCCGACCTTTAAAAACTAAGTTGTGCAGATGGGAGGAAGGCTCCAACATAGATAACATTTTTTCGATTAATCCAATATAAGGATCTGTGAACTCTTAGCGCTATACCATGCCTATTAATTACCTTAAGACATGCCGGAAGAATATTAAAAAAAAAAATGTATATAGCCAGACCTTTCAAATACCCATGTATGTTTTGGAATCACTTCCATTTTGAAGATACTATGGGTTATATATAAACATAAGTCTTTTTGACTTGCCAACCTTACTTTTTTTTTGAAATTTTTACTGTTGTAGTTAAAACTCAGTGCCGTGAGTATGGGAAGAAATTATCAGGTAAGTAATTTCTCCATTTCATAGCATGTAGCCAGATGAACGAATGGGATGTACAAAATCCACTCCCGATCGGGGTGGGAGTCTGCCATGGTGCGGTTTGCACCACCCCTGCATGTCTCGGGCCCGTACGTCCAGGCGATAGAACTTGGAGAAGATGGTGTAAGGAGGACCACGTCACCGCTCGGCAGACAGCAGTCTAGCTTCCGCCCAGGAGACTGCCTGATCCCTAGTGGAATGAGTTTTAACCTGAAAGGGTACTGGCTGTCCTACCTCACCATAGGCTCCCGTGACTACTTCCTTGATCCAGCGAGCTACGGTAAGCCCGTGAAATTGGTTCGCCCTGTTCTACCATCTGACGTACTGCACCCTGTATCCTTAGTCCGCACGGAGAAGAGACAAAACTTGTCAGAGGTCAAGCAAATTCTAAAGCATAACCGCACTGTAGAATATCCAGGACACCCTGGTCTGAGGTGATTGTGACCCGCTCCTCGTAGAAGAGCGACAGGCATCCTCCTATCCGGGAAATCGAAGAGTGAGCCGGCAATGATTCATTGTGAAGAGGTAGTGGCAGTCCCTTGGGTGAGGGTGTCTCGATCTGACCTTCATCCCTGAAAGGAATGAGACCAGGACTGCGATCTAGACGAGGGAGGCCTGTGGGAACTGGCTGCACCTGGCAGAAGCGCCGTTGTCCTCTGAAACGGTTCCGTGCGGAGCTGTACGCTCTGGATCTCCGAGGATGATCTTCTGGTAACTTAAGTACCTTATGCTCCCCGAGCGACTTAATAAGTTGCTCTATCTCCTCTCCAAACAACAACTTACCCTTGAAGAGAAGGAAGCAGAGTTAAGACTAGGAGGAGGAATCCGCGGATCAGGTCCTGAGCCAGAGGAGGCGCCGAGCTGAGACTACGGAAACAATAGATCTGGCCAGCACCCGGAGAAGATCATACAGCGCGTCTGCACCATACGCTATGACGGCTTCTAGCCTTTCCGCCTGTTGCGCCTCCACTGGAGGCAGGTCCTGAGTCCTGAGTAGTTGTTGGACCCACCAGAGTCATGCACGATGCATCAGGGAACTACAAACAGCAGCTCGAACTCCAAAGGTGGACGCCTCAAACACTCTTCAAATACACCTCAAGTTTGCGGACCTGCAAATCCCTGAGGGCTGCTCCTTCAGTCACAGGAATAGGTGCCCTAGCCGTGACTGCGGATACAGACGCATCCACCTTCGGTACCTTAAGTAGTCCCAGGGACTCCGCGGGGAGTGAATACAGTCTGTCCATCACTCTGTCAACCCGCAGAGGCACCTCCGGAGTCTCCCACCCCCTGGATAGCAATTGGCGGAGCAAAGGATGAAAAGGAAAGTCTTCGAAGGTGGCTTGAGCCCTGGTAGGGCGGGATCCCCTCTCTTCGGTGCAGTGCTGGTGGCAGGAGCCTCCTGGGGGGGGCCTCAATAACTAATCCGGCCAGGACATGTGAGATAAGTGGAACCATTTATTGCTCTGGAAAAGGCGTAGAACCAGAGGAACATCCGTTTCGACTTGCGCCAAGGGTATCGGGTCATCTAGATCAGGGTCCACTGCAGGGTCCATTGGATGGGCAACCGGCTGAATCCTAGAGGATCCCAAAGGGGCCACTGGAACGGCAGGGCCAGAAATATTGGTACTGTACCGGGCCGTGACAGTACCGATCCCAGAGGCCTCCCCTGCCATGTCCGGGAGTTCCCCTAGACCAGGGGTCAGGAACCTTTTTGGCTGAGAGAGCCATAAACGCCACATATTTTAAAATGTAATTCCATGAGAGCCATACAATATGTTTAAAACTAAATACAAGTAAATGTGTGCATTTTATGTAAGATCACACTTTTAAAGTACAATAAGTCTCTGAAAATATTACACCAGGCCTTAAGACACCAATACATCTCCTATTAGGAAAACGGACCAAGTCAGGCTGCTATAGAGTCCTACACAGAAACTACACGCCAGCAGAAAACCTCACCTGAATCACGTGCTGTCCCTCACCTAACATAGAATAAAGAGACCAAAACACATAACAAGAAGCATGCAGACAAAAACTGAATTGGAAACTGCAACAAGCCAGAGTCTCTGTATGCAGTGTAACAAAGGAAAAAAGAAACATCACACATCCTTATAAAACAAATCAAGAAATATAAAATCATCAGCAGTAAAACTGTACTAACAAAAAGAACATATTTCGAAACAGCTGATGAGTGGAATATCCAATAATTAAAAACTCATATAAAACATTTCCAGATACCAACAAAATATTTCAAAATAGCAGACACAAAGATCCAGTAATGAAAAATAATAAGGATACAAAAATTTTTTTGCTCTGCATACCTGGGAACGTTTGATATCCAGGTGTCCTGAGATTGTTCTGAATTAGCAGGAGGTGGGGTGGTTTGCTTGGAACTTTCTCCTCTCTCAGTCACATACCAGCGCTCTCTCTCACACTGGCTCTCAATGACACACCTATACACACATGCTCTCAGTCACTCACATATACAAATGTTTTTTCTCTCTCACTTATATAGGCTCTTAATTACACATTTACACACATGCTGTCTATCTTTTCACGCTTACACACACACAGGCTTTCAATCACATAAATACATGCTGTCTTTTTCTCTCACACACAGACTCTCATTCACATGCTTACAAACATGTCCTCTCTTTCTCTCATTTACACACAGGCTCTCAATCACATACTCACATGCTCCATCACCTAAACCAGCTGTCAATCAGACACAGACACACATGATCTCTCTCTTACTTATACACACAGGCTCTTAATCATACATACACATGATCTCTCTCACACACAAAGGATCTCAATCATACACACATACTCTTTCAAACAAACAGGTTTTCAATTACAAACTTACACATACAGGTTCCCAATGGTAAACTTACATTCATGCTCTCTCTCTCACAGGCAGGATCTCAATCACAGACATACTCTCTTTCACATATACAGGCTCTCAATCATTCACATACATGCAATCTCTCACTCACACACACAGGATCTCAAACACACATGCTTGCTCACTCATTCATTCACTCTCTCTCTCCCCCCCCCCCCCGGGAACTCGCGGCAGCAGCAGCCACCTCCCAACGCTAACCTCCTTCATTTTCAGCCCTCGCGGAGGCGAAGGCGGAGTCCCATCGGCCGCGGTTGAAGATTTTCATTTTCCTCCGAGCCGCGCTGCTCTCTTCTTCCCGCGGCCCGGAAGAGGAAGTGGAGAGCATCGGGTGCCTGCGCGGGAAGACCCGCGCAGGCACCCGATGACTCCAGCGCTGGCACCCGGCTGACACCCGATGACTCCCGCGCAGGCACCCGGATGACTCCAGTCGGCGTGCTCTCTTCTCCTCCCCCCCGCGGCCCGGAAGAGGAAGTGGTGAGCATCGGGTGCCTGCGCGGAAGAAGAGACCACGCTAGTGTGGTCTCTTCTTCCCGCGCAGGCACCCGATGCTCTCCACTTCCTCTTCCGGGCCGCGGGGGGGAGGAGAAGAGAGCACGCCGGTGCCGCTGACTCCAGCTGTCCTGCCGCGTTCCGCCCGGGCTGACAGCATTTTAAGCCCGGGCGGCGGAGGACCGGGGAGCAGCTGGGTCAGCGGGGAACCGCGAAGTATGGCGACACTTGTCTGCGAGCCAGATGCAGCCCTCAAAAGAGCCATATCTGGCTCGCGAGCCATGGGTTCCCGACCCCTGCCCTAGACTGACCACTTTAGGAGGGGGAGCCAAAACCGCATCCTGGTGCTGGCTGAGCCTTGCCAAATCAGCCCCATGCATCAGCAGAATAAATTCTGTGGAAAAAGGGTCTTGGGGGGGGGGGGGGGGGGTCCTCTGAGAGTGGCTCTGCGTTGGGGAGGTGCGCCGGAAAGAGAACAGGAGTAGAATGAGGTGTCTGAATCCCCAGGAGGCAGCGCTGGAACAGCAGGTAGTGGATCCAAGATGGCCACCGTTCCTGCGTTGGACAGGAACGGGGCCAACTTCCTCAGAGCCTGGCACGCATTTGTGCGCGAAACAGACCACCCTCTACGGCTCGAGGCGCCCTCCCCACCAGGGAGACACCAAGCACACAGGCCTTCCCGGGGAGCCGCGATCTGGGCTCCCCACAGGCATTGCATCGCGTCAGCCGCGGCATGGAGGCAAGTAAAGAAGGGCCTGGAACCCAGACCTCCGAAAACCTTCAATAGCAGGAACGAAATCAAAGTCCTGCGCTGCCTGACTAACTTTAACGACCCATTCCATTTTGTTTGTTTTTTTTTTTCAAGCCAGAGGGATGTCGCATCCCTGAAGCTTAGGGGCTGCCCTGAGGAAACGACATCTCCGGGCCGCGGGTAGATATCGAGGGGGGAGAGTTTGGACCACCAACTTCACCCCTAAAGGCAGCAAATGACAGCCCTGTAAAAGGAAAGTTAACAAAAAAAAAAAAAATAAAAACTTACCCCAAAACGATACAGCAATAAATAAAAAGGATGACAGGTCTGCCACTGAATAAAAGCTCTGCCTGCAAGCCTGCAGCAGGACAACCCATAGAAAGTAGAGCAAAGCTACAATGAAAAGCCTTGGTCTTTCTTTTTTTTTTTAAATAAGATCCATCCAAATAAAAAAAGTGTTAACAAGAAAACAGGAGAAATAAATCAAAGACTATTCTCACAGAAAGAAAATGGGAGAGCCGAAGGTGCAACCCAAATCTGCTGGAGTCAGAGAAATACTGAAGGTTTACAGAGGGCGCACCAGTCATGAGGGACTGCCCTCTCAGTTTTTGCTCTGACTCCATCTGCTGGAAGAGGGACATAACCCATGGTCTGGACAGGGAGCTCTCAGATACCGCACCAAAAGCTTACTGACATTTAAATGGTGGAAGAGTCTATATTCTCCCATATCGTTGTGCCTATCTAGGCATGGCAACAAGATGGACTAATTCAAATAAAACTCCGAGATTACCTTGGGCAAGAAGGATGGAATGGTATGAAGTAATGCTCCTGGGGACATCTAGAGGTATGGTTCCTGATACGACAATGCTTGTAATTCAGAGATGAGACAAGCCGAGCATATCGCCACCTGGAACACCATTTTCAGGGTTAACAAGCACAAGGAAAGACTGTGCAGCGGCCGAAAGGACAGCCCTGCCAAGAACTCCAATTCTAGATTAAGATTCCACAAGGGAACTGGCCACTGTAGGGGTGGCTGAAGGTCCTTTACCCCTTTCAGAAAATGGGCCATGACTGGATGCACCAATAGGCGGGTTCTGTTCACCTTGCCCCTGAAAACAGGAGAGAACTGCTACCTGGACCTTCAAGGAGTTAAGGGTCAACCCTTTATTCAAGCAGTCCTGTAAAAATTCCAGAACCAGTGAGATTGACAGTCTGAGGGGCAACACAGTGTTCCTCGCACCAGGCCTCAAATACTCGCAAGACCCGCACATATGCTAATGACGTAGAGAACTTCTGTACACAGAGCAAGGTGGTAATTACTGCCGCCAAATATCTACGCTTCACCAGGCGAGCCCCCTCAAGGGCCAAACCATAAGACAGAATAGAGTCGGATCCTCGTGAAGGACCGGTCCTTGCTGAAGCAGGTCCCTGTGAGGTGGAAGACATGGGGGGGGGGGGAGGAGGAGTTTCTCCACCAGGAGTCTCCGCATGTCTGCATGCCATGGATGTCTGGGCCAATCTGGAGCTACTAGTAGGACTAATCCCTTGTGCTTGATCCTGCGAATGACCTTGCCCAGCGGGGGCCATGGAGGGAAGGCGAACAGTAAGTCCTCTTCTGGCCAGGTCTGAACAAGGGTATTGATCCCCAGGGACCACCGATCTCTGCTGTAACTGAAAAATCGTGAGATGCGGCCAGCAGGTCGATGGACAGGAGACCCCCAGCAATCTATCACCAGCTGAAAGTCTTTAGCTGACAATGCCCATTCTCCTGTATCCAGATTCTCCCTGCTTAGAAAAGTCTGCTCCGACGTTGTCTTTTTCTGTGATGGGGAAGCCAAGATCATCCATAGATAGATCTCCTTATGGAATGGGCAGAAATATATCTACTGTGACACTTGCTGGCTCTTGGTTCCCCCCTGGCGGTTGATGTAGGCTACAGTTATTGCGTTGTCCGACATTAGGCAGACCCTGGAGTATGTGACTGAACTGTAGACACGCCAATGTGACTGCTCAGGCTTCCAGGCGGTTTATGTTCCAGAGCGCCTCTTCCTTGGTCCAATGTCCCTGGGCTGTTAGTTCCTGATAGTGAGTTCCCCAGTCCCGGAGGCTCGCATCTGTCATGAGGACCAGCCAGTAAGGTGGGACAGGGTTACACCTTTGCCCAGGTGAGCTTCCTGCAGCCACCACTAGAGCAGAGAACATGCTTCCATCGGTAGGTGGAGGCAAATCGAATAGTCTTGAGACAGCAGGCAGCGTTAAAGTGGTCACATGTGTGCCCTTGCTGATGGTACTACCTCCAGGGTTGATGCCATTAAATCGAAGACCTGAAGATAGCTACACAACTTGGGGCATATCGCGTTCATCAACCAACGCACTTGAGATATCAACTTTCTTATCCGCCAGGGCGGGAGGAAGACCTTGCCCTGCTTGGTGTCGAACTGGACGCTCAGATATTACAAGAATTGGGAGGGATTGAGACTGCTTTTGTCCATGTTTACGACCCAACCAAACTCCTGAAGCAGGAATGTCACCCTGCTGGTCACCCAGAGACTCTCTTCCACTGACTGACTTCACCCGGATCAACCAGTCGTTCAATTACGGGGGAACCAGATTTCCCTCTTTTTTCCCAGTACTGCTACTACGACCACCATAATCTTGGAAATTGTTCTGGGGGTGGTGGCAAGGCCGAAGGGCAGTGCCCAGAACTGATAATGGCGGCCAAGTACCGCAAAGCGGAGGAAATGCTTATGTTCTTGCTCGATTGGAATACGAAGATAGGCATCAGAAAGGTCCAGGGAGGTTAAGAACTCTCCCGGTTGTATGGCTATTATCATGAGCCACAGAGTTTCCATGCGGAAATGAATTACTCGTGTCGGTTGACACTCTTGAGGACCAAGATGGGGTTGAAAGGAACCCTCCTTCTTTGGTACAATGAAACAGATGGAATAATGCTCCATATTTTCCTGGGGTGCGGGTACTGGAATTATAGCCCTTAACCATAGAAGCCTTATCAAGGTAAACTCCACTGCCACACCTCCAACTCCAGCTTGACTGCTCAGTGGTCATCCATTCAAGATTTATGGTCTTTCAATCATGCAGTTCGAATTTTATCAGATAACGCGGCATCAGATGTTTGCTTGAGCAGTAATGCATTTGGTGCTACTGGCAGCATCCCATGTAATCGAGGTGGATAAGATGCAAGCAGACTACTTCAGCCGGCAGCAGTTGGATTTGGGACAATGGGAATTATTGCCAGAAGCAATGGAGCTAATTGAGGCCAGGTAGGGCATTCCTCAAAGGGATCTCATGGCAGCAAAATGAATGTCAAGACAAGCACTCGAGAGGGCAGCTCAGAAGGCAAGAACGTGCTGGTTCTTCTGTGGCCGGTGTTTGAGTTCAGTTATGTTCTAATGGCACCAGAATGGCTGAATCGACTCTAGTTTGCAGTCTGGGTAAATCTTGCAGCCGACTGTCATCAGAAAATAGGTCATCTTCAATGGCTGCTCCGACAGGGTCCAATCTTTTCAGATCGCTTTTGTCTCGTGGCCTGGCCTTTGATAGGAGATTGTTGCGAGTGAAGTGGTACTCAAAAGTAGTTATTACTGCCTTACTTCAGGCCAAACAGCCATTCACTGCCTTGGCTTATGTTGGGGTGTGAAGAAGGACTTTACCCGACACAGGGTGTCAGGCTCAGTTTTGAGGACATTCTGCAGACAGGTATAACTCTTCATATTCAGGTGGCAGTTTTAGACTGTTTTTGTCAGGGTAAGGTGGATGGAGTTTTTTTGGAGGTCCATCCGGATGTGGTTTTCTGATGGGCGTTAAGCATTTATGCCCTCCTTTTAGGAGGGTGTGCACCTCTTGGACCTCCAATTTGGTGCTTAAGGCTCTTTGTAGTTTACCTTTTGAGCAGTTATGGAGGACCTCTCTCTGAACGTGGCACTTTCTAGTGTCTGCCTGTTCAGCCAGGTGAATTTCAGAACTTCAGGTTTTGTCATGTAGGGACCCCTTTCTTCAAATTTCAGAGAATGGGGTTTCCTGGTAGACAGTTCCATCATTTTTGTTGAAGGTTGTTTTTCATCATTCTGAGTCATCTGCTGGAACGTTCCACGTTCTAGCATCTGGATACAGTGTACCCCAAGACTTGCATTTGTTGGATGGCCATTGGTGTTCACTGTTTGAAGTTTTCCAATGGATTTCAAAAGTCTGATCACCTTTTTGTGCTGTTCAGTGGAACAAAGAAGAGATGCAAGATTTTGAAAGTTACAGTTGCGCGGTGGCTGAAAGAGATCATAGTTTTCGGGTTATATTTCAAAGGGAAGGGCTCTTCTTGAATGAGCTAGAGTTCCGGCAGTTTTTTGGGTAGGGGAGTATCAGTTGGTTTCGCCACAGGAGATGTGTTTAAAACAACTGTTGTTGTTTCACACTTTCCCCAGGTATTACGGAATAGATGTTCGGGTGCCCGATGAGAGGCTGTTTGGGGAGCATATGTTGCTAATTGGTCTTTCAGGTTCCCACCCGGCTAAGGGGAGCTTGGGTACATCCCACTTGTCTGGACTGATCTGGGGTATGAACAGGAAAGGAAAATTGGTTCTTACTTGCTAATTTGTGTTCCTGGAATACACCAGATCAGTCCAGAGCACCACCCTATTGAAAGACCAATATCTCTGCTATGGGTATGTGTATCATAGAGAAGACTGAAAAATCTTGACATCATTGTTAAGTTTCAGGGGGTTTAAGTTCTTGCTGTGGACATAAGGGCTCTTGTTGAAGGGCTGTATTCGTATTCCCCTGCTCATGTAGAGGGAGGAGTTGGGTTAGCATTTGGATTTGTCTACATTTTGGCTTGGGTACAGGTCAATCTCAGAGCCTGCCGGTGGTACTCTAGCTTATGTAGCAGTGTCAGAAAAGTTTCTGTTCTCTACTTCCATCTGCTGGTAGGGATGCAAAACCCACTTGTCTAGACTGATCTGTGGTATTCCAGGAACGAAAATTAGCAAGCAAGAACCAAATTTTTCTTTATTAACCATGAAGACTCGAGAAAGCCATTGCTTATTCTTGGTTATGAGTAAAAAGTATTGGATCTATTCTTTGAGATCATGCTGAGTGCCTGTGTCATGAATTGACCCCTGTTAGATAGGATGCTGCGCTTGATTAACCTTTGGTCATAAGAAATTCCATACTGAGTCAGACCAGCCTCACTTCTGTGTTGGCATTCTGCACAGCCCCATGCAATTACATGACCCAAGCATCACACTTACCACTTCTTCCTCCAATCGACCTGCAACTAGATCCTGCTGAAACGTTTCTTCTTCCGCCTTCTCCTCTTCTGTGAAGGAAGAGCACACACACAGAGTTCAGTGGCACCAATCAAGCAAAAATGTCGACCCACAGTACCCAAATACATCTGTCCTTGAAAATCCCACTGCCTAATGAAAGCAACCTTAATAGCTTGTGAATAGAAGAGGAAGCTGCCACCACTATACCAGTTCAGTGTAGCTCCCTGCTGCTGGACCCCTGAGAAGGAGATGTCACACTGCAGACTGAAGCATCCTCATGTTATTGGGTGCAGTGAAAAGAAAGTGCTATCAAGGAAGGAATAAAGGGTAAAAGGGAAGTGGAAGAGCGAAAGAGGGGTAAGGCAGGGATTTCAAGAAGGGGCTAAAAGCGGAAGAAAAAAATGAAAAAATGAAAAAGCAGGGTGGCACAGTGTACAGCAGCACAGAGGGGATGTGCACTGCCTTACAGTAGCACTAACATTGTACTGAAGAAGCAGGGTGCACAGTGAGCAGCAACATGGAGGGGCTGTGCATTGCTTTACAGTAGCAATAGCACGGTATTGCATTTATTAAAACACTCACCTTAATATTTTTTGCATTACTGAGGCTTGGCTCAAACCAGGAATATGCTAGGTTTGTAGCAGGCCTCCCCTCCAGGTAATACCTTTTGCAGAAGGTCAGGCTTGTAAGGAAAGGGGGAGGAGGTGTTGTGATCATTTCTCATTCTTCAATTATGCTCAAAGAATTTAAGGTTTCTTCCAAATCAACATTTGAATTTTTGTTTCTTTACCTTTAATTTCATAAGGGTCAACTTTAACCTACTGTTGATCTATCAACCTCCTCCTATTCATGATGCATAACTGAAGCAATTACTTTAGTTAACAAATGCTCAATTAGAAGCATTCACTTGCTCCTTGTAGGCAATTTCAACTGCATGCCGACAAGCCCCAGGGTCCAACTGAATTGCAATTTTTGGCAGCCATGTGTGACCTGTTGCAGACGGTGGCTACATAGCCCTACACAAGAATGATCACACCTTTTATCATTTTTTTGTCTGAGAAAGTGATGCTTTTAAAATGATTCTATTCAGTACTTTCCTTATTCTTTGCCGATTACTTGCTTATAGTTTTTTCAGTTTGTAACAAGGACACAGATCCTGACAAAACACTTGGGCAGTTTCTTACCCTAGCTGAAAATATTTTTGCTCTACCACTTTATGAAAAGCATCCTATGGAACTATTTAGTCTTTGCAATGCTTTTGATCCTGTAGTTTCTCTGCATCTGTAGGTCCTGAGGCCTTCTAGTAATACCTTATGGCTCCATTCTGGCCTCAGAGCCTTGAAGAGGCAGATTAGACATCTTGGGCAAAATAATAAGCCAGACAAAGTTGGATCCCATTTTAAATAGAGCATAATATACTGTCTGAAATCAAGCATGAAAAAAAGACTATTTAAGAGAACCCTAGGATGCTGGAAAATAGACCCAGGCTTTTCTAAAAGCTAGCTTCTCATTTTTAAAGATTTAAGATGGATAATTGCTCTAATGGGCTTCAGCACACTGCTGAGGATTTTGCCCAGGCCTTCCAGAATAAAACTGCCCTGATTCAAGCAGAATTCACTGCCATAAGAACATGCCATACTGGGTCAGACCAAGGGTCCATCAAGCCCAGCATCCTGTTTCCAACAGTGGCCAATCCAGGCCATAAGAACCTGGCAAGTACCCAAAAACTAAGTCTATTCCATGTTACTGTTGCTAGTAAAAGCAGTGGCTATTTTCTAAGTCAACTTAATTAATAGTAGGTAATGAACTTCTCCAAGAACTTATCCAATCCTTTTTTAAACACAGCTATACTAACTGCACTAACCACATCCTCTGGCAACAAATTCCAGAGTATAATTGTGCGTTGAGTAAAAATGAACTTTCTCCGATTAGTTTTAAATGTGCCACATGCTAACTTCATGGAGTGCCCCCTAGTCTATTATCCGAAAGAGTAAATAACCAATTCACATCTACCCGTTCTAGACCTCTCATAATTTTAAACATCTCTATCATATCCCCCCTCAGCTGTCTCTTCTCCAAGCTGAAAAGTCCTGACCTCTTTAGTCTTTCCTCATAGGGGAGCCGTTCCATTCCCTTTATCATTTTGGTCGCCCTTCTCTGTACTTTCTCCATCGCAATTATATCTTTTTTGAGATGCGGCGACCAGAATTGTACACAGTATTCATGGTACGGTCTCATCATGGGGCTATACAGAGGCATTATGACATTTTCCGTTTTATTCACCATTCTCTAATAATTCCCAACATTCTGTTTGCTTTTTTGACTGCCGCAGCACTTTTTGACTGCCTGTTACATCATTTTTGGATTCACCAACCTTACCCAATATTACTATATTTGCTATCATTAAGCTTTCTACCTTTAATAAAAATTTCTTTTTTGGGTTAACAGCTTTTGCTTTGCCAGATCAGTATGTCATCTTCACTACAATATCTGAATCTTTTTAGGTTTGTGAAAAAAAAAAAATCCAACCCCACACAAGATATAGGCCTTTTTCCATTTTTTACAGATATCTGTTATAGTCTTGAATCAGCAACTTTGCCCAATAGACTTAAGGCTGTCACAGGCCAGCCAGTACCTAAGAAACACAACCTTCACCCAGAACTTGGCAAATTTTAAGCCCATTTCTAATCTCCCTACTCTAAGACCATAGAGAAGGTTCATGGCCAACTCTTATTTCTTGGACTGAACTTCAACATGTTCAACTTGAACATGAACCCCCCATGCAATCTGGATTTCATAATGGTCATAGTACTGAGTCTGCCCTTACTACATTAACTACTCAGATTGAGATTGGTTTTGAACCCGCTGAGAACCCGCAAGGGGATACCAGAAAAAACGGAAACGGCCAGTGTAAAAAATCTAACTCGTAACCATGTCTTATCACATCTAGGACCCACTAGTCCGACGTGATCCTGGTCCATTCCTCGTAAAAAACGGCCGAGACGCCCCCCAATTCTGGGAACGGAGGAATGGACCGGCTGCCCATCATTGTGCAGGTTTGCCCCCCTGCACAGGCTGACCGGCGCCCGAACGACCGAAACGGCGCCCGCGAAAGGACTGCGAATAAGATTGTTGACGCTGTGCACTGTGACGAAAAGAAGAACCGGATCCCCGGGAGCCTCGAGGCCGGCGACTACCGTGAAAACACGACCTGGAAGGGCCAGCCCACCGAGACCACGGGATTCAATCAAATCTTCCAATTCTTTACCAAACAACAGTTTCCCCTTGAAGGTCAAGGAACCTAGCCGTGCTTTAGAAGTCACGTCTGCCGACCAATGTCGTAACCACAACAGCCTCCGCACGGCCACTGCCGAAACCATCGTCCTGGCCGAAGTGCGAAGAAGATCATAGAAGGCATCCACACTATAAGCAATCACTGCCTCCAAGCGACTCGCTTGGCGTGCTTCTTCCGGCGACAAAGACTCATTGGCCAAGAGCTGCTGTGCCCAGCGGAGACCTGCCCGAAGGGAAAAATTACTACAAATCGCCGCACGAATTCCCAATGCGGAGACTTCGAAGATCTTTTCCAGCTGCACCTCCAGCTTCCTGTGTTGCAAATCCTTAAGACCAGTACCTCCGGTGACCGGAATGGCGGTTTTCTTTGTGACTGCCGCTACTGCAGAGTCTATCTTCGGCATGCGCAGCATGTCCAGGGCATCCTCCGGTAAGGGATAGAGTTTATCCATCGCCTTCGCCACCTTCAGCCCCAAATCCGGAGTGTCCCATTCCTTAAACAGCAAATCCGAGGCAGAAAAATGCAAAGGGAAGGCTGAAGGAGGCCCCTGGAGACCCAAAACAACCGGATCCGTTACTCCGAGCCTGGACTCCTCCTGCGGCACCTGGATCCCTACTCTCAAACTGCTTTTCTCTTCCTTTTTTTTTTTTTTTTTTTTTTTACACACTAACTACCACCTAAATCTAGGCCTCAGCACAGACTGTGGGTTTGGCACCCTCTCCACCTGCTAGGAGACAGAAGAATACTGCCGGACTGTAGGTGGCACCAGCCTAGATATAGGCGGAGTTTTTGTTTGTAAACTTCTGTCTCCATCTGCTAGGGGGGGGCCAAACCCCAGGAGTCTGGACTGATCCGGGTACATACAGGGAATGTGATTTATTTCCCTGATAACAGCTGTATGGATTTTTCTTCTAGGAACTTATCCAAATCTTTTTTAAACCCAGTTAAACTGCTGTGCCCACATCCTCTGGCAACGAATTCCAGAGCTTAACCAAGTGCTGAGTGAAAAAAAAAACCAAACAATTTGTTTTAAATGAACTACTTGCTAACTTCATGGAATGCGCCATGGTCCTTCTGTTATCTGAGAGAGTAAATAACCAATTTACATTAACTTGTTCAAGCCTCCCCCCCCCCCCCCAAGCACAAATGGTAGCTGCAGCAGCCTCCTCCTCTAGCCCCTGCAGGCCAAGAAAAAGAATCCCATCGGCCACGGGAGGCTAATCCTGCTGTCTCCTGTGCATTTCTGGCTGCTTCAGTGGAAGATAGCTACTGCTCCGTGGCCAATGCTGCCGCCGCTACTTTTTCATGCAGCATGGCTCTTTCTTCTTCCCGCTCACCCCACTGCACATCACTTCCTGTTCCGGGCCAGGGGGGCAGGTGCGGGAAGAAGAAAAGACCCAGCCGCAGTTGCCAGCTTCCACTAACACTGCTGCCGTTCCCATCCGGGCTTGAATGTGCCGATAGCCCGGGTGGCAATGGCAGCAATGGAAGATAGCCTGCCTCTCGCTCGGTGAAGGGAGGGAAGAGCAGCAAGAGACCGGCAGCACGCGACACACCTGCCGAGAATCACTGCTTTAGAGGAAGAAATATCGGCGAGCAAGAGGATAGAGCTACATACTAGGGACATGTGCAAATCCAGAGATTCTGACTTTACTGCAATATTTGGATAACGAGGAGAGATAGGGGATAGTTCAGGAACACTTTCTTTGCTGCAGAACTAGCTACAGTTGTGCACTCTGTGCCATCCTCTGGATCTGCCACATGGAGAAAGCTGTTAGGCAATGAGAAAGTTGGATTCCATGGACTTCTGAACTTCTTCTCAACCTAACCAATGATTTAACTACGTACAAAGCAATTTACTTAAGGTCCCACTGCAGGTGGCAGCGCAGGCTTTGGAATCGAGTCCCAGGAGCAACCCTGGATCTGTAATAACAGAACCCACCTCCTCTCTACAGTGAGCACCAGAAAAACATATAATCTCCCATGAGAATTTCATTAATGTAAAGTCAACGTCATAAACCATATTATACTTAATGTGTTTTTTGTTACCGAATAATAATGGCACTCTCTATGTAAAGTATGTTCTATATTCTCTTTGTTTTATGTGCCCTATTGTAAACCGTTATGATGGTAAATATTTTTATATACCATCATTAAGTTGTTTAAATAAATAAAAAAGGAGGTATAGGGGATGGGCAGGGAAATGTCTGCTGCTCTCACCCTGCTGCTGCAGCTGTGCCAGGTAACTCTTTGCCAACCTCAGCTTCTTCTCCTGTGCAGTTTCTTCAATCTCCTCATCCTCAATATGCCTCTGCGTCCTCTTCTGTCCTACCGGACTTGAAGCACAGAAAGTGTCAGTATCACTACCATGTGATTATCGCCTGATGATCTCACACAATAGCAAGTATTCTGTAGTATTTCTAGTACAGTCACATTCTGCAACCTGTATTATTGGCCAGGGAGTTTAAGATACTACTCTATATTACTACACACAAAGATATACCCTGACAACCGCAGGTCCGGCATACGTTAATACGCATCACCTCACAGGAGGAATATGAAACCCCCCACATCACAAGAGTTACCAGAATTATCATGACAGCAGACTGGTTACATAGCACAAGACTCCCTCTACAAGAAACATCACTTAAGCAATCTTATTCCAAAGACTGCCCATATTTTTTCCTGAAATGTCTTACCGCTCTGTATCAGAATCACTTGAGATCTCCTCATTCAGCTGGGACACGGCTTTCTTCTGTGGTTTTCCTTCTCTCTCATTTGGCTGAAAAGAAGCAACACCACCAATCAGCTGACCCCTAATCTCAAGCTGCTGATTTTCTACACAGAAACTTTCGAAATGCTAAACACATTCAGCATGTCTAGCACACAATGCAAGATTCCAGCATATGCTACTAGTAGTACCTGCAGTGACGATCAATAACACATCTTTGCATCTGAAAGCGAGTGCTGTTTAATTACTGAGCCGGCACTACCATAGCCGGTTTTTATCCGGCATTATTTACCAGTTACTTTAACATATTTGTGGTATATTTGTATTTTAAATGGGGGAGGGTGGTAAATTCCTACATAGAAGTTACACACTAGCAGAATACCCCACCTCAGTAACACATGTAGACAGACTCTCAGCAAATACAGAACAAAAGAGACCTTAAAGTACAAATAGAAACATGTAGACAGAAACCAAACTGGAAACCGCCACAAACCAGACTGTTTTCCCATTGCATAGCATACGATCACCACCAGTCCTCATAACTCATTCAAACAATAAAAGCAAGGAATATAAATCACACAAATAAAAAAAATATTTCCAACAAGCTGATGAACAGATCATCATCCAATAATGAAAAACTCGTACCAAATTTTAAAAAGTTTTACAAACTGCAATAAAATATTTCAAAATGGCCCACACAGACATACAATTAAAAATAATATGGAGAGTAGGGACTTTTCTATCCTTATATAAAAACTTTTCATTTTCAGTCACCCTGAGCATGTCGTACAATAATGGAGCAGCAAAAACGTCACACACACACATCGCCAACTCCCCACCCTCCTAGACAAGCAGGCTGCACACAACAGCAACCCAAAGGCAGGCTCCCCTTCGCACAGCACCACCCCCCCCCCCGGCAGGCTCCCCTTCGCACAGCACCAGCACCCCCCCAAGGCAGGCTCCCCTTCGAGTTAGGCATATCCCTCGGGTAAGCGCCCATTCACTCACACACACAAAAACAAACCAGGCAGGCTTCCCATCGGGAAACAAAAGGGGAATCCATTCTGCTTCTCCGTCTCGTGTGCGGGTCCTACGATAGACAAAATTCACAGTTCTTGCACTTCTATGCCGATCTCTTGCATTACTAGATCGGCATAGAACACGTGCTAAATCACACGTGTTTTGAATAGTATATGGCCGACACACGTGGGGAAACAGGACGGGCTATCGCCCGTTGGGGTCGACTTCTTTCTTTGGCTGCCGGTGGGATAGGGTCCAGTCCACCGGCGGCCTTGCAAGACTCGTCCTCTCTTCAGTCGCTAGTCGCCTTCCACCGCCGCTCCCCCGCGATATGCACGCCCGGTAGCCCCGGGCATGAGGTGCGCAGAATGCCGTCCGTCCATTTTTTTATGATCTCCGCAAGTCATTTTTGTCTCACCTTCCGTCGCCTCTTGCCGGCCCCATTCGCCTCCACAAGCCCATCTCGCCGTGGCTTTTTGTTTAGAAAAAAAGAAGACATAAGCCGACCTGAAGTCTACACCAGTTCTTGGCTGCGCTCAGGTGGAGAACTCTCAGCAAAGGGACTCTTCCGTTTCCACCCTGATCCTCCTATTGGAGGCTGTGCTTTTCGGCCATGCCCTAGTATACTCTTCTATTGGGCAGCTGCCTGGTCCCTCACCCTCCCTGGCAACTTTTTTTTTCTTTTTTATTTGAGCAGCAATAGCAATGCCCAGCCTCCAATCTCCTCCTTCATTGCAATTGGACAGACTCTTCGGCCGTGCCTCCCAAATTCTCCCGTTGCTAAGAAACCAGGAGCTCCACAGGCCTGGCATCCATGCATGGCTCCTCCCACGTAAGATCGGCTGTAGCGCCAAAAGTGATCCTCCCGGGAAGAGGTGCACAGCTTGGACGTTCCACGCGGAGTTGTTTTCATGCAGTTCCAGGGCTGTGAAAAAAAAAAAAAAAAAAACCAGAGAAAAAGCTCTGCTCCCCGTGTTGGCCGGGCCCGAGGCAGCATTTACAACTCCTGAGGGGAAGGGAATCTCAAGTATTGCACAGCAGTGACAAGGGTGGTGTGATAGCAAGGTTGAGTGGGGAGAGGCTATAAACAGAGGGGAAAATTCTCCATAGTTGTAAAGGAAGGATCATACGGGATTTCTCGCTTTCTGTGCCAGGTGGCAAGGGTAAGCTGTATGTGTCCGCGTGACACAGCCCGCCAGGATAGTAAGATGTAAGTTGGAGATTTAAAATCTTCTCAGGGAAAGATTTAATTCTCGTTTTCTTCCCAAATGGATTTTTTATTTGTGGAGACGTATTTATAAGAATGCAGGTAAGAAAAAAAAAAAATACACGTATCTCTATATAAACAACTTCCTGCATGCCCTGGACCAGCTGTTTCCAATTCAATCATCGAGGGATCCCCGGCCGGTCTGGATTCCGGGATTTTCAGCAGAGGAGTTCTGCTGGGAAAGGGGGCGGGGAGCGAGAAATAGCAAGAGAAGAAACCACTTAAAGCAGAAAGTGCGTTACAGAAATAATAAAACCTAAATGTGTTAACGGTCTGAGCACTTCCTGGCGTATGACATGTGACCCTCCCGGTTTTTCAGACTGCGGTACTGTAATAATAGAGGCGAATGGAGAGGAGGAGAAACAGAAGCAGGGAGGCTGCTGTAAGCACATTTAGTTAAGAGGTGGAGACTGGAAAATGAGAGGAGGTGGAGCAATGGCCTTTGAGCTTGTACAGACTTGCCCTGATCTCGTCTAATACCCGCCTCCTCCGAGGTGAGCAGTGTCAGTTTCTGATTGATCGTAGGACGGAGTTTGCCTCAGACAGGTGAGTGTAAGGGCTTCTGCCTTCCTAAATGTACATTACGTACTGCAGGACTTTCTGGGCCTATTGCTTACCCAGCCTCTGATATTTACTCATGGGTGATTATGTGCTACTGCTAAGCGTAGAATTCGCCCCCGCCTGCGCAGAATGTTGAGTAGGTCCCGGCGGCTGCGAGCGGAGCCCATCCTGCTTGCGGCGAAAATGGTGAAGGCCGCGGGCGGAGCCCATCCAGCTCGCCATGAAGATGAGGTGGGGTGTTTGAGAGAGAGCCTGTCTGAGAGGGCATATGTGGGGGTGTCTGGATGTGTGTGCCAGAGAGAGAGGGAGCCTATGTAACTTAAGGAGATTGTGAAGGCCTATGTATATATGTGAGAGGTTGGGAGCTGATGTGTGTGTGTGAGAAAAAGAGATTGTGTGTTTGCGAGGGAGTCTGTGTAAAGGGTTGTGTGTGAGAGAGGGACAGAGTGAGCCGGGGGGAGAATTGGGAGTGGAGAAAAAGTGGACGGGGGAGGGAGAGGCGTTGGAGGAGTTGGGGCCTGAGAGGGGAAAAGTGAGAGGGTGGAAGCGACGCTTGCAGTGTACTTCTAGGGAAATTCTGCTCAAAATATTTAAACTCTGTATCAAGTAATTTTCTTTTCTGTATTAATTTTAAATTAATTACTTAAAAACTGTCATGTATATTGTGTTATTTTGACCAATATAAAGATTGCAGAATTTTGCAGGTTTTTACATTTTTGTGTGCAGAATTCCCCCAGGAGTAATGGGGCAAGGCCTGGTTTCACTATAGCGTTATGTCTTCAGAAAGTGATGTTGCATTTAGCTCCTTTTCTTTAACTGCTGGGTGTTCAGCGACACATGCAATCCTGGTGTCAAGGGACTATCCAGGGAACCCTTGCACTTCTCCTCCTCTTCATGAAATATTTGTAAAGTGTACCTGAAGTTCTACAAGATAGCAACAATGTCCTGTCCCAAAGAGCTTACACTCTAGCAGGCCGATGTAATACCGTGCACTCGAGCTAGTGCACAGGTTAACTGGGGTTGGACGTGCATAGCTAATAGCACTCATCACATGTAAATGCCATGTTGATAATGCTATTACCCCCTTCCGTAAAAAACAAATGTGTGCCTGATGTGCACGTTCTTACTGTCAAAAATGAATGCCAGCTCCAGAGCTGGCATTAAGTCTTGAGGAACCCCAAAAGTTAATAGAAAAACAGAAAATACCACTTTTCTGTATTTCCTCTGACTTAATATTGTGGCGATATTAAGTAGGAGGAACCAAAAAAAAGAGTAACCTAAAACAAAAAAAGTCTTGCCAGTGGTCAGGTTAGAAAAACGGACGCATCTGTTTTCCTAACCTGCGCACAGCCACTTCTCTTGGGCGCCAGATGCTAGGGACGCACAATTTATCCCTAGTGCATCCTTTTTATCATGGCATCTTGTTTTCTTATGGCATCAAGGGCCCAGGAGAGGTGACTGCCCTCGCATTAAAAAAAAGTTTGTCTAGTTTGGACATGTTTTTAGCGTGTCTGTATTGCATCGGCCTGTTTCTTTCTATAAGAGAAGATATGTTATTTGCTTGAAGTCATGTATTGAATGGTGCAGAAGGCTTTGCAGCTATTTCTTCTCAATCAGGGCTTATCTTCTCAACCTTTATGTTGAATAAGTTGTTGCTGCCTCAACCCCAGGTCATCATGAGCTTCTGGAGCAGCCCTGGTTGTCTCCCTCTAGCTCTCATAATCTGTTCTGGTCCTCATTGTAAAGTTTGTATAGCAAATCTAGACTGCCAAAAACCAGAATGCACTGGCATGAGAGTTAAAAAAAAAATAATAATATTAAGGATTGGATGCAAATCTTATGGTGGAATAGAATTAGGGTCATTGGACAGCTCTGATTATTATTAGGCAGCCTGTGTGGATTGAGATGCCTTCTCTCCAGCCTTACAGCAATACATAAGAGTACTTGAGGGCCATAGACAGCTGATTTTCAGGATTTCTACAATTAATATTCATGCAGTATTTACATATTTGATTACCCTGAAAACCAGAGTAGGTATGGCCTGGAAGGACTGTGATGCCCCCAAAGAAATGAAAGGCAAGTATGAAGAACTTAAGGCTTTATTTACAACCAATAAATATTTGCTTAGTTATGTTGCATCATTGTTTGTTTATACACAGATTAATTATCCTTTCCCGATTTGTTTAGGCCTGAAAATTTCCTTTCAAGAAGGTCACATGTTTTCTCTGATTTTGGTATTTTTTGTTTGTCTTTATTTTTAATAACTAAATCA